>NC_041382.1:741757414-741800705 GCF_002162155.2 Triticum dicoccoides | reverse complement strand
GGATTTGAATTAATACCGGTTGGTGCCACGAACGGGTACTAATGCCTCAACCACATTAGCACCGGTTCGTGGCACGAACCGGTACTAAAGGTTTCGTGCCACGAACCGGTACTAATGGGCATCGCACCCTTTAGTCCCGGTTCGTGGCACTAACCGGGACTAAAGGTCCCATTTGAACCGGGAGTAATGCTTGTACGGTGCCCTAGCCGCTCGAACCGGGACTAATGCTCACATTAGTCTCGGTTCGTCATGCAACCGGGATTAATGCTCTTTTCTGGCCGAACCAAAGCCCCTGTTTTCTACTAGTGGTCGTCGCCCGATTCGTCGTCGCCACCGTGTCCACCGTCACCGCAGCCACCACCACCCCGGTCGCCGCCCCGTGAATCCACCCTATTTTCACCGCCGCCGCCCGGTTCGTCTGCGGCCACCCGGCCCGCCATGCCGCCGAAGAAGCTCCCGAATAGCAAGACGGGGTTCTTCGGCGTGCGGGCGAAGCCATCCGGCCACTTCGGTGTCGAGTTCTCCGACGCCGGTCGCCGCTTCTGTCTCAGCACCTACACCACCGTGGACAAGGCCGCACGTGCCTACGACGTGGTAGTGTGGTGTGCCGAGAGGCCGATGGATCTCAACTTCACGGAGATCGAGACCCGAGCGGATGCGGAGTTCCTCGTGCCGGAGGGCATTTAGATGGAGGAGATACCAAAGAAAAAGACGAAGAAGAGGCCGGCCATTGTCATTGGTCTCCACGATAGCAATAAGGCGACGATGGCGAGGTTCGCGCGGGAGCATCCGAAGTATGCTCAGGCTGAGCAGCAGAAGAAGGAGGACGAGGCCGACCCCTCAATGGTGATCCCTGTCGAGTGCTCGGAGGACGACAATTAGGACTTCCGGGGGGCGTCGGATAAGGACGACGAGGAGTACTGGATTCCCTCGGGCGACTAGTATTTGGATTAGTTGTAGCAGGCGTTTAATTTATGTTTTTAATTAGAACTATGTTTGAAATGAAATAGTAGTTGAAGTTTCTAGTTTTTACATCATCGCTTAACATCATCTATTGGAGTTGCTCTTTTACATCACCTATACACATCATCTGTTGGAGTTGACTTTGTTTTAAAGATGTAAAATGCACTTTTTGATGCTGTAAATTTTACATCTCCTAGTTCCACATCTTCAAATTTACATTGTCTGTTGGAGATGATCTAAGTAACTTCAAATAAAAAAAGCTTCACATTGACCCTTTGCGTGTTTCTTCTGACGGAGTGCGATTGCCTGTCTAGACAGTCCAAGATTCAGTTGAGTACTGTCCACAATTATACTAAAAAAATACTAAAATTAGAGTAATTAGCTTGGACACGTCGGTGCCCAAAAGCCCCAAAACACAGTGCTAGTTGAATCTGTGGCCGCCTGAACCTGCATTAACTCGAGAGGGTTTGGTTAATCACACGTAGCTGCCGGTCAGACAACAGGCACTATCTCCCTTTTTCTTCTTCGTTTATTTGTTACACTATAACACACGCTTCAATTTCAATTCTTTAGATGGAACATGGAAGCGACTTCAAACGGTTAACGTGTTTTTTTTCCTCTGAGTTTCTGTTTGATTATATTGTCTAGTGCAACAAGTGGAGGAACTCAGGAACATGATTTCTTTTTGGGTTCGTGGAACATGATGTACGTTGAAAGTCGAATCAAGTACACCTCGTGTTTAGAATAGTATCAAAATGATTTGTCAAAGATCCATTTCACAGTTCTATCAGAGATTTGACTGTTTTTTGGGTTCGTGGAACATGATGTCCGTTGAAGGTCAAATGATTTTCCTCGAGCAACAAAAGATACAGGCTAAGATCGACTACCCATGTCAGAGTTTTATCAAAGATTTCAGACCCACAGCACCTAAAAAATGATTTCGTCCCCACAGAAGCATCCATCAACATGTGTATTAATTATAAATTTCGCTATCTTCAAACCACGATAAAGGAGCATGAACGTGGTCGTGTCCCGGCATATTTTTTGGTTTCTGAATGAAACATTGCTTTTGGCCTTTTCCGGTCCGAGGAGCTGCTCTTTTGTTCTTACGTTGCCTTTTCGGCGCATCTTCAGCTGCTCCCTTGTCAGCGCCTTCATTCCATGTATGTCCAGTGGCACCTTTAGGCAATCCGCTTCAACTTTTCCGTTAAGATGCAGTACTCCTGTTGCTCACTCATTCGCAGATGGGATCCAAGTAGCTCAATCAGAGGTTGATGTTAATGACGACTACTTTAAACTGAATCTAGCTAGATCGTAAATTCTCTGTAAGTTCGTAGAAATCTGTTAGGAAACATGATGGGATCGAGAAAATTATTACTACCTTGTTTCCAACGGGACGTACTGATGCCTCCAATTGCTACATCTGAAAACATGACTGCCAGGCAGGAACGTTGGCCAGAATGATTGTCGGTGGCAAGACAACGCTCGTGCCATTGGCATTTTCGTACAATAAAGGACGACGCCGCACAATAATACTGCAATCCACGGCACTCATTTGGAAGAGTATGCCTTATTGTCTTTGGAACCTTTCTTCTTGCGGATATACATCAAGGTGTTGGGCGATAAGTGTTGCTAGTGATAGTGGGATTCCTCCATGTGTTTTTTCAATGCCAAACTGGTGGATATTTCATTCATAGTTAAACATGTTATACAAGGCGTACATCAGTTACAATAATGATAACATCTACGTAGTAGAGATGATAAAAAGAGATAAGAAACACCATGGATAAACTTAAACTGCATCATCACAGGCAGATGGCAAACACAGGTAGGATGATCTTTCTATCTCATGCATGGGGCTTGCTCTGCCTTAAATTCTTCCTGCGTCTAAGTCTGCCCTTAAGTTCCTCCTCCCATGCCTTGGTATCTTCCAATCCAACGAGGATGTCATTGTCAACCTCGACATAGCCCTTCTTCAGGTGCTCGCTGCGGACCCAGGCCCGGAATTTTGGGAAACGCTCCCGAACCTGGTAAGTCACGCGCGCCTCCACGTAGAGGTCCATCATCTCCTCGTCCATCTCCTCTTCCGGCGACGGAATCAAGTCAGGGTTGCGTCGCTTCAGGTCCACGATGCCGATGGGGAGACGGTCCCTATCCTGATCCCGGGCGATGATGCGATGGATCTCCTCCTGCGGCAGCCGGCCCTTCTTCGCAGGAACCTCCTCATCATCGCCTTTGGCAGCCGCCGCTCCCTGCGCCGCCGCCTTACTCCTGCTGATGCGGACAGACTCCTCCGCCTTTCGCTTGGTGGTGCACGACCTCAGTGCGCTCTTCTCCATCGGAGCACGGTGGCGCCGCGTCAGCGCATACTCCTCGTCGCCGGACACCGCTGCCTTGGTCGCTCTCTTGGACCCGCTCCTGGTGGTGCGCGCCTTCGACGAACCCTCCTCGCCTGACATCGCTCTCTTGCGCCTCAATTCGCCACGCCGCGGGATCTGGGTGTGGTGCGCGGGGGGTGTCTAGGTTTTAGATCTCGTGCCATGCGCAATCCGGATGTACGTAGCCCAAAAAAAGGCCTAATCAGCCGTTGGATGCACACAAACACAACCGTCTGCTTGTACACCCACGTCCACGACTGAATCATCACTAGTCGTCTTCCGCTAGATGCGTTTGTTCATAAACAAACGCCGGCCGCCACATGCAGCCCCACACAGCAAAACATTCTCTAGGAGCACCACATCGGAGCACCGCCGGAGCGTCGCAACACGGTTGCAGCATCTGACTTGCAGCATGGCGACGCCGTAGCAGCACTGGCTCGCAGCAACCCACAGTCGCCTCAAATCACTCCTTCACGACCTTAGTGCGCTCTTCTCCATCGGAGCATGGTGGCGCCGCGTCAGCGCATACTCCTCGCCGCTGGACACCGCTGCCTTCGTCGCCCTCTTGGATCCGCTCTTGGTGGTGCGCCGGGGGTTCTAGGTTTTTAGACCAAGCAATGCAATCTATTGCGTCATTTCGTTGTTGTAGCCTCAATGGTGCTATATTAACAATACCACAGAAACAAGAAAAAAATATATTTGCAGTTCCTGCTAAGAGATGTCACTACTAGGGAGAAGCAGTAGTGACGCAGGTTAAACTGCTAGGACGTGCTACTACTATCACACTACAACTAACAGGATAGTAATAGCGCGGGTGCCACCCCGTGCTATTGCTATTTCTGTTAGTATAGTAGCGCGGGTGCCACATGCGCTACTATTATACTGAGCTGTAACGCGGGTGTGGCCTCCGTGCTACTGCTACCTCTGTGTAGTAGTGTGGGCACTGTGCTACTATTACCCTAAAAAGTGTGCTACTACTATTAATTTTAATATTTATTTTTTTCTTCTTCTACGTATTTATGCAGTATTTATACTTCAATTATACATGTTTTCATATAGTCCAACATATACATACAACAATGTTTCATCATCACACCATCATAGTGATACAACAATGTCTCATCATCATCGGAATAGTGATACAAGTTATTACAAGTCTCGAATACAACTACATGATCACGTACACATGTTTCATCATCGATCTAAACTATGATCACATACAATAGAAAAATGACCACGTTGAGCAAGAAAGGGATTATGAAAGTTCTTCAGCCGGTTCTTTTTCCTCTCTCCCGCTAGTGTGAACTTCAAGTAACTAACTTCCGCTTCGCCTTTACTTTCAAACCCTTTGTGGCTGCTGCCCGAGTAGCGATCCACTTGGGCCTGACACTCTTGCGACTCGTCGTAGACTCCTGGAACCCTCCCTCTATACACGGCATACCACTTTTTGGTCATCTATATCCCTAACACAGATGCGTCATAAGCAAATTCATAGATAATATGCAACATAGTACTTAAGCAACACCAAGAGAAAGAGTTAAAATGTTAGCGAATAGAAGCAACATAGTAAACATAATAAAGTTCATCGTACCCAAACTAGAGTGCTGCACAAATTTAGGAAGATCGTTTACATCACAGTTTCGTCGCACACAAGTTCAATGTTGTCGCACACAAAGTACTACAAGGACATCATCATCATTAATCACTTCTTAGATCTCGCCTATGGCCTTTCCGGAAAAATGACACCTAGGTTTGTGAAAGGCGTGGGGTCGTGACCCTATAGCTTGGTACCTCTCCAATGTATCGACTTTTCAAAACACTTTTACTCTTGGTTTGATTTCTAATTTGCATGATTTGAATGAAACTAACCCGAATTGACACCGCTACTGCAGGAATGCCTAGCGGTGGCAGAATAGGCTGCGAGGAGCGCCCGCCACCGACCTCTCACCACTGCTATAACCGCATCAGTGGAGCGCCCGCCCGCCATTGGTAGAGACTCAGCAGTGGCGGGCAAACACGCCAGTGATAGAGACTGCAGTGGCGGGCGGCGAACATGTGCCCGCCATTGCTTCTTCGTGTTGCAGTGGCGGGTTGATTAGAGCCCCCGCCACTGAAAGCTTAGGCATGCGAATTAAATTTTTTGCAGCCACGACAATAATTGTGCTGCCATGGCTGCGTTTTGCGTAGAACCAATTTAGGAAATTCAATACTAGAAGCAAATAAAGCACTCATTGCAAGCTTAGGCATGCAAGTTCACTAGTAATTAGTACTCTTCATAACACTTCAAATTTGTTCCAGTTAACAAATCAACACCAAAGTATCATATGTATCTTAACTAAGTAACAAAGAGTTCATCGGCTTGGAGATATTTGACTTGGACCTTATTTCTAAATAAGGTCTCCAACAACGATCATTTGGAAGTTGTTGTTCCTATTGTTCCTTATCGTGATGATCACTGTTGTGTCAACCCTTACTCATCTCTTTACCCTCAGGAATTTCCTCCAGCCGACTTCATAGAAAGATATGCAGCCGTCTGTGTCCGTCTTGTATTGAACGCTGGTGACAGGACCTGCTGCTCCAAGGCGCACTTCAGCCATGCTGGCAGCAAGGATGTCCTCACCGAAGATCATCTTCATAGCCATGTGCTACGATCGGTATTCTGGTTGCCAAACGGATTGATGCCATCAGTACTCACACCAAACACGATGTTCCTTGGTTCTTCAGCGAAAGTTCAAAGTTCAATGTTTAATGCTCTCCCGCCTAGCATCTGCGGGGTGTCTCAGCTTCGGATCATCTCCATCATTTGGCTTCACCATGTCTACGCGCCAACGCACGAGCTTTGCTTCCTTACGATCTATGAAATACCGCTACGGACGGGGAGTGATCGAAAAGTACCATAAAACTTTTTGAGGAACTTTCTTTCTATCCTCCTTGTATCGAGAAGAATCATTGCACACTGGACAGTTGGTGTTTTCCGTGTGCTCGTTCCGATAAATGATTCAATCGTTGATGAATGCGTGATATCTAATGTGCGGTAAATTACGAGGGAACACAATTTTCTTGGCCTCCTCGATACTAGTAGGACACACGTTTCCCGCGGGAAGAACTTTATGTAGATACCTAAAATGCATATCAAGGCTTGCGTCGCTCCATTTGTTTTTGCCTCCATCTTTAGAAGATTGATCGTGAAACTCAAGCGGGTCTCCTCGAGATCGCAACCATCATACAATGAAGCCTTCGAGTCTTACTTTAGTTGTGCTAGCTTGGCCTCCTCTCTAGAAGCACCTCTGTCACTAGTCATCTTCTTGCGAAGCAGGTCTTGAACATGAGAGTCCTGCACAACCGAACTTATTAGCAACAAAGACTGCGGCGTGTCCGCGTCTTCTCCATGTCCGACCTCTTCTTCATGTCCGCCGGTCATCTCTTCATCTGGCCCCATCTCATTATTGCCTGCTCCATCGACGTCCTCATCATCTTTACTTATTCACCGAGTATAGCCATTCATGGAACCATGCATGAGCAGGTGTGCCTTCAAACGGCCAGATAAAAAGGGGTCGATCCAGACTCATTCTTTGCATCTTCGATACAGACATTTTATCTCACTGCGTTTATTTTGATACATGTCGGCCACCGCGGATCGCCAGTATTTATCCACAATCGTTCCATTGACCTTCATCGTCTGCGCAATATAAGCAAAAGAATTATAACCATGCGTGGAAGTCATACAAAAATTCGGCATGACCTTCCCTAAAAATGTGACATATTGTGCTTGCCCGAAATTTGCTGAAAAATGAAAATAAATCGACATTTTGGCAAAACACAGGCAAAACATGTCACACATAAGTAT
Source organism: Triticum dicoccoides (assembly GCF_002162155.2). Classification (NCBI taxonomy): domain Eukaryota; kingdom Viridiplantae; phylum Streptophyta; class Magnoliopsida; order Poales; family Poaceae; genus Triticum; species Triticum dicoccoides. The sequence continues at coordinate 741,793,517 of NC_041382.1, read as the reverse complement.
TCAATTTCATCATGGTCACGCACACTTCGACAAAACATAGGGAACTCATGTCACACACAATTACTCAATTTCATCATGGTCACGCACTATTCAGTCATATCGCACACACACTAATTCCATTCTTGCACAACAATATTATTTACTCACCTGTCTCGAAAGAGGACGGTCATGTTGCGGTAGCTGGCTTAGTTCATTTGATGAGTGAAGAGGTAGCTAGCTTAGTAGATCTACTTGGAGATAAGGCTATACTAGTGGAGAGGGAGAGAGAGCCAGTGAGTGGTAGTTAGCTAGCTAGCTAGCCATGCATTAATGAAGTGGAGTGGCAAGAGAGGAAGGGGAGTGCATGTACATCGCTAGCCATTAATGGATATGGTTGACGAGCAAAGGAGAGAGAGAGAGAGAGATAGCAAGTGTGAGGAAAGAGCTAGCTAGAGGCAGAAGGAGGGGGCAGGGACGGGGTAGTTGGGTGCTGCGCTTAGTAGTAGCGCAAGGCACGGGTGCCGCGCTAATACTAAGACCATTAGTTGTAACACGACCTCGAGTAGACGCGATACTACTAAGTGAGGCCCACCAGCTGGCCTCGTCTATCCATAGTAGTAGCGCGAGTTATCCCACTCGTGCTACAACTATCCACTTAATTAGTAGTAGTGCATGTTTTATACCCCGGGCTACTACTATGGCAAGTTCGGGGGGCACCGTGGGGACCAATTAGTAGTAACGCGTGCCTTCGGTACCCGCGCTACTACTACACCCTACTAGCAGCGCAGGGTTTGCACCCACGCTACTACTAAGTAGCAGTAGCGCAGGTCAAATAAGACATGCTACTACTAATTGGTTACCTATAGGGGTTTCCCTAGTAGTGCTAGTTTCACGTTTGTAACAACAGTTACCCCATTCAGCAGCCTTCCCACATTTTTACCCAATTGTATAAATTACCCAATGGCATAAATTTGCTTAAATTGGCTAAAGATTAGGGAAAACTGCTAAATGGGGTAATTACTATATCGCAAACATGAATCTAGGGGGTAAAAATAGAGTTCACTGTAATTTATTTTAATAAACATGTATATTTATATGTATGTGAGGTATGACACAACATATGTCCTACCAAAAAAGGTAATGTGCTATGCATAAGAGAAGGATGTCTTATTAAGAATTGTCATGTCCCTAGTGATGACAATCTTCTTGTAGCGATGCCATGTAGGATAATTGCCGAGTTGGTAGATAGAGATGAAACTAAAAAGTTGTGTCTTTTCTTATCCACAAAATGATCTCTTAGCACAGATATATAATGTCTTTCTCCATTTTACAGGATGTCTTCTCGCAGAGACCTATTTTCTAATTTAATTTTAATCACCACTTTGATATTAAGAGCATGCACACACTAATTGGTAGAGATAACATTAAGAGATATAATATTCTTAATTTATCGTCCGCCCCACTGATGAACGTCTTGTTGGAAATATGCCCTAGAGGCAATAATAAATTAGTTATTGTTATTGTATTTCATTGTTCATGATAATCGTTTATTATCCATGCTAGAATTGTATCGATAGGAAACTCAGATACATGTGTGGATACATAGACAACACCATGTCCCAAGTAAGCCTCTAGTTGACTAGCTCATTGATCAATAGATGGTTACAGTTTCCTGACCATGGACATTGTATGTCGTTGATAACAGGATCACATCATTAGGAGAATGATGTGATGGACAAGACCCAATCCTAAGCGTAGCACAAGATCGTGTAGTTCGTTTGCTAAAGCTTTTCTAATGTCAAGTATCATTTCCTTAGACCATGAGATTGTGCAACTCCCGGATACCGTAGGAGTGCTTTGGGTGTACCAAACGTCACAACGTAACTGGGTGGCTATAAAGGTACACTACAGGTATCTCCGAAAGTGTCTGTTGGGTTGGCATGAATCGAGACTGGGATTTGTCACTCCGTGTAAATGGAGAGGTATCTCTGGGCCCACTCGGTAGGACATCATCATAATGTGCACAATGTGATCAAGGAGTTGATCACGGGATGATGTGTTACGGGACGAGTAAAGAGACTTGCCGGTAACGAAATTGAACAAGGTATCGGGATACCGACGATCGAATCTCGGGCAAGTATCGTACCGCTAGACAAAGGGAATTGTATACGGGATTGATTGAATCCTTGACATCGTGGTTCATCCGATGAGATCATCGTGGAGCATGTGGGAGCCAACATGGGTATCCAGATCCCGCTGTTGGTTATTGACCGGAGAGTTGTCTCGGCCATGTCTGCATGACTCCCGAGCCCGTAGGGTCTACACACTTAAGGTTCGATGACGCTAGGGTTATAGGGAAAGTATGTACGCGGTTACCGAATGTTGTTCGACGTCCCGGATGAGATCCCGGACGTCACGTGGAGTTCTGGAATGGTCCGGAGGTAAAGATTGATATATAGGAAGTATGGTTTTGGCCACCGAAAGATTTCCGGGCATCACCGGTAGTGTACCGGGACCACCGGAGGGGTCCGGGGGTCCACCAGGTGGGGCCACCAGCCCCGGAGGCCTACATGGGCCAATAGTGGGAAGGGACCAGCCCCTAGGTGGGCTGGGGCGCCTCCCACCTGAAGGAAATATGCCCTAGAGGCAATAATAAAGTTATTATTTATTTCCTTATATCATGATAAATGTTTATTATTCATGCTAGAATTGTATTAACCGGAAACATAATACATGTGTGAATACATAGACAAACAGAGTGTCACTAGTATGCCTCTACTTGACTAGCTCGTTAATCAAAGATGGTTATGTTTCCTGACCATGAACAATGAGTTGTTATTTGATTAACGAGGTCACATCATTAGTTGAATGATCTGATTGACATGACCCATTCCATTAGCTTAGCACCTGATCGTTTAGTATGTTGCTATTGCTTTCTTCATGACTTATACATGTTCCTATGACTATGAGATTATGCAACTCCCGTTTGCCGGAGGAACACTTTGGGTGCTACCAAACGTCACAACGTAAATGGGTGATTATAAAGGAGCATTACAGGTGTCTCCAAAGGTAGATGTTGGGTTGACGTATTTCGAGATTAGGATTTGTCACTCCGATTGTCGGAGAGGTATCTCTGGGCCCTCTCGGTAATGCACATCACATAAGCCTTGCAAGCACTGCAACTAATATGTTAGTTGTGAGATGATGTATTACGGAACGAGTAAAGAGACTTGCCGGTAACGAGATTGAACTAGGTATGGATACCGACGATCAAATCTCGGGCAAGTAACATACCGATGACAAAGGGAACAACGTATGTCGTTATGCGGTCTGACCGATAAAGATCTTCGTAGAATATGTAGGAGCCAATATGGGCATCCAGGTCCCGCTATTGGTTATTGACCGGAAACGTGTCTTGGTCATGTCTACATTGTTCTCGAACCCGTAGGGTCCGCACGCTTAAGGTTTTGATGACAGTTATATTATGAGTTTATGAGTTTTGATGTACCGAAGGAGTTCGGAGTCCCGGATGAGATCGGGGACATGACGAGGAGTCTCGAAATGGTCGAGACGTAAAGATCGATATATTGGACGACTATATTCGGACATCGGAAAGGTTCCGAGTGATTCGGGTATTTTCCGGAGTACCGGGGGGTTACGGGAATACGGGGAAGAGTATTGGGCCTTGATGGGCTTTAGTGGGAAGAGGAGAAAAAGGCTGCGCCCCCCCTCCCCTCTAGTCCGAATTGGACTAGGGAAAAGGGGGCCGGCCACCTCTCCTTCTCCTCCTATTCCTTCTCCCTTCCTCCCCTCTTGGTGGACTCCTACTAGGACTTGGAGTCCTAGTAGGACTCCCTATCCTGGCCGCACCTTTGCCTTGGCCGGCCTCCTCCTCCTCCATCCTTTATATACAGGGGCAGGGGGCACCCCATAGACACACAAGTTGACACAAGTTGATCCACGTGATCGATTCCTTAGCCGTGTGCGGTGCCCCCTACCACCATATTCCTCGATAATACTGTAGCGGAGTTTAGGCGAAGCCCTGCTGCTGTAGTTCATCAAGATCGTCACCACGCCGTCGTGCTGACGAAACTCTTCCCCGACACTTTGCTGGATCGGAGTCCGGGGATCGTCATCGAGCTGAACGTGTGCTCGAACTCGGAGGTGCCGTAGTTTCGGTGCTTGATCGGTTGGATCGTGAAGACGTACGACTACTTCCTCTACGTCTTGTCATTGCTTCCGCAGTCGGTCTGCGTTGGGTACGTAGACAACACTCTCCTCTCGTTGCTATGCATCACATGATCCTGTGTGCGCGTAGGAAAATTTTTGAAATTACTACGAAACCCAACAGTGGCATCCGAGCCTAGGTTAATGATGTTGATGTTATATGCACGAGTAGAACACAAGTGAGTTGTGGACGATACAAGTCATACTGCCTACCAGCATGTCATATTTTGGTTCAGCGGTATTGTTGTACGAGACGACCCGGACCAACCTTACGCGTACGCTTACGCGAGACCGGTTCCCTCGACGTGCTTTGCACAGAGATGGCTTGCGGGCGACTGCCTCTCCAACTTTAGTTGAACCAAGTATGGCTACGCCCGGTCCTTGCGAAGGTTAAAACGGAGTCTATTTGACAAACTATCGTTGTGGTTTTGATGCGTAGGTGAGATTGGTTCTTACTTAAGCCCGTAGCAACCACGTAAAACATGCAACAACAAAGTAGAGGACGTCTAACTTGTTTTTGCAGGGCATGTTGTGATGTGATATGGTCAAGGCATGATGCTGAATTTTATTGTATGAGATGATCATGTTTTGTAACCAAGTTATCGGCAACTGGCAGGAGCCATATGGTTGTCGCTTTATTGTATGCAATGCAATCGCGATGTAATGCTTTACTTTATTACTAAACGGTAGTGATAGCCGTGGAAGCATAAGATTGGCGAGACGACAACGATGCTACGATGGAGATCAAGGTGTCGCGCCAGTGACGATGGTGATCATGACGGTGCTTCGGAGATGGAGATCACAAGCACAAGATGATGATGGCCATATCATATCACTTATATTGATTGCATGTGATGTTTATCTTTTTATGCATCTTATCTTGCTTTGATTGACGGTAGCATTATAAGATGATCTCTCACTAAATTATCAAGAAGTGTTCTCCCTGAGTATGCACCGTTGCAAAAGTTCTTCGTGCTGAGACACCACGTGATGATCGGGTGTGATAGGCTCTACGTTCAAATACAACGGGTGCAAAACAGTTGCGCACGCAGAATACTCAGGTTAAACTTGACGAGCCTAGCATATGCAGATATGGCCTCGGAACACGGAGACCGAAAGGTCGAGCGTGAATCATATAGTAGATATGATCAACATAATGATGTTCACCGATGAAACTACTCCATCTCACGTGATGATCGGATATGGTTTAATTGATTTGGATCACGTGATCACTTAGAGGATTAGAGGGATGTCTATCTAAGTGGGAGTTCTTAAGTAATATGATTAAATTGAACTTAAATTTATCATGAACTTAGTCCTGGTAGTATTTTGCAAATCATGTTGTAGATCAATAGCTCGCGTTGTTGCTTCCCTGTGTTTATTTTGATATGTTCCTAGAGAAAATTGTGTTTAAAAAAAATGTTAGTAGCAATGTTGCGGATTTGATCCGTGATCTGAGGTTAAATCCTCATTGCTGCACAGAAGAATTATGTCCTTAATGCACCGCTAGGTGACAGACCTATTGCAGGAGCAAATGCAGACGTTATGAACGTTTGGCTAGCTCAATATGATGACTACTTGATAGTTTAAGTGCACCATGCTTAACGGCTTAGAATCGGGACTTCAAAGACGTTTTGAACGTCATGGACCATATGAGATGTTCCAGGAATTGAAGTTAATATTTCAAGAAAATACCCGAGTTGAGAGATATGAAGTCTCCAACAAGTTCTATAGCTAAAAGATGGAGGAGAATCGCTCAACTAGTGAGCATGTGCTCAGATTGTCTGGGTACTTCAATCGCTTGAATCAAGTGGGAGTTAATCTTCCAGATAAAATAGTGATTGACAGAATTCTCTAGTCACCATCACCAAGTTAGTAGAACTTCGTGATGAACTATAGTATGCAAAGGATGATGAAAATGATTCCCGAGCTCTTCGTGATGTTGAAATCAACGAAGGTAGAAATCAAGAAAGAGCATCAAGTGTTGATGGTTGACAAGATCACTATTTTCAAGAAAAAGGGCAAAGGGAAAGAAAGGGAACTTCAAGTAGATTGACAAGCAAGTTGTCACTCCCACGAAGAAGCCCAAAGCTGAACCAAAGCCTGAAACTGAGTGCTTACACTGCAAAGGAAATGGTCACTGGAAGCGGAACTACCCTAAATATTTGGTGGATAAGAAGGATGGCAAAGTAAAAAAAAAAGGGTATATTTGATATACAGGTGTTTGATGTGTGCTTTACTAGTGTTTATAGCAACCCCTCAGTATTTGATACTTGTTCAGTTACTCAAAACGGGAGTTGCAGAATAAACAGAGACTAGTTAAGGGTGAAGTGACGATGTATGTTGGAAGTGGTTCCAAGATTGATATGATCATCGTCGCACACTCCCTATACTTTCGGGATTAGTGTTGAACCTGAATAAGTGTTATTTGGTGTTTGCGTTGAGCATGAATATGATTTGATCATGTTTATTGCAATACGGTTATTCATTTAAAGTAAGAGAATAAACTGTTGTTCTATTTACATGAATAAAACCTTATATGGTTACACACCCAATGAAAATGGTTCATTGGATCTCGATCGTAGTGATACACATATTCATAATATTGATGCCAAAAGATGCAAAGTTAATAATGATAGTGCAACTTATTTGTGGCACTGCCGTTTGGGTCATATCGGTGTAAAGCGCATGAAGAAACTCCATAAAGATGGATTTTCGGAATCACTTGGTTATGAATCATTTGATGCTTGCGAACCGTGCCTTTTGGGCAAGATGACTAAAACTCCGTTCTTCGGAACAATGGAACGAGTTACTGACTTGTTGGAAATAATACATACCGATGTATGCGATCCAATGAGTGCTGTTGCTCGTGGCAAGCATCGTTGTTTTCTGACCTTCACAAGATGATTTGAGCAGATATGGGTATATCTACTTGATGAAACATAAGTCTGAAACATTTGAAAAGTTCAAAGAATTTCAGAGTGAAGTGAAAAATCATCGTAACAAGAAAATAAAGTTTCTACGATCTGATCGTAGAGAAGAGTATTTGAGTTACGAGTTTGGCCTTCAGTTAAAAACAATGTGAAATAGTTTCACTACTTATGCCACCTAGAACACCACAATATAATGGTGTGTCCGAACGTCATAACCGTACTTTATTAGATATGGTGCGATCTATGATGTGTCTTACCGATCTACCACTATCGTTTTGGGGTTATGCATTAGAGACAGCTGCATTCACGTTAAATAGGGCACCATCAAAATCTGTTGAGACGACGCCTTATGAACTATGGTTTAGCAAGAAACCAAAGTTGTCGTTTCTTAAATTTGGGGTTGCGATGCTTATATGAAAAAGTTTCATCCTAATAAGCTCAAACTCAAATCGGAGAAGTGCGTCTTCATAGGATATCCAAAGGAAACTATTGGATACACCTTCTATCACAGATCCGAAAGGCAAGACTTTTGTTGCTAAATTCGGAAACTTTCTGGAGAAGGAGTTTCTCTCGAAAGAAGTGAGTGGGAGGAAAGTAGAACTTGACGAGGTAACTGTACCTGCTCCCTTACTGGAAAGTAGTTCATCACAGAAAACTGTTTCAGTGACATCTACACCAGTCAGTGAGGAAGCCAATGATAATGATCATGAAACTTCAGATCAAGATACTACTGAACTTCGTAGATCAACCAGAGTAAGATCCGCACCAGAGTGGTACGGTAATCCTGTTCTGGAGGTCATGCTACTAGATCATGATGAACCTACGAACTATGAAGAAGCGATGGTAAGCCCAGATTCCGCAAAGTGGCTAGAAGCCATGAAATCTGAGATATGATCCATGTATGAGAACAAAGTGTAGACTTTGATTGACTTGCCCGATGATCGGTGAGTCATTAAGAATAAATGGATCTTCAAGAGGAAGACAGACGTTGATAGAAGTGTTACTATCTACAAAGCTAGACTTGTCGAAAAAGGTTTTTGACAAAGTTCAAGGAATTGACTACGATGAGACCTTCTCACCCGTAGCGATGCTTAAGTCCGTCCGAATCATGTTAGCAATTGCCGCATTTTATGATTATGAAATTTGGCAGATGGATGTCAAAACTGCATTCCTGAATGGATTTCTGGAAGAAGAGTTGTATATGATGCAACCGGAAGGTTTTGTCGATCCAAAGGGAGCTAACAAAGTGTGCAAGCTCCAGCGATCCATTTATGGACTGGTGTAAGCCTCTCAGGGTTGGAATAAACGTTTTGATAGTGTGATCAAAGCATTTGGTTTTATACAGACTTTTGGAGAAGCCTGTATTTACAAGAAAGTGAGTGGGAGCTCTGTAGCATTTCTGATATTATATGTGGATGACATATTATTGATTGGAAATGATATAGAATTTCTGGATAGCATAAAGGGATACTTGAATAAAAGTTTTTCAAGAAAAGACCTCAGTAAAAGCTACTTATATATTGAGAATCAAGATCTATTGAGATAGATCAAGACACTTGATAAGATTTTCAATAACTACATACCTTGGCAAGATTTTGAAATAGTTCAAAATGGAACAGTTAAAAAAAGAGTTCTTGCCTGTGTTGCAAAGGTATGAAATTGAGTAAGACTCAAATCCCGATCACAGCAGAAAATAGAAAGAGAATGAAAAGTCATTCCCTATGCCTCAGTCATAGGTTCTATAAAGTATGCTATGCTATGTACCAGACCTATTGTATACCTTGCTCTGTATTTGGCAAGGGAGTACAATAGTGATCTAGGAGTAGATCACTGGACATTGGTCAAGAATATCCTTAGTAAGGACTAAGGAGATGTTTCTCGATTATGGAGGTGATAAAAGAGTTTCTTGTAAAAGTTACATCAGTGCAAACTTTTACACTGATCCAGATGACTCTAAGTCTCAATCTGGATACATATTGAAAGTGGGAGCAATTAGCTAGAGTAGCTCCGCACAGAGCATTGTAGACATAGGATATTTGCAAAATACATACGGCTCTGAATATGACAGACCCGTTGACTAAGCTTCTCTCACGAGCAAAACATGATCACACCTTAGTACTCTTTGGGTGTTAATCACATAGCGATGTAAACTAGATTACTGAATCTAGTAAACCCTTTGGGTGTTGGTTACATAGCGATGTGAACTATGGGTGTTAATCACATGGTGATATGAACTATTGCTGTTAAATCACATGGCGATGTGAACTAGATTATTGACTCTAGTGCAAGTGGGAGACTGAAGGAAATATGCCCTAGAGGCAATAATAAAGTTATTATTTATTTCCTTATATCATGATAAATGTTGATTATTCATGCTAGAATTGTATTAACCGGAAACATAATACATGTGTGAATACATAGACAAACAGAGTGTCACTAGTATGCCTCTACTTGACTAGCTCGTTAATCAAAGATGGTTATGTTTCCTGACCGTGAACAATGAGTTGTTATTTGATTAACGAGGTCACATCATTAGTTGAATGATCTGATTGACATGACCCATTCCATTAGCTTAGCACCTGATCGTTTAGTATGTTGCTATTGCTTTCTTCATGACTTATACATGTTCCTATGACTATGAGATTATGCAACTCCCGTTTGCCGGAGGAACACTTTGGGTGCTACCAAACGTCACAACGTAAATGGGTGATTATAAAGGAGCATTACAGGTGTCTCCAAAGGTAGATGTTGGGTTGACGTATTTCGAGATTAGGATTTGTCACTCCGATTGTCGGAGAGGTATGTCTGGGCCCTCTCGGTAATGCACATCACATAAGCCTTGCAAGCACTGCAACTAATATGTTAGTTGTGAGATGATGTATTACGGAACGAGTAAAGAGACTTGCCGGTAACGAGATTGAACTAGGTATTGGATACCGACGATCAAATCTCGGGCAAGTAACATACCGATGACAAAGGGAACAACGTATGTCGTTATGCGGTCTGACCGATAAAGATCTTCGTAGAATATGTAGGAGCCAATATGGGCATCCAGGTCCCGCTATTGGTTATTGACCGGAAACGTGTCTTGGTCATGTCTACATTGTTCTCGAACCCGTAGGGTCCGCACGCTTAAGGTTTTGATGACAGTTATATTATGAGTTTATGAGTTTTGATGTACCGAAGGTGTTCGGAGTCCCGGATGAGATCAGGGACATGACGAGGAGTCTCGAAATGGTCGAGACGTAAAGATCGATATATTGGACGACTATATTCGGACATCGGAAAGGTTCCGAGTGATTCGGGTATTTTCCGGAGTACCGGGGGGTTACGGGAATACGGGGAAGAGTATTGGGCCTTGATGGGCTTTAGTGGGAAGAGGAGAAAAAGGCTGCGCCCCCCCTCCCCTCTAGTCCGAATTGGACTAGGGAAAAGGGGGCCGGCCACCTCTCCTTCTCCTCCTATTCCTTCTCCCTTCCTCCCCTCTTGGTGGACTCCTACTAGGACTTGGAGTCCTAGTAGGACTCCCTATCCTGGCCGCACCTTTGCCTTGGCCGGCCTCCTCCTCCTCCATCCTTTATATACAGGGGCAGGGGGCACCCCATAGACACACAAGTTGACACAAGTTGATCCACGTGATCGATTCCTTAGCCGTGTGCGGTGCCCCCTGCCACCATATTCCTCGATAATACTGTAGCGGAGTTTAGGCGAAGCCCTGCTGCTGTAGTTCATCAAGATCGTCACCACGCCGTCGTGCTGACGAAACTCTTCCCCGACACTTTGCTGGATCGGAGTCCAGGGATCGTCATCGAGCTGAACGTGTGCTCGAACTCGGAGGTGCCGTAGTTTCGGTGCTTGATCGGTTGGATCGTGAAGACGTACGACTACTTCCTCTACGTCTTGTCATTGCTTCCGCAGTCGGTCTGCGTTGGGTACGTAGACAACACTCTCCTCTCGTTGCTATGCATCACATGATCCTGTGTGCGCGTAGGAAAATTTTTGAAATTACTACGAAACCCAACACCACCAAGGCCCAAGGCGCCTCCAAGAGGGGAAGAGGGCAAACCCTAGGGCAGATGGGCCCTAAGGCCCACCCTAGGTGCGCCTCCCCCTCTCCCCCTTGTGGCCGCCACCCTAGATGGGATCTAGGGCTGCCGCACCCCTTGGGGTGGGAACCCTAGGTGGGGGCGCAGCCCTCCCTCTCCCCCTATATATAGTGGAGGCAAAGGGGCAGCCCAACAGACGATTCAATCTCCCTGTTGGCGCAGCCCTACCCCTCTTCCTCCTCGTCTCTCGTAGTGCTTGGTGAAGCCCTGCTGGAGTCCCGCGCTCCTCCACCACCACCACGCCGTCGTGCTGCTGCTGGACAAAGTCTTCCCAACCTCTCCTTCTCCCCTTGCTGGATCAAGGCGTGGGAGACGCCACCGGGTTGCACGTGTGTTGAACGCGGAGGCGCCGTTGTTCGGCGCTTAGATCGGAATCAACCGCGATCTGAATCACTGTGAGTACGACTCCTTCATCCGCGTTCTTGCAGCGCTTCCGCTTAGCGATATACAAGGGTATGTAGATGCACTCCCCTTCCCCTCATTGCTAGATTACTCCATAGATTGATCTTGGTGATGCGTAGAAAATTTTAAATTTCTGCTACGATCCCCAATAGTGGCATCATGAGCTAGGTCTATGCGTAGTTTCTATGCACGAGTAGAACACAAGTTGTTGTGGGCGTCGATTTTGTCAATTTGCTTGCCGTTACTAGTCTTATCTTGATTCGGCGGCATCGTGGGATGAAGCGGCCCGGACCGACCTTACACGTACTCTTACGTGAGACTGGTTCCACCGACTGACATGCACTAGTTACATAAGGTGGCTAGCGGGTGTCTGTCTCTCCCACTTTAGTCGGATCAGATTCGATGAAAAGGGTCCTTATGAATGGTAAATAGAAATTGGCATATCACGTTGTGGTTTTCGCGTATGTAAGAAACATTCTTGCTAGAAACCTATAGCAGCCACGTAAAAACTTGCAACAACAATTAGAGGACGTCTAACTTGTTTTTGCAGCATATGCCTTGTGAGGTGATATGGCCAAAAGGATGTGATGAATGATATATGTGATGTATGAGATTGATCATGTTCTTGTAATAGGAATCACGACTTGCATGTCGATGAGTATGACAACCGGCAGGAGCCATAGGAGTTGTCTTAATTTATTTATGACCTGCGTGTCAACATAAATGTCATGTAATTACTTTACTTTATTGCTAAAGCATTAGCCATAGTAGTAGAAGTAATAGATGACGAGACAACTTCAAGAAGACACGATGATGGAGATCATGATGATGGATATCATGGTGTCATGCCGGTGACAATGATGATCATGGAGCCCCGAAGATGGAGATCAAAAGGAGCAAAATGATATTGGCCATATCATGTCACTATTTGATTGCATGTGATGTTTATCATGTTTTAAATCTTATTTGCTTATAACGACGGTAGCTTAAATAAGATGATCCCTCACTAAAATTTCATGAAAAGTGTTCCCCCTAACTGTGCACCGTTGCGAAGGTTCGTTGTTTCGAAGCACCATGTGATGATCGGGTGTGATAGATTCTAACGTTCGAATACAACGGGTGTTGACGAGCCTAGCATGTATAGACATGGCCTCGGAACACATGCGAAACACTTAGGTTGACTTGACGAGCCTAGCATGTACAGACATGGCCTCGAAACACGGAAGACCGAAAGGTCGAGCATGAGTCGTATAGAAGATACGATCAACATGAAGATGTTCACCGATGTTGACTAGTCCGTCTCACGTGATGATCGGACACGGCCTAGTTGACTCGGATCATGTTTCACTTAGATGACTAGAGGGATGTCTATCTGAGTGGGAGTTCATTAAATAATTTGATTAGATGAACTTAATTATCATGAACATAGTCTAAATTGTCTTTGCAAATATGTTGTAGATAAATAGCTTACGTTGTAGCTCCCTGTTTCAATACGTTCCTAGAGAAAGACCAAGTTGAAAGATATTGTAAGCAATGATGCAGACTGGGTCTGTAGTCCGAGGAGTGTCCTCACTGCTACACACAAGGCTTACGTCTTTGATGCACCGCTCGATGTGCAAACCCCTACAACGTCGTCTGTGGATGTTGTGAACACCTGACAGACACATCCTGATGACTACTTGATAGTTTAGTGCACCATACTTTACGGCTTAGAATCGGGATTCAAATGACGTTTTGAACGCCATAAGACATATGAGATGTTCCAAGAGCTGAAATTGGGATTTCAGGCTCATGCCCGTGTTGAGAGGTATGAGACCTGTGACAAGTTCTTTTGCCAACAAGATGGAGGAGAATGGATCAGCTAGTGAGCATGTGCTCAGAATGTCTGGGTGCTACAATCACTTGAATCAAGTGGGAGTTAAACTTCCAGATAAGATAGTGATTGATATAGTTCTCTAGCCACTATCACTAAGCTACTAGATCTTCGTGATGTACTATGACATGCAAGGGATGGAGATGATCCCGGAGCTGTTCGCGGTGCTTAAGACCACAAAAGGTAGAAATCAAGAAGGAGCATCAAGTGTTGATGGTTTAACAAGACCACTGGTTTCAAGAAGGGCAAGGGCTAGAAGGGAAACTTCATGGATGGCAAACCAGTTGCCGCTCTAGTGAAGGAACCCAAGGTTGAACCCAAACCCGAGACTAAGTGCTTCTATTGTAAGGGGAACGGTCACTGGTAGCGGAATTACCCCAAATGCATGGTAGATAAGAAGGCTGGAAACTTCAACAAAGTATATACGTGTTATTAATGTGTACCTCACTAGTACTCCTGGTAGTACCTGGGTATTGGATACCGGTTCAGTTGCTATTATTGGTGACTTGAAGCAAAAGCTACGGACTAAACGGAGCCTGGCTAAGGGCGAGGTGACGATGTGTGTTGGAAGTGTTTCCAAAGTTGATGAGATCACCATCGCACGCTCCATCTGCCTTCGGGATTAGTATTGAACCTAGATAAATGTTATCAGGTGTCTACGTTCAGCATGAATATGATTAGATCATGTTCATTGCAATACGGTTATTCATTTAAGTTAGAGAATAATGGTTATTCTGTTTACATGAATAATGCCTTTCATGGTCATGCACCCTATGTGAATGGTTCATTGAATCTCGGTCGTGGTAATACACATGTTCACGCCAAAAGATGTAGAGTTAATAATGATAGTACCACTTTCTTGTGGCACTGCCGCTTAGGTCATATTGGCGTAAGATGCATGAAGAAACTCCATGTCGATGGATGTTTGGAGTCACTTGATTTTGAATCGCTTGACACATGCGAGCCATGCCTCATGGGCAGGATGACTAAGATCCTGTTTTCAGGTACAATGAAATGGGCAAGTGACTTGTTGGAAATCATACATGCTGATGCGTGTGATCCAATGAGAATTGAAGCGTGCGGTGGATATCGCTATTTTCTCATCTTCACTGACAATTTGAGTAGATATAGGTATATTTACTTAATGAAGCACAAGTCTGAAACGTTTGAAAAGTTCAAGCGGTTTCAGAGTGAAGTTAAGAACCATCATAACAAGAAGATCAAATTCCTACGATCTGATCGATGAGAATTTCTGAGTTATGAGTTTGGCAATCACTTAAGACATTGTGGAATTGTTTCACAGTTGAAGCCACCTGGAACACCACTGGGTTATGGTGTGTCCGGACGTCGTAATTGAACCTTATGAGATATGGTGCGATCTATGATGTCTCTTACCGATCTACCGTTTCATTTTGAGGTTATGCGTTAGAGACAGCTGCATTCACTTTAGATAGGACACCATCTAAGTCGTTGAGACGACGTCGTGTGAACATTGGTTTGGCAAGAAACCAAAGTTGTCGTTTCTTAATCTTTGGGGCTGCGATGCTTAAGGCTTCAGCCGGAGAAGCTCGAACCCAAAGCGGACAAACACATCTTCATAGGATACCCAAAGGTGACAGTTGGGTATACCTTCTATCTCAAATCCGAGGGCAAATTGTTTGTCGCTAAGAACGGGTCCTTTCTCGAGAAGGAGTTTCTCTCGAAAGAATTGAGTGGGAGGAAGATAGAACTTGAGGAGTTTGTCGAACCTTTATTTCAACCAGAAAGTGATGCAACACAGAAAGATGTTTTCTGTGGCGCCTACGTCTGTTGAATAGGAAGTTAATGATAGTGATCATGAAGCTTTGGATCAAGTTGCTATCGAACCTCGTAGGTCGACAAGGATATGTACTACTCCTGAGTGTTATGGTAATCCTGTCTTAGATATCATGTTGTTGGACAACAATGAACCTACGAGGTATGGAGAAGCGATGGTGGGCCCGTATTCCGACAAATGGTTAGAATCCATGAAATTTGAGATAGGATCCATGTATCAGAATAGAGTATGGACTTTGGTGGACTTGCCCGATGATCAGCGAGCCATTGAGATAAATGGATCTTTAAGAAGAAGACGGACGTGGGCGGTAATGTTACTGTCTATGAAGCTCGACTTGTGGGAAAGAGTCTTTTCACAAGTTCAAGGAGTTGACTATGATGAGAATTTCTCACCCGTAGCGATGCTTAAGTCCGTCGGAATCATGTTAGCATTAGCTGTATTTTTCGATTATGAAATCTGACAGATGGATGTCAAAAACAAGTTTTCTTACCAGTTTTCGTAAGAAAGATTTGTATGTGATACAATCAAAGTTTTGTCGATCCTAAGGATGCTAAAAGGTATGCTGGCTCCAGCAATCCTTCTATGGACTAGAGCAAGCATCTCGGAATCAGAATATATGTTTTGATGGAGTGATCAAAGCTTTTAGGTTTATACAATGTTTGCTAGAAACTTGTATTTACAAGAAAGTGAGTGGGAGCACTACAACATTTCTGATAAGTATATGTGGATGACATATTGTTGATTCGAAATGATGTAGAATTTCTGGAAAGCATAAACTGTTGTTTGAAGAGTGTTTTTCAAAGGAAGACCTGGATAAAGCTGCTTACATATTGGGCATCAAGATCTAGAGATAGATCAAGACGCCTGATGATACTTTCAAAGAACGCACACCTTGACATGTTTTTGAAGGAGTTCAAAATAGATCAGTCAAAGAAGGGGTTCTTACCTGAGTTGTAAGGTGTGAAGTTGAGTAAGACTCAAAGCTTGACCACGGCAGAAGAAAGAGGAAGGACGAAGGTCGTTCCCTATGCTTTTGTCATAGGCTCTATACGGTATGCCATGCTGAAGTAGCGCACCTGATGTGTGCCTTGCCACATGTCTGGCAAGAGGGTACAAAGGTGATCTAGGACTGGATCATCAGATAGTGGTCGAAATTATCCTTAGAGGAATAAGGAAATGTTTCTCGGTTATGGAGGTGATAAAGAGTTCGACATAAAGAGTTATGTCGATGCAAGCTTAACACCTATCCGGATAGCTCTAATTAGAGATACCGGATACGTATAATGGAGCAATAATTTGGAATAGCTCCAAGTGGAACGTGGTAGCAGCATCTACGATATAAAGTTTTGCGAAATAGATAGGGATCTGAATATGGTAGGACCCGTTGACTACAACCTCTCTCACAAGCATAACATGATCAAACCCAAAACTCTTTGAGTGTTTATCACATAGTGATGTGAACTAGGTCAATGAGTCTAGTAGACTCTTGGATGTTGGTCACATGGCAATGTGACCTATGAGTGTTAATCACATGGCAATGTGAACTAGATTATTGACTCTAGTGCAAGTGGGAGACTGTTGGAAATATGCCCTAGAGGCAATAATAAATTAGGTATTATTATTATATTTCATTGTTCATGATAATCGTTTATTATCCATGCTAGAATTGTATTGATAGAAAACTCAGATACATGTGTGGATACATAGACAACACCATGTCCCTAGTAAGCCTCTAGTTGACTAGCTCGTTGATCAATAGATGGTTACAGTTTCCTGACCATGGACATTGGATGTCGTTGATAACAGGATCACATCATTAGGAGAATGATGTGATGGACAAGACCCAATCCTAAGCCTAGCACAAGATCGTGTAGTTCGTTTGCTAAAGCTTTTCTCATGTCAAGTATCATTTCCTTAGACCATGAGATTGTGCAACTCCCGGATACCGTAGGAGTGCTTTGGGTGTGCCAAACGTCACAACGTAACTGGGTCGCTATAAAGGTACACTACAGGTATCTCCGAAAGTGTCTGTTGGGTTGGCATGAATCGAGACTGGGATTTGTCACTCCGTGTAAACGGAGAGGTATCTCTGGGCCCACTCGGTAGGACATCATCATAATGTGCACAATGTGATCAAGGAGTTGATCACGGGGTGATGTGTTACGGAACGAGTAAAGAGACTTGCCGGTAACGAGATTGAACAAGGTATCGGGATACCGATGATCGAATCTCGGGCAAGTATCGTACCGCTAGACAAAGGGAATTGTATACGGGATTGATTGAATCCTTGACATCGTGGTTCATCCGATGAGATCATCGTGGAGCATGTGGGAGCCAACATGGGTATCCAGATCCCGCTGTTGGTTATTGACCGGAGAGTTGTCTCGGCCATGTCTGCATGACTCCCGAGCCCGTAGGGTCTACACACTTAAGGTTCGATGATGCTAGGGTTATAGGGAAAGTATGTACGCGGTTACCGAATGTTGTTTGGAGTCCCGGATGAGATCCCGGACGTCACGTGGAGTTCCGGAATGGTCCGGAGGTAAAGATTGATATATAGGAAGTATGGTTTTGGCCACTGAAAGTGTTCCGGGCATCACCGGTAGTGTACCGGGACCACCGGAGGGGTCCGGGGGTCCACCAGGTGGGGCCACCAGCCCCGGAGGCCTACATGGGCCAATAGTGGGAAGGGATCAGCCCCTAGGTGGGCTGGGGCGCCTCCCACCAAGGCCCAAGGCGCCTCCAAGAGGGGAAGAGGGCAAACCCTAGGGCAGATGGGCCCTAAGGCCCACCCTAGGTGCGCCTCCCCCTCTCCCCCTTGTGGCCGCCACCCTAGATGGGATCTAGGGCTGCCGCACCCCTTGGGGTGGGAACCCTAGGTGGGGGCGCAGCCCTCCCTCTCCCCCTATATATAGTGGAGGCAAAGGGGCAGCCCAACAGACGATTCAATCTCCCTGTTGGCGCAGCCCTACCCCTCTTCCTCCTCGTCTCTCGTAGTGCTTGGCGAAGCCCTACTGGAGTCCCGCGCTCCTCCACCACCACCACGCCGTCGTGCTGCTGCTGGACAGAGTCTTCCCAACCTCTC
The DNA here is from genome assembly GCF_002162155.2 of Triticum dicoccoides. NCBI lineage: Eukaryota > Viridiplantae > Streptophyta > Magnoliopsida > Poales > Poaceae > Triticum > Triticum dicoccoides. The sequence goes on along the minus strand of NC_041382.1, from coordinate 741,775,096 downwards.
CTTCTCCCCTTGCTGGATCAAGGTGTGGGAGACGTCACCGGGTTGCACGTGTGTTGAACGCGGAGGCGCCGTTGTTCGGCGCTTAGATCGGAATCAACCGCGATCTGAATCGCTGTGAGTACGAGTCCTTCATCCGCGTTCTTGCAACACTTCCGCTTAGCGATATACAAGGGTATGTAGATGCACTCCCCTTCCCCTCATTGCTAGATTACTCCATAGATTGATCTTGGTGATGCGTAGAAAATTTTAAATTTCTGCTACGATCCCCAACAGTGGCATCATGAGCTAGGTCTATGCGTAGTTTCTATGCACGAGTAGAACACAAGTTGTTGTGGGCGTCGATTTTGTCAATTTGCTTGCCGTTACTAGTCTTGTCTTGATTCGGCGGCATCGTGGGATGAAGCGGCCCGGACCGACCTTACACGTACTCTTAGTGAGACTGGTTCCACCGACTGACATGCACTAGTTGCATAAGGTGGCTAGCGGGTGTCTGTCTCTCCCACTTTAGTCAGATCGGATTCGATGAAAAGGGTCCTTATGAAGGGTAAATAGAAATTGGCATATCACGTTGTGGTTTTCGCGTAGGTAAGAAACATTCTTGCTAAAACCTATAGCAGCCACGTAAAAACTTGCAGCAACAATTAGAGGACATCTAACTTGTTTTTGCAGCATATGCCTTGTGATGTGATATGGCCAAAAGGATGTGATGAATGATATATGTGATGTATGAGATTGATCATGTTCTTGTAATAGGAATCACGACTTGCATGTCGATGAGTATGACAACCAGCAGGAGCCATAGGAGTTGTCTTAATTTATCTATGACCTGCGTGTCAACATAAACGTCATGTAATTACTTTACTTTATTGCTAAAGCATTAGCCATAGTAGTAGAAGTAATAGATGACGAGACAACTTCAAGAAGACACGATGATGGAGATCATGATGATGGAGATCATGGTGTCATGCCGGTGACAATGATGATCATGGAGCCTCGAAGATGGAGATCAAAAGGAGCAAAATGATATTGGCCATATCATGTCACTATTTGATTGCATGTGATGTTTATCATGTTTTAAATCTTATTTGCTTAGAACGACGGTAGCTTAAATAAGATGATCCCTCACTAAAATTTCAAGAAAAGTGTTCCCCCTAACTGTGCACCGTTGCGAAGGTTCGTTGTTTCGAAGCACCACGTGATGATCGGGTGTGATAGATTCTAACGTTCGAATACAACGGGTGTTGACGAGCCTAGCATGTATAGACATGGCCTCGGAACACATGCGAAACACTTAGGTTGACTTGACGAGCCTAGCTTGTACAGACATGGCCTCGGAACACGGAAGACCAAAAGGTCGAGCATGAGTCGTATAGAAAATACGATCAACATGAAGATGTTCACCGATGTTGACTAGTCCATCTCACGTGATGATCGGACACGACCTAGTTGACTCGGATCATGTTTCACTTAGATGACTAGAGGGATGTCTATCTGAGTGGGAGTTCATTAAATAATTTGATTAGATGAACTTAATTATCATGAACATAGTCTAAATTGTCTTTGCAAATATGTTGTCGAACAGCGAACGGCGGCGGTTGTCGGCGCCGGCCTCGGCAGGCGTGGCGGGCGCGGGCGCCGGCGAGCGGCCAGGCGAGCGCCGGCGGAAGGAAGGCGGCAGCCGCGGCGGAGGTGCGGCGACCCGGGCGCGGGGAAGAAGACCCTGGGCGGCGCGGGTGGCGATGGGGCTCGGGGGCCCGATCCGGGCCTCCCGGGCCGAGGTGGCGGCGATGTGGGCGCGAGGCGGCAGCGAATGGGGGCATGCCACGTGGCGGCGATGGTGGAAGTCGGACACGTCCAGCGCTGGCGGACGTTGTCCGGCGCACGGAGGAAGAAGAGAGCTAGGGTTTCGGGGAAGAGATCCGAAATTTCGGGAGTGGATCTATTTATAGGCATAGAGGGAGCTAGGAGAGTCCAAATGAGGTGCGGTTTTCGGCCACGCGATTGTGATCGAACACTCTAGATGATGGAGAGGGTTTTGGTGTGTTTTGGGCCAAAATGGAGGGGTGTTGGGCTTCAACACACACGAGGCCTTTTCGGTCCCTCGGTTAACCGTTGGAGTATCAAACGAAGTCCAAATGGTACGAAACCTGACAGGCGGTGTACCGGTAGTAAACCAAGGGCGCGTGGCAAGTCTCGGTCTAATCTGGAAATGTTTGATCCCCACACACAAAAGAAAGGTAGAAATGACCACCGGAGGAGAACGGAGCGCCGGAATGCAAAACGGACAACGGGGAAAATGCTCGAATGAATGAGATGAACACGTATGCAAATGCAATGCACATGATGACATGATATGAGATGCATGACAATGACAAAAACACACGGAGGCAAAAACCCGAACCCGAGAAAATAAAATAACTTAACGCCGGAAACGGCAAGAGTTGGAGTACATATAGGGTAAATCACATCCGGGGTGTTACAACACTCCACCACTACGAAAGGATCTCGTCCCGAGATCTAGGACTGAAAGAACGCCGGGTACTCAGAATGGAGGTGATCCTCGCGTTCCCAGGTAGCTTCACGGTCGGAATGGTGTGACCACTTGACTTTGAGGAATTTGATTGACTTGTTGCGAGTCTTGCGCTCAGTCTCTTCAAGAATAGCAACGGGGTGCTCACGATAAGAGAGGTCTTCTTGGAGCTCAATGTCCTCGAAGTTGACGGTGCGGTCAGGAGTCTTGAAGCACTTTCGGAGCTGAGATACATGGAACACATCATGCACATTTGCAAAGTTTGAAGGAAGCTCGAGTTGATAGGCGAGATCGCCTCTCTTGCTGACAATCTTGAAAGGTCCCACGTATCTGGGGGCAAGCTTCCCTTTGATACCGAAGCGACGAGTACCTTTCATTGGAGAGACGCGGAGGTAAACATGATCTCCAATCTCGAAAGCCAGATCACGATGCTTACTATCATAGTAGCTCTTCTGGCGGGATTGGGCTGCTTTGAGGTTATCTCGAATGACTTTGCACATCTCCTCCACCTCTGTGATTAAGTCATTTCCGAGAAGCTGACGTTCACCGGTTTCAGACCAGTTGAGAGGGGTACGACACTTCCTGCCATACAGAATTTCAAATGGGGCCTTGCCCGAACTTGCTTGAAAACTGTTGTTGTAGGAGAATTTAGCATAAGGAAGACAATCCTCCCACTTCATGCCGAAGGAGATCACACAAGCCCTGAGCATATCTTCAAGAATCTGATTGACACGCTCGACTTGACTGCTAGTTTGAGGATGGAAAGCTGTGCTGAAGCGGATGTTGGTGCCCATGGCCTTCTGAAAAGAATCCCAAAACTTGGAGGTAAAGATGCTGCCACGGTCTGAAGAGATCACTTGTGGAATACCATGCAGAGAGACAATCTGAGAGGTATAGAGTTCCGCCAATTGAGCTGCAGTGATTGACTCTTTGATAGGCAGAAAGCGAGCCACTTTAGTGAGTTTGTCGATGACAACGAATATAGCATCATTGCCACGTTTGGACTTTGGAAACCCAGTCACGAAGTCCATCTCAATGTGGTCAAACTTCCATTCTGGAATGGCAAGAGGTTGGAGGAGACCAGCTGGCCTTTGGTGTTCTGCCTTCACTCTTCTGCAGACATCACACTCATTCACGAATTGAGCAATCTCGCGCTTCATTCGAGTCCACCAATAAGCCTGCTTGAGGTCCTGATACATCTTCATGCTCCCAGGGTGGATGGAGAGGAGAGAATTGTGAGCCTCGTTCATGATCACTTTACGAAGGTCACCTTTGGGCACAACAATACGATCCTCGAAGAAGAGAGTGTCCTTGTCATCAAGGTGGTAGCACTTATACTTGGGTTGACTCTTGGCAATCCCAATCTTCACCTTTTCACCATAGCATCAAGAAGTTGGGCTTGGCGAATCTGGTCTTCCAAGGTAGGAGAGACTTGAAGGTTGGTGAGGAAACCTTGAGGAACAACTTGCAGATTAAGTTTGCGGAAAGCTTCACAAAGCTCGGGTTGATAAGGCTTGAGAATCAGACTGTTGCAGTAAGCCTTTCTGCTCAATGCGTCAGCAATCACATTGGCCTTGCCTGGAGTATACTCGATACTCGGATTATACTCTTGAATCATTTCGACCCATCGAGTTTGCCTGAGGTTGAGATTAGGCTGAGTGAAGATGTACTTGAGACTCTTGTGATCAGTGAAAATGTCCACTTTTCTTCCCAATAAGAGATGTCTCCAAGTCAAAAGAGCATGCACAACTGCCGCCAACTCGAGATCATGAGTGGGGTAGTTCTTCTCGTTGGGTTTCAACTGACGAGAGGTATAAGCCACAACTTTTTTCTCTTGCATCAACACTGCGCCAAGACCTTGGAGAGAGGCATCACAAAAGACCTCGTACGGCTTGGATTCATCAGGCGGAGTCAGAACTGGAGCAGTGACCAATTTCTCTTTCAAAATGTTAAAAGCAATGTCACACTCCGGAGACCAAACGTACTTGACGTGCTTCTGGAGAAGATTTGAGAGAGGCTTCACGATCTTAGAAAAGTTTTCAACGAATCTTCGACAATAGCTTGCGAGACCGAGGAAGCTACGGAGTTGCTTCATGTTCTGAGGAGGTTCCCAATTCACAATTGCAGACACCTTCTCAGGATTCACCGCAATGCCCTTGGCAGAGATGATATGACCAAGATAAAGAACCTCATCGAGCCAAAATTCGCACTTGGAGAACTTGGCGTAAAACTTGTGTTCCCTGAGCTTATCGAGTACCAAACGCAAGTGCTTGGCATGATCTTCCTTGTTCTTCGAGAAAACCAGAATGTCGTCGAGATAGACCAAAACGAAGTCATTGGTGTAGGCATTGAAGATGAAGTTCATCATGCGAGAGAACGTCGGAGGAGCGTTGACGATACCAAAAGACATGACAGTGTATTCATATGACCCATAGCTTGTCCTGAAAGCCGTCTTGGGAATATCTTGCTCACGGATTCGAATCTGATGATAACCCATACGGAGATCAAGCTTGGAGAATACTTGGGCACCTTTGAGTTGTTCGAACAGCTCGTTAATGTTGGGAAGTAGATACTTGTTCTTGATGGTCTTCTTGTTCAATGGACGGTAATCAACACAAAGTCGTTCCATTCCATCCTTCTTCTTCACAAAAAGAACACCACAACCCCAGGGAGAAGAACTAGGTCGGATGAGGCCCATTCTGTCTTGAGCATCGAGTTGCTTCTTCATCTCCTTCAACTCTTCAGGTCCGAGCTTGTAAGGACGCTTGCACACTGGTTCCGTGCCAGGCTCAAGATCGATGACGAATTCAACTGGCCGGTGCGGAGGCATTCCTGGAAGCTCTTCTGGAAAAATGTCTTGATATTCGCAAACGACTAGAATTTGCGAGATAGCATCCAGTTCACCCTTATCATTGAGAGAAAACAGACGGATGGTATCATCACGAGCGGCAAAGACAATTACATCCTTAGACGAATGAGTCAATTGAATCTGCCTGGCTGCACAATCAAGATGCGCCTTGTGCTTTGAAAGCCAATCCATTCCAAGAATAAGATCAATATCCGAGTCACCAAGAACCGTTGGAGAAGATAGAAATTTGTAGTCACCCAAAGTGATAGTAACATCCGGAGCAATGGAGTTAGCATGCATGCACCTACCGGGAGAGACAACTGCTAATGGACTAGGCAAAATTTGCAAAGCCAAACCATGCTTAGATGAAAACGGTCTCGAGATGAAACAATGCGATGCACCCGTGTCAAAAAGAACTTTAGCTGGAATATCATTAACAGGAAGGTTACCCATGATGACATCTGACGAGTCCTCTGCCTGAGCTGCGTTCATCAAGTTGACCTTGGCGTGCTTGGGGTTATGCTTGACCATAGCTGTACTTGCTGATCTCACAGGAGGAGGAGGAGGAAGACGCCTCTGATTGAAGCATTTGTTGGCATAGTGACCCTTCTGTTGGCACTTGTTGCACGTCCTCTGAAAGCGGACGGTGATACGGAGCACTTGATCTTTGAGCTTGAGACGAAGTCTTGTTCTGAAAGTCAGGGTTGGGTGGGTGGGAAGATCCACTGCCACCTTTGCTCTTCTGCTGATACGACTGACGGAACGGAGGAGGAGGAAGCCAATACTTCTGCTGCTTGGCCACTTGATTAGAGGAAGAAGGAGTAGCATCTCTAGCTCGCTTCTTGGAAGCATCACATCTCAGTTGAGCGGCCTCTTGCTTCAGTGCCATGTTATAGAACTCATCGTACCTCAAGGGCTCAAAGAGAACAAGTGCTAGATGAATCTCTTCCCTGAGACCACCCCTGAACTGGTATATCATGCTCTTCTCATCAGGGATGTCCTGCTTAGCAAAGCGGGCGAGCTTCTAAAACAACTTGTTGTAGTCATAGACAGACAAAGAGCCTTGCTTCAGGTTGCGGAATTCCTCACGCTTGCTTTCAACCACGCTCTGGGGGATATGATGAGCTCTGAAATCTTGACGGAATTCATCCCAGGTAATAACACGTCCACCTCTGGAATCCTTGTACTGCTGGAACCATTCTGCAGCTTGGTCTTTGAGTTGGAAGGATGCGAACTTGACGAAGTCCTCAGGCCTGACGTTACTGCACTTGAAATGCTTGCACAGATCCACGAGCCAATCGTCAGCATCAGTTGCCTCAACACAATTGCTGAAAGTCTTTGGCCCGTTAGCAAGGAACTGGTTGAGTGTAGCAAAGTGATTCTAATTATTGCCTTGGTTGCCTTGGTTTGCTTGATTGCGCTCTTGAACAATTTGCATGATCAACTGTGTGTTTGCATTGGTTGCGGCCATCACAGCTTGCCATGCCTCCGGAGGAGGTGGAGGTGGTGGCGGATCCTGATTCTAATTCTGATTGGTGCTCTTAGCGGGAGCCATCCTGAAGAGGTTGACCACCGTTAGCACATTTACAGATAAAATGAAGCTGAATCCAACGGAATGAAAATTGCAACATAAAGTCTTCACATCAGAACAAAATGAACGAATGCATTCCTCTTGAAATGGTCACATATCCATAAATTGAGAAGCCACTTAGAATTTAGGTAGAGAAATAAATCAACAAGGTACGGATCAAGAATGAATACTCGGTAAGAAATCCCAATCTCAAACTAATTATACGTGGAAGAAGAACTAGAGCTACAAGAATTCCCACCTATGAAACTCCCGAACCTTTCCGGTTATGCAATCAGGTGTTGGGGATACAGGGGAAGCATAATATATCACCCAAATCTAGCAATTCCTACATCCACCTGTATCCATCCTTCAACACATAACCGAGAAAAACTTCGCAAACCATCTACCTCAACCTTCGAAAAGCATCTGTTATACAAGTTATGGCGATACTCCCGAACTCCCGCCCCAGTACTGGGTGGCGTCGAGGTTATCTTACCAACGAACTACATAAAAGAGATTTTCGATGTCGGCGTACTAAACTCAGGTATTCCAGAACTGCAACGATAAAATTGTGACGACAACACCTCGGAGCTCAACTCCCCGAGACACTGCCACAACCCCTAAAGACAGGAGGCACCAAGAACAATGTTCTCGTCACAAAACCATCGGAACGATTCCAAGATACCCTCGTGATCCTAAATTTTTTTAGTGAAATATGAGAAGAGAAAAGTCAAAACTCTACGTCAGGATGCCTTACCAGAGCGATGAGGAGTCTGGGAAGTAAAAATAATTCCTAAACTCTCCGATATATAATTCCTAAATGACTCAAAACATTTTTCTAGACACAGCTCGACCGCTAAAAACGATCAATCAGTGGGGGCTCCTAAGGTCGGGGAAGGCTCTGATACCAACTTGTAACGCCCTCGATGCGGCTATAGCTCCCACGTGTCGAGGCACGACTTAGAGGCATAACCACATTGAAAGCAATGTTGCAAGTTAGGCAATCATCACAACATCCCATGTAATATAGATAATAAAAGGGGAGATACATAGTTGGCTTACACTCGCCACGTCAATCAAAGTACATAAATAGCATTACAACATTCAAACACTCATGGCCCGACTACGGTGCCAAAATGAAAGATAAACCCAACATGCGACACGGTCCCGATCACCCCAACTGGGCACCACTACTGATCATCAGGGAAAGACACATAGTATCGGCGTGAGTCCTCGTCGAACTCCCACTTGAGCTCAAGCGCGTCATTTGGAGAGGAGTCATCAGGCCCTGCATCTGGTTTGGAAGTAATCTGTGAGCCACGGGGACTCAGCAATCGCGCACCCTCGCGATCAAGACTATTTAAGCTTATAGGGTAAGGCAAGGAAAATATGTGGAGCTGCAGCAAGCGACTAGCATATATGGTGGCTATCCTGTTCGCAAAGGAGAGCGAGAAGAGGAGGCAAAGCGCGAACGAGTAACTAGAGGACAACCTGCGCAAGCATTACTCCAACACCGTGTTCACTTCCCGGACTCCGCCGAGAAGAGACCATCACGGTAACTCACACTGTTGATTCATTTTAATTAAATTAAGGTTCAAGTTATCTACAACCAGACATTAACAAATTCCCATCTGCCCATAACCGCGGGCACGGCTTTCGAAAGTTCAAATCCCTGCAGGGGAGTCCCAACTTAGCCCATGACAAGCTCTCATGGTCAACGAAGGAATAGACCTCCTCCCGTGACATTCCAATCAGACTCGGCATCCCGGTTCTTCAAGACACTTCGACGAGTTAAAACAAATCCAGCAACACCGTCCGAATGTGCCGACAAATCCCGATAGGAGCTGCACATATCTCGTTCTCAGGGCACACTCAGATGAGCGCTCCATACAACTAAAATCAAACCTCGAGTTTCCACGAGGGGGCGCTGCACAGGACTCTAGTTTGGACCAACACTCAGAGGAGCACTGGCCCAGGGGGGGCTTAAAATAAGATGACCCTCGGGCTCCGGAAACCCGAGGGAAAAAGAGGCTAGGTGGCAAATGGTAAAACCAAGGTTGGGCATTGCTGGAAAAGCTTTAATCAAGGCGAACTATCAAGGGGTTCCCATTATCACCCAACCGCATAAGGAACGCAAAATCCGGGAACATAACACCGATATGACGGAAACTAGGGTGGCAAGAGTGGAACAAAACACTAGGCAAGAGGCCGAGCCTTCCACCCTTTACCAAGTATATAGATGCATTAAGATAACAAGGCAATATAATGATATACCAACAAGTAAATAATGTTCCAACAAGGAACGGTCTCCAATCTTCACCTGCAACTAGCAACGCTATAAGAGGGGCTGAGCAAAGCAGTAACATAGCCAATCAACGGTTTTCTAGGACATGGTGGGTTAGAGGTTGAACATGGCAATTTGGGAGGCATGATAAGCAAGTGGTAGGCATCATAGCCTAGGCATAGCAAAAGAGCGAGCATCTAGCATAGCAAAGATAGTAGTGATTTCGAGGGTATGATCATCTTGCCTGCAAAGTTGTTAGAGTTGACTGGATCCTCGAAAGAAAACTCAACGGGCTCCTGGTTAGCGAACTCGTCTCCCGGCTCTATCCAAACAAGACAAACAAGCAACAAGGACACAATCAACCACGTGCAAGGCTCAAACAATATGATGCAAGGATGGTATGCTATGCGGGATGCAATATGTGATGCATATGCAAGATTTGACAAGGAATGCATGAACCTGGCCTAAACTTGGAAATCCAAGTGTGCCACTGGAAAGATGAGATAAAATCGCTTGAAAACGATATAAAGAACGCCGGAATCGGAGTTACGGTTTGGAAATGGCAAGCAATTCAAATATGACCATGTTCTGCGATTAACAGCAAGTAGCCATCTAAAAGCAACAAGATGAACATGCTACCGCACCCACACATCGCATCAAAATACATGGCAGGGATCCATTCATGATGCTTAACAAAAGTCTAGCACTGAGCTACGGCCAATTCATCCATTAACAGGTACAAACAAGCATGGCAAAAATGCATTTGGTAAAATGATTTCAGACTTAGTGAAATTAACACTTGTCTGGAATTTTAGATCAGGTAGCACTTCTTGGAGCATGAAAACTACATGCTATAGGACCTGAACATGGCAAAGTAAAGCATGGCGTGGAGCTACTCAAAGAGCTTAACAAAAGTCCCTTAGTGACCTTGAGCCAAAAGGGATCAGAAAATACATTTGCAAGCATGTGAACATGGCAAAAACATAATCAGTTCTCAGGCTTAGTGAAAACTGGAGCATGCTGGAAACAGATATCAAGTAGGCATGTTTACGAGCTCGATGCACTCACTACAGAGCAAGTCATGACAAGCTAAGCATACACCCATCAAGAATACACAAAATACAAGTTAGACATGACAAGAACAATAACATAGCATGCACGGATCAACTACAACATCCTCGGCAAAATTGCTAACAAGTAGACAATCTGCCCAGATTCACGAAATGACAAAAGCAGAACTCGATTGACTCAAGCTAGGGTGCTCCATAATTGCAAACAAAGACATGGACAGATAGAGCACTATAAGATTAACAAATCATCCTTACTGATCATCCTCAAAAGAGGCACGGATCACTAGGAAACAACATGAACATATGGCCATATGAGATAAACAGGTCAAGGACTTGGTGGAAATGCTAAGTCCCTGAAATCAGCATTAACAAATGCCTCACTTTGCAAGCTTGTGCTAGTCACCACACACATCACAAAAATACATGGGTTGCACCTCTTGATAGATGGCAAAACATATAACAAAACACATGTAGAGCTCATGGGCATATCATGCACACAATAATCATGGCAAAAATGATAAATATCTAATTGGAGCAGCAGATCTGACAATTATCTCAAATAGCACTCTTCTAACAGCATTTTGGGCACCAAGATGAACTCAAATAAAAATGATGCAATGAGATGAAATGATGTACTCTCTGCGTCGAACATTTTGATATGCTATATGTCCAAAACGGAGCTACGGATGCAAAGTTACGATGCGATGAACATGAGCAAATAATTAGGGTTTCGGGGCAAAAGTCAACCGAGCAATTTCTAGATCTGAGATCCAGATCCGGGGCACGGTTCACGAGGTTTTCCGGATTTGGAGGTGGGCCGCCAGAGTGGAACTTGGAGCTCCCCGGACTTGGAGATGGGGGCACGCCGGCCGGAGGGGTGCGGCGGAGGCGGAGGAGGGAGACGAGGCGGCAAACGGCGGCGGTTGTCGGCGCCGGCCTCGGCAGGCGCGGCGGGCGCGGGCGTCGGCGAGCGGCCAGGTGAGCGCCGGCGGAAGGAAGGCGGCGGCCGCGGCGGAGGTGCGGCGACCCGGGCGCGGGGAAGAAGACCCTGGGCGGCGCGGGTGGTGATGGGCCTCGGGGGCCCGATCCGGGCCTCCCGGGCCGAGGTGGCGGCGATGTGGGCGCGAGGCGGCGGCGAATGGGGGCGTGCCACGTGGCGGCGGTGGTGGAAGTCGGACACGTCCAGCGCCGGCGGACGTTGTCCGGCGCACGGAGGAAGAAGAGAGCTAGGGTTTCGGGGAAGAGATCTGAAATTTCGGGAGTGGGTCTATTTATAGGCATAGAGGGAGCTAGGAGAGTCCAAATGAGGTGCGGTTTTCGGCCATGCGATCGTGATCGAACGCTCTAGATGATGGAGAGGGTTTTGGTGGATTTTGGGCCAAAATGGAGGGGTGTTGGGCTGCAACACACACGAGGCCTTTTCGGTCCCTCGGTTAACCGTTGGAGTATCAAACGAAGTCCAAATGGTACGAAACTTGACAGGCGGTCTACCGGTAGTAAACCAAGGCCGCTTGGCAAGTCTCGGTCCAATCCGGTAATGTTTGATCCCCACACACGAAAGAAAGGTAGAAATGACCACCGGAGGAGAACGGAGCACCGGAATGCAAAACGGATAACGGGGAAAATGCTCAAATGCATGAGATGAACACGTATGCAAATGCAATGCACATGATGACATGATATGAGATGCATGACAACGACAACAACACACAGAGGCAAAAACCCGAACCCGAGAAAATAAAATAACTTAACGCCGGAAACGGCAAGAGTTGGAGTACATATAGGGTAAATCACATCCGGGGTGTTACAGTCAGCCAAGAAATCCGGCTTGAATTCTGACTGTGGGGCACCATACACCACCACCAGAGCCCAGTCAAATCCATCAACCTTGGACTGCACCCTGAACTTAACAGCAAAATCTCCCATGACAATACTTCGAACTTCGAGAGACTCGCATCTAACACCGAGTAAGATCCCACCCGATTTTCCTCGCGGCGGTAGACAGTGCCAGTCAAACTCAATACCACCCGATAAAGTATTGAGAAATTGTGGTGAGAAATCTTCTCTACCAGTTTCAGACAACGCAATAAAGTCCAATCTATACTCGATGGATGCTTCTGCAAGAAACTTTCTTTTAGCCAAGTCCTTAAGACCTCTGCTATTCCAAAAGATTTCTCTCGTAGCTCGTCATGGAATTTTTTAGCCGTGCGAATCCTAGCACTCCTACGAACTGCGGACGTCGGGTAAATCTTGCGCTTCCATTTGCGCTCAGGGCTGGTCCTCCTGTCCACCCGGTCCTCACTCCCAGGTTCTGGAGGTCTTACTACATCAATCTCGACACTCTCATCTTTCTCTCCTGGCTCCGGGAGGGGATTAGCGAGATCGACACAGAAATTATCCAGTACCCGGACCCCCAAAGCATCAATCTCGGAGTCATTCATGGGTTTGACGGCAGCTAAGTTACGAATCATATCTAAAGCCCTGTCGGCCTCTAAATCCAGTAAATCATTAATGGAATTAGATATTTCATCATTATTACTACCTAGTGAAATCCCTAATTGGTTTGCATTATCAACAATCTCATCGTTCGAAAAATGCAAGATGAAATTAGAAGCATTAACCGACATACCAACAGTGACCTGGACGTCACGAAGCTTGGCCGCCCTCATGGCGCACCACTGCTGCATGTCGTCCACCTCCGGCCGGTGCTGAAGACGACAGCTCAACCGTCAGCCCTCAGACGCCTGGTCCGAAATCGCGCCGAACGCTATCACCTCCTCCCGAGTGAAGTTGCTCGGGGAGTGACCCCCTGCCACCCTCCGAACACTCAACCGGTCTCCATGGCTGGGAGAAGGCGCCGAGTCAGTTGATGGGGTACCATGGGCCGCCTGCCCACGCTCCCCATCCACCCTAGCCCGCTGGCCAAAGGTGCTCGCCGGCGCCAATGGTGGGGCGGCCACCCTAGGCGCGGAAGGTGAAGAGGGCTCCGAGGCCACCCGCCCCGAGCCCCCTCCATAGACCGGACCTGCCACCTGCAGTCCCGGCCTAGCGAGAGGAGCTGACATGAATGGAAGTTAAGTTCTATTTTTCTATGCTTGCCCCCCTGTTTCAGCTCAGAACGAGATTTGCTCTGGTTCTTGCCATGAAAAAACAGATCATCGTCCTGAAGAAAAACTCCAGCGTTGTATTTGAGATGATGCAGCAGAGAGCAAACCAACAAAATGAATGCAGCATACCACACCGTTGAATTACCATGGCGAATAATCTCGCCAGAATCCGTGGTTATAGCAGAATTTACTTGTATTTTCAGATCAATGTTACAACCAAAATACAGTGATCAGGCATGCAGCGAAAGAAGAAACTAAAAACATCTCACTACGCGATGTCGACCATCGACTGGCGGTGTGCCTCCTCCTCGTCGTCGCGGCTTCGGGATCCGCGGCGTGCGTACGCGCGGCGCAGCCAGGCGACGTGTGCGGCGAGCGCGCCGCAGACGACGACGTAGGCCTGGGGAAGGTTGCGGAGGAGCGGCAGGAAGAGGTTGAGCGGCCACAGCAGCGGCGCCGAGACCTGGAAGACCTGCAGGAAGCCCTTGGCCGCCACGAACGCCAGCAGGTGGATCGCCATCAAACTAATCCACACAGACACCTCTCCGCAGCGCCACTCCGCCGCCCGCACGCTCCCTTGCTCGCCGGTGCTGCTCCGGTGCGGTGCTACGGCAAGCAAGAGAGGGGTTACCTGGTTCGGAACGATGAATTGGTGATGGCTCGGAGGCGCGGTGGTGTGGTCTTTGAAACATAATTGGAGATTGATTGTTTGTTAATTTTTGTTCCTATCTCACAAAAAGTTGTCAAATATTGACAAGTTTTAGTTTTATCAAATGTTGGCTTGTCAAATATTAGCAATGTCAAATGTGGGTAACAAATCAATTATGGTCTTGGTTTCGCCGGTGGCGTGACAGGAGGTTGCGGCCTTCCCCGGTGCGAGGGCGAACGACTTTTGTTATCACGGTGGTGTGTTAAGACTTAGGCCTTCTTTGGTGCCTAGGATAGGAATTTTATAGGAATAGGAAAATCATAAGAAGTGAGATGACATGTATGTCAATTTTTATAGAGAAAGAGTGTCATTTGATGCATATGATAGAATTTTTTCCATTGAGTCTAGACTAATGTTTTTTTCTCCAAAATGTGAAGGATTGATTCCTATCCTACATAGGAATAGGAATCCATTCCTACAAACCAAATGGCTTCAAATAAATTTTTCCTTTACAAATCATATCCTATAGAATTGTTACAAAAATCCTACAAACCAAAGGAGGCCTTAAGACCGAGAACTTACCAAGATCTTGAAAACATAAAAATAATTCAATGGGACCGGCGGGGCCTGCATGTCTGCCACTGAGACAGCCCTACTTGGGTGTCGACACGTAGCCTGATTGTACTAGGTACTCCTCGTACTGTATCACACAAGAAAGGACAACGATCAACAGTCCCCAACTGTTGACAACCAGGTCCTCGCTTTCGATCTCCGCGGCCTTTCATCTCCACAGTGCCGATGACAGTGACTTAAGGGCATCTTTAACACGGATCTTTACTCTACCTTCAAATTTTCTAGCAGCGGATATTTAGGACTGGAATATCTATCCAACGTCAGTTTTTTAGACATAGCAAATCAAACTTTTATTATGGAAATTTAAGTTTGCCGAGGATGACAAATTTAGTTGGCGAGCATGGCAAATTCGGCTCAGTTCATTTTTCTCTCCAACAAACTGCCGTCCTTCTAAACTTGCCATCCTCGTGCCAACAAAAATTGCCATGAAAAACATTCGATTTTTCATGTCAAAATCTAACATAAGATTTTTAGCATTTTTGATATTTTACGACTCTAGCGTGTATCTTTACAACGAACGTCTAAAATCCCCCAATCAAGCCCCAAAAGTTTGGATGGAGTAGGGGAGTTTCAACGCCGGTACATTGGACTCTGACAACGTGCATTCATCCCTTTCCGCCGCCCCCACACGACCCCACGTTTTCACCCTCCTCCCCTACGTCCGACCCCGACGCCACTGCCAAATCCACCTCGCACGCCACCATCTCCACCGTCCTGATCATCCGGCGTCACAATGGATCTCACCGGCCGGACATACCCAACCATCAACAGCTTCATCGTCCCGCTAGACCAGAAGCCCGTGCCCACCGCCTCCGGACTGAATTTAGACCTTGCCAAATGCCAACAGTTGCACGTGAGGGAGAGGGCGCAAAGTGCAAGTGTGATGGCCCAAGTGGAGCTCCTCCTCCATGATGGACCCTCATGTCAGTGGTGCCTGGGCAAACGTCATCCTACTACTATGTGTCCTCCTAGTATGGGCTGACGGCCATGAAAGCTGTCTGATGCCCACACCACCTCCGGCGGGCCTCCACATTGTTCACCGACAACCTCAACCGCAGCTCGTCCGCTCCCGGCACCATTGGAAATGCCCTAATCCGTGGCCATCGGGTCACTGTTCCACAGACCCCCCCCACCCCCACGCGAAGAGATGATGGTGAATCAACAATGGGGGACAAGACAGATCAGATGAAGATCATTACTGATTGGCGCCTTGCCGTCGCCTACTCCTGATATGGAAGTAAAGAAAAGGGGAGAAGGAACCTATCCCAACTAAAGGGGATGAATTGTTGTGCTTGTCGTGTGGTTGGACACAAGTATTGATCTGCTTGCTGGTGCAGAGCAAAGTGGCAATGTTTTGAAGGAGGGTCCATGAGAACAAGCCCTACCAGCCCTATGTCAAGGAGAAGATTGGCGATCGAAATGAGATGTCGCTCAACCATTGATGGTAGACCATTCAAGAGTCCATCAATAAGCTTTTTGGTGTGTATGCTCAAATGCAAAACAGGGCACCAAGTGGCCTGGGACTCGGGGAGGTCATAAGTTTGGTTTCATGTTGATCTATGTGTTTGATCATTTGATTGCCTTGCTCTTTGTTGCAATGTGTTGATCAAAAACATTTTGCTTCACTAGCCCAACCTCATGGCGCTATTTACAACAATATAAACGGCAAGACATTCACAATGAATCATTATTGGACCAAGTTGAATGGCCAAAAAATGGACTGACTTGGCTAATTCACTCAAGACCGTCAACACCAAAGTGGATGAAGTTGGTGAAAAGTGGTAGAGTTAGAAGAGGGCTTCAACCGGCCATGCATGTGCAAGGTCGAGGGTGGGGGGATGGAGACCGAGAAGTAGAAGCGCAATAGGGTGACAACTATGATGACATAGAAGTGGTAGGACATTATGGCAAAGGAGGGGACACGTGCCAAAAGCAGTGAGCTCAAAGAGGAAGACGAGGCAGAGTGGTTTAGGCAGTTCATGCTAATGCAAGAAAAAGAAGGTTAGCATTGGGGAGAAGAAACTTTCAGTCAAGAAAATGTGCGAGGAGTCCAAGGTCTTGTACATGAAGGTCGTCGACTTGAATCTTGATGTGACAAAGTAAGTTCACCAAATACGTAGTGGCATCTTTGCACGCTATGCGGAAAAAGATGGTCAATAATTCATTCACAGTTGCTTCTTTGATGGATGTCGATTATGGAACTTGTTAAACATCTGGTGCTTTTGCTATTTGTTGCTGTTGTTTGAAATTACTATATGTATCATAAATTTCTATTGAATGTTAAACATCAAAGACATTGGTGTAATGCCCCGAGACCGATGTGCCAGGTGTCCTCCAGTTATTCGCTGTTGTTGTCTTGTCATTGCTTGCGTGTCATGCATTGCATATCATGTCATCATGTGCATTTTATTTGCATACATGTTCGTCTCATGCATCCGAGCATTTTTCCCGTTGCCCGTTTTACATTCCAGCGCTCCGTTCTCCTCCGGTGGTCATTTCTACCTTTCTTTCATGTGTGGGGATTAAACATTTCCGGATTGGACCGAGACTTGTCATGCGGCCTTGGTTTACTACCGGTAGACCGCCTGTCAAGTTTCGTATCATTTGGACTTCGTTTGATACTCCAACGGTTAACCGAGGGACTGAAAAGGCCTCGTGTGTGTTGCAGCCCAACACCTCTCAAAGTTGGCCCAAAAACCCACTTAACCTGCTCCATCATCTAGAGCGTTCGATCACGATCGCGTGGCCGAAAACCGCACCTCATTTGGACTCTCCTAGCTCCCTGTATGCCTATTTAAAGAACCCCCAAAAATCTCCTTCTCCTTCCTCCCGAAAAACCCTAGATCCACCCCTCGCGCCGCGCCGGACATTGTCCGTCCGGGCCGGACACGTCCACCGCCGACCCCTCGTCCTCTCCCGTCGCGCCACTTGGCTGCCGCCGGCCGTCCCCGCGCCGAGGCCCACGGAGCCCGATCCGGGCCCCCGCGGCCC
>NC_041382.1:741749622-741757062 GCF_002162155.2 Triticum dicoccoides | reverse complement strand
CCGGTCCGCCGCGCCGACCACCACCTCGCCCCGTCGCCGCCTCCGCCCCTCGTCGCCCCGGTCACCGGCGCCCGAAGCCCCGGCGTCCTCTTCCTCCGGCGAGCCGCGACGAACTCCGGCGAGCCCCGGCGACGAACCTCGATCCGCGTGCCCCGATCCAGATCCGATCTAAAACCCTAACCCGAGGGTTGACTTTCTCCCACTGTCTCAGATTCATGTTGCATACTTTGACCTGCCGTAACTTTGCATCCGTAGCTCCGATTTGGGCTTATAGCATATCAAAATGTTCGTCTCAGAGAGTACATCATTTGATTCCATTGCATCATTTTCATTTGAGTTCATCTTGATGCCTGAAATGCTGTTAGAAGAGGGCTACTTGAGATAATTGCCAGATCTGCTACTCCATTTGCATATTTGTCATTTTTGCCATGATTATTGTGTGCATGATATGCCCATGAGCTCTACATATGTTTTGTTAAGGGTTTTGCCATCTTTCCAGAGGTGCAACCCATGTATTTTTATGATGTGTGTGGTGACTAGCAGAAGCTTGCACAGTGGTGCACTTGTTAGTGCTGATTTCAGGGACTTAGTAATTTCACTAAGTCCTTGATCTGTTTATTTCATATGGCCATATGTTCTTGTTGTTTCCTAGTGATCCGTGCCTCTTTTTAGGATAATCAGTAAGGATGTTTTGTTAATCTTGTAGGGATCTATCCATCCATGTCTTTGTTTGCAATTATGGGGCACCCTAGCTTGAGTCAATCGAGCTCTACTTTTGCTACTTTGTAAATCTGGGCAGATTGTCAACTTGTTTGCAATTTTGCCGATGATGTTGTAGTTGACCCGTGCATGCTATGCTATTGTTCTTGCCATGTCTAGCTTGCATTTTGTGTATTCTCGATGGGTGTATGCTTAGTTTGTCATGACTTGCTCCGTAGTGAGTGCATCGAGCTCGTAAACATGCCTACTTGTAATCTGTTTTCAGCATGCTCCAGTTTTCTCTAAGTCTGTGATCTGATTCTGTTTTTGCCATGTTCACATGCTTGCAATTGTATTTTCTGGTCCCTTTTGGCTCAAGGTCACTAAGGGACTTTTGTTAATCTCTTTGAGTAGCTCCATGCCATGCTTTACTTTGCCATGTTTAGGTCCTGTAGCATGTAGTTTTGTTGCTCCGAAGAGGGCTACCTGATCTGAAATTCCAGACAAGTGTTAATTTCACTAAGTCTGAGATCTGTTTACCATATGCATTTTTGCCATGCTTTTTTGAACCTGTTAATGGATGAATTGGCCGTATCTCAGTGCTAGACTTTTGTTAAGCATCTTGAATGCATCCCTGCCATGTGTTTTGTTGTCATGTTTGGGTGCTGTAGCATGTTCATCTCATTGCATTGAGGTGGCTACTTGCTGTAAATCACAGACCGGTGTCATATTTGTTTTGCTTGCCATTTCCAAACCGTAACTCCGATTCCGGCGTTCTTTATATCGTTTTCAAGCAATTTTATCTCATCTTTCCAGTGGCACACTTGGATTTTCAAGTTGAGGCCAGGGTCATGCTTTCCTTGTCACATCTTGCATATGCATCCCGCATCGCATCCCGCATAGCATATCATCTTTGCATCATATTGTTTGATCCTTGCACGTGGTTGATTGTGTCCTTGTTGCTTGTTTGTCTTGTTTGGGTAGAGCCGGGAGACGAGTTCGCTAACAAGGAGCCCGTTGAGTTTGCTTTCGAGGATCCAGTCAACTCTGACAACTTTGTAGGCATTTGCAGGCAAGATGACCATACCCTCGAAATCGCTTCTATCTTTGCTTGCTAGTTGCTCGCTCTTTTGCTATGCCTATGATGCGATACCTACCACTTGCTTATCATGCCTCCCATATTGTTGAACCAAGCCTCTAACCCACCTTGTCATAGCAAACCGTTGTTTGGCTATGTTACCGCTTTGCTCAGCCCCTCTTATAGCGTTATTAGTTGCAGGTGAAGATTGGAGCTTGTTCCATGTTGGAACATGGATATTTTGTTGGGATATCACAATATCTCTTATTTAATTAATGCACCTATATATTTGGTAAAGGGTGGAAGGCTCAGCCTTATACATGGTGTTTTGTTCCACTCTTGCCGCCCTAGTTTCCTTCATATCGGTGTTATGTTCCCGGATTTTGCATTCCTTACGTGGTTGGGTTATAATGGGAACCCCTTGACAGTTCGCCTTGAATAAAACTCTTCCAGCAAGGCCCAACATTGGTTTTACCATTTGCCACCTAGCCTTTTCTTTCCCTTGGGTTCTGCAGACTCAAGGGTCATCTTTATTTAAACCCCCGGGCCAGTGCTCCTCTGAGTGTTGGTCCAATCCAGAGCACCGTGCAGGGCCATCCCTTGGCAACTTGGGTTACGTCGGCTCCTGTACGCTTAGCTTATCCGGTGTGCCCTAAGAACGAGATATGTGCAGCTCCTATCGGGATTTGTCGGCACAACGGGTGGTCTTGCTGGTCTTGTTTTACCATTGTCGAGGATGTCTTGTAGAACCGGGATACCGAGTCTGATCGGAATGTCTCGGGAGGAGGTCTATTCCTTCGTTGACCGTGAGAGTTTGTCATGGGCTAAGTTCGGACACCCCTGCAGAGATTTAAACTTTCGAAAGTCGTGCCCGCGGTTATGGGCAGATGGGAATTTGTTAACGTCCGGTTGTAGAAAACCTGAAGTTGACCTTAATTAAAATGCATAAACTGCGTGTGTTGCCGTGATGGTCTCTTTCCGGCGGAGTCCGAGAAGTGAACACGGTGTTGGAGTTATGCTTGACGTAGGTTGTTTTAGGATCACTTCTTCATCATACTTTTATCGACCGTGCTTTGCCTTCTCTTCTCGCTCTCATTTGCGTATGTTAGCCACCATATATGCTAGTCGCTTGCTGCAGCTCCACCTCTTACCTTTACCTTACCCATAAGCTTAAATAGTCTTGATCGCGAGGGTGCGAGATTGCTGAGTCCCCGTGACTCACAGATACTTCCAAATCCATCTTGCAGGTGCCGATGAGTCCGTGCAGATGACGCAACCAAGCTCAGGAGGCACTCGATGAAGATCTTGTCCTTTGTGTTGTTTCATTCCAGTCGATCAGTAGTGGTGCCCAGTTGGGGGTGATCGGGACCATGTCGCTTGTTGGGTTATCTTTTATTTTGGCGCCGTAGTCGGGCCATGAGTGTTTTGAATGATGTAATGTTATTTATGTACCTTGATTGACGTGGCGAGTGTAAGCCAACTATGTTATCTCCCCTTTATTATTATATTACATGGGATGTTGTAAAGATTACCTTACTTGCGACATATGCCTTCAATGCGATTATGTCTCTAAGTCGTGCCTCGACACGTGGGAGCTATAGTCGCATCGAGGGTGTTACAAGTTGGTAATCAGAGCCTTGCCCGACCTTAGGAGCCCCATTGCTTGATCGTTTTAGCAGCCGAGTTGTGTCTAGAAAAATGTTTTGAGTCATTTAGGAATTATATATCGGAGAGTTTAGGAATTCTTTTTACTCCCCAGTCTCCTCATCGCTCTGGTAAGGCATCCTGACGTAGAGTTTTGACTCTTCTCTTCTCAAATTTCACTAAAAAAATTTTAGGATCACGCGGGTATCTTGGAATCGTTCTGATGGTTTTATGATGAGAACATTGTCTTGGTGCCTCCTGTCAGGGGTTTTGTGGAAGTGTCTCGGGGAGTTGAGCTCCGAGGTGTTGTTGTCATAATTTTATCGTTGCAGTTCTGGAATACCTGAGTTTAGTACGTCGACATCGAAAATCTCTTTTATACAGTTCGTTGGTGAGATAACCTCAACGCCACCCAGTACAAGGGCGGGAGTTCGGGAGTATTGCCATAACTCGTATAATGGATGCTTTTCGAAGATTGAGGTAGATGATTTCCGAAGGTTTCTTGGTTATGTGTTGAAGCATGGATACAGCTGGATGTAGGATTTGCTAGTTTTGGGTGAGATATTATGCTTCCCCTGTATCCCCAACACCTGATTGCATAACCGGGAAAATTTCGGGAGTTTATAAGTGGGAATTCTAGTAGCTCTTAGGATATCTTTCCGACAGATGTATGATATGAAATTGGGGTTCGACGTCTAGTGGTCCGCCTATTCACGGTTGGTTTTACAGTGGTCTCGTTGTGTCTTAAAGAGTCCTTGGCTATGCCGACTCGGGGACGCTTCATATGTCATGTGCACTGTCTTGTACATGATGGTGTTGTACGATCGAGCCCGTGTAGGCCCCACCACGAAAACTTCGGACGAAATCTCTATCATATGTTTGTTCCGGCTTATTCCGCAAGCCAATCCTTGTTTTGTTTCGAGTTGTGGTATTCGAGTTGCTTCGAAGTCAAATGTTGATTCCATACCTTCCCCAAACGGTGTTCTCATATTCCTATGTGAATACTAATCCTTCTCGATCATCGAGTTTGTCATGTCAATCCTTTTTACGGCTGTGCTTCTCTTCAAGTGGATCCGATCATTTCAACACCCGCAAGATTCAATTTCAGTTCTTCTCAATGGTGTTTGTTTCTTTCATCTCCAAGTTTCCTTTGTTTTTTCCCCACCCACCCACCCTTTTTCTTCAAGGACTCAGAGTTCTTTTTCTCTATTCATTTTATCGATGGAAGTCTCTCCATTCTTTTCCTTCATGTTCGTATCCGGTGACTGTCATGAAGATGCTAACGGAGTTTCAAGTTCATCACTCGTTTTCTTCTCAGGTGGATTCAACTCAAACTTTGTGGATCATATCCCTTTCCTCATTTCAAGGTTTTCTCATGCCGGTGCAATTCTTAATCGTTCACTTCTCGCTATTCTATTGTCCCGGAGTGCTCAAGATATCTCAAAGATTCGTGTTTTCCACTCTACATTCGTTCAAGTTCTTTCGAGGATGTTATCTCATTCAAGTCTTTTAATTCAACCGGTGGAATCTCTCTTTTCAAGCAATCATTTCAACAGTGTATCTTTTGAGTGGGCCCTAACCCACAGATCTTTTCCTAGGATCTTACCTGACTCTTCTTATTTTCCTGGACCTATCCTAAATTCTTGTCAAAGTTTGACGTAAGAATGAATTTTCTTCAGTCTTATGTTTTTTCTCCAAGATCTTTCAAATTCTTTTCACCTATCCGGAGAAATTCAAGAGTCTTCTTAGTTTGATTATCCGAAGTCCAACAATTCAGGTTTATTCATTCTCAGCCTTCAGTTATCATTCTCCAATCTTACCGGTGCATCATTCAATATTCTCTAATCAGTTCGTGATCTCTCCATTCTCTTTTATCTAAATTCTCTCAAGCACCTTCGTTCATTTGCTAATTCTTACCGGTGATTCACCCCTACTTCGATCATTTTCAATTCTTACGGTGGTCCGTTCAAGAGTTCTCTTCCTTGGTCACCATATCAATTTATCCGTTGTTTCAACCCTTCCGGTGGTTCGTTCAATACCTTCTCAAGTTTGCGCTATATCTGTCTTAATCCTTTCTACGAGAATAAGTAGTGTGCCAAATCCATTGTTTGTCATCAATTTAAATTGGTGAAGGATAAGCATAATGTAATTCTTATTCTTGTTTCATTGAGTGAACTCAATTCCTTATCCCGGAGGCTCATCAAATTCTTGATCTCAATTGTTCATCTTCTTTTTTCCCGGAGTTCCAACATTTTTTTTCAACTATTTCACCACGGAGATCCATCTAAATCATTACAAGGTTTCACCTTGTGTTTTTTCGACCTCTATTTCCTTCCATTTGATCATTTCTTTTGTTGCCAGAGTTCTTCATGGAGGCTCGACATGGTGTTTCATCAAGGAATTAATTCCTTCTTGAAGTGTTCATCGATATTCTTTTTTAAGAAACTCAAGCTTTCATCATCTTGCTATCCGGAGTGCAATTCTTTCTACCGTATCATTGGAGGTGGTATTATGTCATTCTTGATAATTTGAGTTCATGTTTCATGATTCACATGTTGTTAAGAATGAGGTATTTTAAATCCATCAATCTCGTTGTTGGAGTTATCTTGGGTTATATTTCACCTAAAGCTTTCCCTAAGGATTGTTGCTATTATGGTGCTTATAATTGACCCAAGTTCTTCATTTATCCTCCCGGTGAGATAAATTTCTTGTCTCCTTGCTCATACCAATCCAAATAATTTCCGTGAGTGGCAAGTTGTCACCTCATTATTTTGAGATGTCTTCTATAAGTCCATATCAAGTTTATCCTTTACGTTGTTTTTTTTCCAACAACTCCGTTCGACCCTTCTCCTAAGGATGCCTTCTCAACCTCTTTTGGCAGAAGTTGGCATTTTCTCCTCATTTCTCCTATTTCAATTATCTATCTTTTATTCTTTTGTTCCGGAGCCATTGTGATGTTGCTTTCTTCAACCATCATCTCGCTTCATCAAAAATTATGTTCTTTTCATGATTGTCCATTTAATCGGAGTGTTGTGCCCTTTTTCTCAAGTTCCTTTCGCCTTATCAAGTCTTGCATCCCTTCTAAACCGGAGTGTTGTCCGAATTTGTTCTTCCTTGTTCCTCTTTCCTAACGGAGTGTTTTCAGCTTTGATCATCTCCGTTGTTTCCTTTACTCAAAATGGCTTAACCTTGCAGGGTCCTTTGGTTTCACTCGTTTGTCAAAGAAGCAACTTAGTTTTACCTCTTCTCTTTCTCTTCAGTTTTCCCTCCGGTGCCATTCTAGATCTCGGGACGAGATCCTCTCGTAGTGGTGGAGTGTTGTAACGCCCCGAGACCGATGTGCCAGGTGTCCTCCAGTTATTCGCTGTTATTGTCTTGTCATTGCTTGCGTGTCATTCATTGCATATCATGTCATCATGTGCATTTCATTTGCATACATGTTCGTCTCATGCATCCGAGCATTTTTTTCCATTGCCCGTTTTACATTCCGGCGCTCCGTTCTCCTCCGGTGGTCATTTCTACCTTTCTTTCATGTGTGGGGATTAAATATTTCAGGATTGGACCGAGACTTGTCATGCGGCCTTGGTTTACTACCGGTAGATCACCTGTCAAGTTTCGTATCATTTGGACTTCGTTTGATACTCCAACGGTTAACCGAGGGACCGGAAAGGCCTCGTGTGTGTTGCAGCCCAACACCTCTCCAAGTTGGCCCAAAAACCCACTTAACCTGCTCCATCATCTAGAGCGTTCGATCACAATCGCGTGGCCAAAAACCGCACCTCATTTGGACTCTCCTAGCTCCCTCTATGCCTATTTAAAGAACACCCAAAAATCTCCTTCTCCTTCCACCCAAAAAACCCTAGATCCACCCCTCGCGCCGCGCCGGACATTGTCCGTCCGGGCCGGACACGTCCGCCTCCGACCCCTCGTCCTCTCCCGTCGCGCCACGTGGCCGCCGCCAGCCGTCCCCACGCCGAGGCCCGCGGAGCCCGATCCGGGCCCCCGCGGCCCGTTCCTCC
>NC_041382.1:741744221-741749204 GCF_002162155.2 Triticum dicoccoides | reverse complement strand
CGCCGCCCTGGCCGGCAACCACCGCCGCCGCCTCCGCCCCTCATCGCCCCGGTCACCGGCGCCCGAAGCCCCGGCGTCCTCTTCCTCCGGCGAGCCGCGACGAACTCCGGCGAGCCCCGGCGACGAACCTCGATCCACGTGCCCCGATCCAGATCCGATCTGAAACCCTAACCCGAGGGTTGACTTTCTCCCCCTCTCTCAGATTTGGGCTTATAGCATATCAAAATGTTCGTCTCAGAGAGTACATCATTTCATTCTATTGCATCATTTTCATTTGAGGTCATATTGATGCCCGAAATTCTGTTAGAAGAGGGCTACTTGAGATAATTGTCAGATCTGCTACTCCATTTGCAAATTTGTCATTTTTGCCATGATTATTGTGTGCATGATATGCCCATGAGCTCTACATATGTTTTGTTAAGGGTTTTGCCATCTTTCCAGAGGTGCAACCCATGTATTTTTATGATGTGTGTGGTGACTAGCACAAGCTTGCAAAGTGGTGCACTTGTTAGTGCTGATTTCAGGGACTTAGTAATTTCACTAAGTCCTTGATCTGTTTATTTCATATGGCCATATGTTCTTGTTGTTTCCTAGTGATCCGTGCCTCTTTTGAGGATGATCAGTAAGGATGTTTTGTTAATCTTGTAGTGCTCTATCTATCCATGTATTTGTTTGCAATTATGGATCACCCTAGCTTGAGTTAATCGAGCTCTACTTTTGCTACTTTGTGAATCTGGGCAGATTGTCAACTTATTTGCAATTTTGCCAATGATGTTGCAGTTGACCCGAGCATGCTATGCTAGTGTTCTTGCCATGTCTAGCTTGCATTTTGTGTATTCTTGATGGGTGTATGCTTAGTTTGTCATGACTTGCTCCGTAGTGAGTGCATCGAGCTCGTAAACATGCCTACTTGTTATCTGTTTTCAGCATGCTCCAGTTTTCTCTTAAGTCTGTGATCTGATTCTGTTTTGCCATGTTCACATGCTTGCAATTGTATTTTCTGGTCCCTTTTGGCTCAAGGTCACTAAGGGATTTTTGTTAATCTCTTTGAGTAGCTCCATGCCATGCTTTACTTTGCCATGTTCAGGTCCTGTAGCATGTAGTTTTGTTGCTCTGAAGAGGGCTACCTGATCTGAAATTCCAGACAAGTGTTAATTTCACTAAGTCTGAGATCTGTTTACCATATGCATTTTTGCCATGCTTTTTTGAACCTGTTAATGGATGAATTGTTCGTATCTCAGTGCTAGACTTTTGTTAAGAATCTTGAATGCATCCCTGCCATATGTTTTTTTGTCATGTTTGGGTGCTATAGCATGTTCATCTCATTGCATTTAGGTGGCTACTTGTTGTAAATCGCAGACCGGTGTCATATTTGTTTTGCTTGTCATTTCCAAACCATGACTCCGATTCCGGCGTTCTTTATATCATTTTCAAGCGATTTTATCTCATATTTCCAGTGGCACACTTGGATTATCAAGTTGAGGCCAGGGTCATGCTTTCCTTGTCACATCTTGCATATGCATCCCGCATCGCATCCCGCATAGCATATCATCTTTGCGTCATATTGTTTGATCCTTGCACGTGGTTGATTGTGTCCTTGTTGCTTGTTTGTCTTGTTTGGGTAGAGCCGGGAGACGAGTTCTCTAACGAGGAGCCCATTGAGTTTGCTTTCGAGGATCCAGTCAACTCTAACAACTTTGCAGGCAAGATGACCATACCCTCGAAATCACTTCTATCTTTGCTTGCTAGTTGCTCGCTCTTTTGCTATGCCTATGCTGCGATACCTACCACTTGCTTATCATGCCTCCCATATTGTTGAACCAAGCCTCTAACCCACCTTGTCCTAGCAAACCGTTGTTTGGCAATGTTACCACTTTGCTTAGCCCCTCTTATAACGTTATTAGTTGCAGGTGAAGATTGGAGCTTGTTCCATGTTGAAACATGGATATTTTGTTGAGATATCACAATATCTCTTATTTAATGAATGCACCTATATACTTGGTAAAGGGTGGAAGGCTCAGCCTTATGCCTGGTGTTTTGTTCCACTCTTGCCGCCCTAGTTTCCGTCATATTGGTGTTATGTTCCCGGATTTTGCGTTCCTTACGCGGTTGGGTTATAATGGGAACCCCTTGATAGTTCGCCTTGAATAAAACTCTTCCAGCAAGGCCCAACATTGGTTTTACCATTTTCCACCTAGCCTTTTCTTTCCCTTGGGTTTTGGAGACTCAAGGGTCATCTTTATTTAAACCCCCGGGCCAGTGCTCCTCTGAGTGTTGGTCCAACCCAGAGCACCGTGCAGGGCCATCCCTTGGCAACTTGGGTTACGTCGGCTCCTGTACGCTTAGCTTATCCGGTGTGCCCTGAGAACGAGATATGTGCAGCTCCTATCGGGATTTGTCGGCACAGCGGGTGGTCTTGCTGGACTTGTTTTACCATTGTCGAGGATGTCTTGTAGAACCGGGATACCGAGTCTGATAGGAATGTCTCGGGAGGAGGTCTATTCCTTCGTTGACCGTGAGAGTTTGTCATGGGCTAAGTTGGGACACCCCTGCAGGGATTTGAACTTTTGAAAGTCGTGCCTGCGGTTATGGGCAGATGGGAATTTGTTAACGTCCGGTTGTAGAAAACCTGAAGTTGACCTTAATTAAAATGCATCAACCGCGTGTGTTGCCGTGATGGTCTCTTTCCGGCGGAGTCCGGGAAGTGAACACGGTGTTGGAGTTATGCTTGACGTAGGTTGTTTTAGGATCACTTCTTGATCATACTTTTATCGCCCGTGCGTTGCCTTCTCTTCTCGCTCTCATTTGCGTATGTTAGCCACGATATATGCTAGTCGCTTGCTGCAGCTCCACCTCTTACCTTTACCTTACCCATAAGCTTAAATAGTCTTGATCGCGAGGGTGCGAGATTGCTGAGTCCCCGTGACTCATAGATACTTCCAAATCCAGCTTGCAGGTGCCGATGAGTCCGTGCAGATGACGCAACCAAGCTCAGGAGGAGCTCGATGAAGATCTTGTCCTTTGTGTTGTTTCATTCCAGTCGATCAGTAGTGGTGCCCAGTTGGGGGTGATCGGGACCATGTCGCATGTTGGGTTATCTTTTATTTTGGCGCCGTAGTCGGGCCATGAGTGTTTTGAATGATGTAATGTTATGTATGTACCTTGATTGACGTGGCGAGTGTAAGCCAACTATGTTATCTCCCCTTTATTATTATATTACATGGGATGTTGTAAAGATTACCTTACTTGCGGCATATGCCTTCAATGCGATTATGTCTCTAAGTCGTGCCTCGACACGTGGGAGCTATAGTCGCATCGAGGGTGTTACAAGTTGGTAATCAGAGCCTTCCCCGACTTTACAAGAGGGAGATATACTAGGCGGCCAGATATAATGAAGTTTCTTCTCCTAACTTGTACACAAAAAAGGTAGAATTATTATTATTTTGGATATTTGCTACCCGGGTTGTCTTGTTGATAAAAAAATAAACATGTTCTATTCCACATCCTAATGTATGACATGCTTCGTGCATGGGTGTGTAGCTGAGTAACACCATTAACCAATACACACATTTAGTATGATCAAGATTTAACGCTAGTTAAATCATGGTAGTAGGATGAAGCCAACAAGTAGAAGTGTGTGACCAGGTAACACACATTGTACATAGGAATTTTAACTTCTTTCAGCTTAAGCTTGCTCCCTCTATATAATCTAGGATGGAAGTTTTTTGGGTTCATGGAACAGGTAGAAAATGAAACCCCCGAGAAAAACTAAAGTGTTGTATTGAGATGTTGGAGCAAACCAAAGCGCATAGTACATCATTTCACACATATGTTGCAATACCCACATAATTTCTATTATTTTGGCCCATTTCAGCCATTTCTTTTGCTACCGTCTCAAATTTTCACATGATCCTGCCCATGCTGGATTTTTCCACCAGAGGAAGCGGATAGGATGGCCTTCTAAAGTTTTGGGCTTGAAGACAATGTGCCGGAAATATTTCGATTGAGATGAACCTCAAGGGTTGGTCGTCGTTTGTGTCGCTAGAGGTGGTTTGTGTAGTCCCATCACTGGTAGAAAAAGGGCCTATAGTCCCGGTTCGTGGATATTCTATTTTCTCTTCTTCTCCACTATTCCTTTCTTCTTCTCCTCTTCTTTTTCTTCTTTTTTCTTATTCTTATTTATTTCTCCTCTTCTTTTCCTCTCCTCTTCTTCTTTCTTTCCTCTTCTTATTTTCTTCTTTCCTATCCTTCTTTTTCTAAAATTGTAACTTTTGCATATATAAAACTTTTCTAAAATTGTAACTTTCTACATAAAACTTTCCTATCGGGAGGGGGAGAAGATCGAAGAAAAAAAAGAAGAAGAAAAGGAGGAGAAGAAGAAAAAATAGAATTTTTTTCTATTTTTTCTTCTTCTCCTCTATTCCTTTCTTCTTCTCCTCTTCCTTTTCTTCCTCTCCTCTTCTTCTCCTTTTTCCTCTTCTTTTTTTCTCCTCTTCTTCCCGACCCTCGCCCCCTCGAACACTTGGCGACCCTCGACCCTCTACCCTAGCTAGTTCCCGACCCTCGCCCCCTCGATCCCTCGAACACTCGGCAACCCTCGACCCACGACCCTCGGCGACCCCCTCCCCCCATCATGTCGAAGTTATCGGGGAGGGGGTATATCGACCCCCGTCATGTCGAAGTTATCTGGTACACACATATACATACATACACATATACACTACACACATGCATACATACACATACATACACATACATATACATATCTGCATGCACACACATACACATATATATACACTACACACATGCATACATATATCTCAAAAAAATTAACAGGGGCGGGGGGCGGCGCGGAAAGCGGAGCGCGGCCAGGCGGCGCGGCAAGCGGAGCGCGGCCAGGCGGCGGTGTCGAGGCAGAACACGATGGGCGGCGGCGGCGAACCAGCGGCGGCGCGGCAAGCGGAGCACGTACGGGCAGAGCAC
>NC_041382.1:741742749-741743916 GCF_002162155.2 Triticum dicoccoides | reverse complement strand
GGGCAGCGGCGTCGGGGCGCGGCAAAAGAGCACGGTTGGCGGCGGTGGCAGGGCGCGGCGGGGGGGAGGAGGAGAGGAGGGGAACGGCACGGCGGCTCACAATGGGAGCGGGCCGGGAAGGCGTCGGGGTAGGGCTCGGCGGCGGCGGCGAGGACGGCAAAGTGGAGCAGCCTGACGGCGTCGGGGCAGGGCTCGGCGGTGGCGGAGGCGACGATGAGGGGCAGGGCTCGGCGGCGGCGACGACGCGAGAGGGGCAGCCTGCCGGCCTCGATGATGAGGAATGGGAGCAGTTGGCGGAAATTTCCCAAGTGTTGTATATATAGCCAGAGCAATGGTCCCGGTTCGTGGCACGAACCGTGACCAATGCCCCCCTTTGGTCCCGGTTGGTGCCACGAACCAGGACCAAAGGCCAATTTTCAGCAGCCGAAAGGGCGGGAAGCGAAGGCCATTGGTCCCGGTTGGTGGCACCAACCGGGACTAAAGGGGGGCAATGGTCACGGTTGGTGCCACGAACCGTGACCAATGCCTCCTTTAGTCCCGGTTGGTGCCACCAACCGGGACCAATGGCCTTGTGCTGCCCCGCGCCCAAAAGTTTAGTCCCACATCGCTAGCTGAAGGGCGCCGACACTGGTTTATAAGCACTGGTGTGCCTCCCCATTCGAGCTCCTCTCTACTGCAGGCTTTCGGGCGTAAACTTGCTACTGCCTGTGGGCCTATTGGGCCTTCTGCGGGCCTGAATCCTGGCCCATGTAGGGTTTCTAGTCGTATTCAGGTCGTGGAGGCCCAGTAGGAGGCATTTTTTTTTGGTTTTTTCTCTTTTATTTCTAGATTTTTTGGTTTTTTATTTTTTTTATTTCTACTTACAACTAAATACTTACAGTTTTTTAGTGATTTCTTTTTGCTTTTAGGTCACAAAAATTATAAACTTTCTGTTAGTGCCATTAGTTTTAAATTTTGAATAGTTTAAATTTGAATTTTTAAAAATTTGTGTGAATCACTAGTTTATGAATAACTTTACTATAAAAATAGAATTTTTTTTTCTATTTAATTTTTATTTCTACTTACAACTAAATACTTACAGTTTTTTAGTGATTTCTTTTTGCTTTTAGGTCACAAAAATTATAAACTTTCTGTTAGTGCCATTAGTTTTAAATTTTGAATAGTTTA
>NC_041382.1:741731752-741742739 GCF_002162155.2 Triticum dicoccoides | reverse complement strand
TTTTTTTCTATTTATTTTTTATTTATACTTACAACTAAATACTTATAGTTTTTTAGTGATTTCTTTTTGATTTTAGGTCACAAAAATTATAAACTTTCTGTTAGTGCCATTAGTTTTAAATTTTGAATAGTTTAAATTTGAATTTTTAAAAATTTGTGTGAATCACTAGTTTATGAATAACTTTACTATAAAAATAGAATTTTTTTTCTTCTTTGCTATTTATTTTTTATTTATACTTACAATTAAATACTTATAGTTTGATTTTAGGTCACAAAAATTATATTCTT
The DNA here is from genome assembly GCF_002162155.2 of Triticum dicoccoides. Lineage (NCBI taxonomy): Eukaryota > Viridiplantae > Streptophyta > Magnoliopsida > Poales > Poaceae > Triticum > Triticum dicoccoides. The sequence goes on along the minus strand of NC_041382.1, from coordinate 741,742,452 downwards.
TTTGCTATTGAAGAATATTATAGTTTTATTTTAGTTGATCATAACATAATATTTTAATTGATTGTTTTTATTTTCATAAAAGTTTTGTAGTTCATTCTGTTTGCTATTAATTCATTCTTTGAGCTAAATGACTCTGAAATTGGAAAGCATTTCAAAATGAACTCTGAAAAAGGTTGAAAGTTGGCATGGTATCATCATTTCACCCACATAGCATGTTCCAAAAAGTAGAGAGGGTTACGACAAAAACTTGATGCACTTCGTGTACAAAATGGACAATCACTTTCGAAGTATCAAAGTTTCGAACCATAAGACATGAAAGCATTTCAAATGAACTCTGAAAAAGTTGAAAGTTGGGATGGTATCATAATTTCAGCCACATAGCATGTGCATGTACAAAACGGACAATGGTAGCATGTTCGTCTGTTACAAATTTGGCATGGTATCATCATAATAGTTGCGGGAGAAAGTCTTCACTTTTTCTTCGCTTGTGTCATTTGCTTATTGTGCCGTAACCATGGATAATCTTCATTGTTTATCAGGATGCTTGGGTCAGCCTTGACATTGAAGGGAGGAATTTCATGAAACTTTTCATAATCTTCAGACATGTCTGTCTTGCCGTCCACTCCCAGGATGTCCCTTTTTCCTGAAAGAACTATGTGGCGCTTTGGATCATCGTATGATGTATTCGATTCCTTATCTTTTCTTTTTTCTCGGTTTGGTAGACATGTCCTTCACATAGATAACCTGTGCCACATCATTGGCTAGGACGAACGGTTCGTCAGTGTACCCAAGATTTTTCAGATCCACTGTTGTCATTCCGTACTGTGGGTCTACCTGTACCCCGCCGCCTAACAGATTGACCCATTTGCACTTAAACAAAGGGACCTTAAAATCAGGTTCGTAGTCAAGTTCCCATATGTCCACTATGTAACCATAATATGTGTCCTTTCCGCTCTCGGTTGCTGCATCAAAGCGGACACCGCTGTTTTGGTTGGTGCTCTTTTGGTCTTGGGAGATCGTGTAAAATGTATTCCCATTTATCTCGTATCCTTTGTAAGTCAATACAGTCAAAGATGGTCCCTGGACAACAAGTACAACTCATCACAAACAGTGTTGTCACCTCTGAGACGTGTTTCCAACCAACTGCTGAAAGTCCTGATGTGTTCACATGTAATCCAGTCGTCGCATTGCTCCGAGTGTTTGGAGCACAGACTGTTCTTGTGTTCATCGACATACGGGGTCACCAAGGTAGAGTTCTGTAGAACTGTGTAGTGTGCTTGAGACCAAGAATATCCGTCCCTGCATATTATTGAGTCTCTTCCAAGAGTGCCTTTTCCAGTCAGTCTCCCCTCATACCGCGATTTAGGGAGACCTATCTTGTTAAGGCCAGGAATGAAGTCAACACAAAACCCGATAACATCCTCTGTTTGATGGCCCATGGAGATGCTTCCTTCTGGCCTAGCGCGGTTACAGACATATTTCTTTAGGACTCCCATGAACCTCTCAAAGGGGAACATATTGTGTAGAAATACAGGCCCCAGGATGACAATCTCGTCGACTAGATGAACTAGGACGTGCGTCATGATATTGAAGAAGGATGGTGGGAACACCAGCTCGAAACTGACAAGACATTGCGCCACATCACTCCTTAGCTTTGGTATGATTTCTGGATCGATCACCTTCTGAGAGATTGCATTGAGGAATGCATATAGCTTCACAATGGCTAATCGGACGTTTTCCAGTAGAAGCCCCCTCAATGCAACCGGAAGCAGTTGCGTCATAATCACGTGGCAGTCATGAGACTTTAGGTTCTGAAACTTTTTCTCTGGCATATTTATTATTCCCTTTATATTCGACGAGAAGCCAGTTGTGACCTTCATACTGAGCAGACATTCAAAGAAGATTTCTTTCTCTTCTTTCATAAGAGCGTAGCTGGCAGGACCTTTATACTGCTTCGGAGGCATGCCGTCTTTTTCGTGCAAACGTTGCAGGTCCTCCCGTTCCTCAGGTGTATCTTTTGTCTCCCCATACACGCCCAAGAAGCCTAGCAGGTTCACGCAAAGGTTCTTCGTCACGTGCATCACGTCGATTGAGGAGCGGACCTCTAGGTCTTTCCAGTAGGGTAGGTCCCAAATATAGATTTCTTCTTCCACATGGGTGCGTGTCCCTCAGCGTCATTCGGAACAGCTAGTCCACCGGGACCCTTTCCAAAGATTACATAGTGTAAATCATTGATCATAGCAAGCACGTGATCACCGGTGCACATGGCGGGCTTCTTCCGGTGATCTGCCTCGCCTTTGAAATGCTTGCCTTCCTTTCGACATTGATGGTTGGTCAGAAGAAATCGACGATGGCCCAGGTACACATTCTTCCTGCATTTGTCCAGGTATATACTTTCAGTGTCATCTAAACAGTGCGTGCATGCGTGGTATCCTTTGTTTGTCTGTCCTGAAAGGTTACTGAGAGCGGGCCAATCATTGATGGTCACGAACAGCAACGCCTTAAGGTTAAATTCCTCCTGTCTGTGCTCATCCCATGTACGTACACCGTTTCCATTCCACAGCTGTAAAAGTTCTTCAACTAATGGCCTTAGGTACACATCAATTTCGTTGCCGGGTTGCTTAGGGCCTTGGATGAGAACTGGCATCATAATGAACTTCCGCTTCATGCACATCCAAGGAGGAAGGTTATACATACATAGAGTCACGGGCCAGGTGCTGTGATTGCTGCTCTGCTCCCCGAAAGGATTAATGCCATCCGCGCTTAAAGCAAACCATACATTCCTTGGGTCCTTTGCAAACTCATCCCAGTACTTTCTCTTGATTTTTCTCCACTGCGACCCGTCAGCGTGTGCTCTCAACTTCCCATCTTTCTTTCGGTTCTCACTGTGCCATCGCATCAACTTGGCATGCTCTTCGTTTCTGAACAGACGTTTCAACCGTGGTATTATAGGAGCATACCAGATCACCTTCGCAGGAACCCTCTTCCTGAGGGGCTCGCCGTCAACATCACCAGGGTCATCTCGTCTGATCTTATACCGTAATGCATCGCATACCGGGCATGCGTTCAGATCCTTGTGTGCACCGCGGTAGAGGATGCAGTCATTAGGGCATGCATGTATCTTCTCCACCTCCAATCCTAGAGGGCATACGACCTTCTTTGCTGCGTATGTACTGTCGGGCAATTCGTTATCCTTTGGAAGCTTCTTCTTCAATATTTTCAGTAGCTTCTCAAATCCTTTGTCAGCCACAGCATTCTCTGCCTTCCACTGCAGCAATTCCAGTACGGTACCGAGCTTTGTGTTGCCATCTTCGCAATTGGGGTATAACCCTTTTTTGTGATCCTCTAACATGTGATCAAACTACAGCTTCTCCTTTTGACTAATGCATTGCGTCCTTGCATCGACAATGACCCGGCGGAGATCATCATCATCGGGCACATCGTCTGGTTCCTCTTGATCTTCAGCAGCTTCACCCGTGGCAGCATCATAGGGCACATCGTTTGGTTCCTCTTGATCTTCACCAGCTCTCCCCGTTGCAGCATCACCGTATTCAGGGGGCACATAGTTGTCATCGTACTCTTCTTCGTCGTCTTCCATCATAACCCCTATTTCTCCGTGCCTCGTCCAAACATTATAGTGTGGCATGAAACCCTTGTAAAGCAGGTGGGAGTGAAGGATTTTCCGGTTAGAGTAAGACCTCGTATTCCCACATTCAGTGCATGGACAACACATAAAACCATTCTGCTTGTTTGCCTCAGCCGCATCGAGAAACTCATGCACGCTCTTAATGTACTCGCGGGTGTGTCTGTCACCGTACATCCATTGCCGGTTCATCTGCGTGCATTATATATAATTAAGTGTCCAAATTAATAGAAGTTCATCATCACATTAAAACCAAAGTGCATACATAGTTCTCATCTAACAACATATAGCTCTCCAGAGCATCTAATTAATTAAACCATACATTGAAACTATGTAAAACATTTCAATGCGAAAACAAATGCGATCATAATCGCAACCAAGGTAACAATTGATCCAACGGCATAATGATACCAAGCCTCGGTATGAATGACATATTTTCTAATCTTTCTAATCTTCAAGCGCATTGCATCCATCTTGATCTTGTGATCATCGACGACATCCGCAACATGCAACTCCAATATCATCTTCTCCTCCTCAATTTTTTTTATTTTTTCCTTCAACAAATTGTTTTCTTCTTCAACTAAATTTGACCTCTCGACAATAGGGTCGGTTGGCATTTCCGATTCACATACATCCTACATAAATAAAATCTATGTCATGTTGGTCGGCATAATTTTCATAAACAATAAATGAACCAATAGTTATAAAGATAATATACATACCAAATCCGAATCATAGACAGGACGAGGGCCGACGGGGGCGGATACCAAAACCATCGCACTATATAAGATGCAATAATAAATGTAAGAAAATGATACAAGTATCTATCTAAACATACAAGTAAGAATATTTTTCCTTTCAGAAAGAAGATAAGAACAAGAGGCTCATCACGGTGGTGTCGGTGATGAGATCGGCGCGGGTGATCGACGGCGGTGAAGACGGGGACGGGGCGTGACGGACCGCTAAATCTAGACAAATCTCGAGGAAAATGGAGCTTGGAGGTCGAGCTTCGAGAGGAGAAAGCTTAAGTAGTGTGGCTCGGGCATTCCATCGAACACCTCATGTGCATAGGAGGTGAGCTAGAGCACCACAAAGCCCTCTCCCCCTCGGCCAGAAAAAACAGAGCACTGCTCTTGCGCGAGGGGGTATATATAGACACCTCATTGGTCCCGGTTGGTGACATGAGCCGGGACTAAAGGGGAGCCTTTGGTCCCGGTTCAAGCCACCAACCGGGACCAATGGTGGTGGGCCAGGAGCGAGGCCCATTGGTCCCGGTTCATCCCACAAACCGGGACCAAAAGGTCCAGATGAATCGGGACCAATGGCCCACGTGGCCCGGCCGGCCCCCTGGGCTCACGAACCGGGACTAATGGGCTGATCCGGCCTGGACCATAGCCCTGTTTTCTACTAGTGCATGGTCATCGAAGGGTAGCTGCAGCACCGGTGTGCCAATGTTGCACTTGAGCAGTATGATTGGGTAGATGATCCGTTGCCGCCGCTATCGACCAAGAAGGGGTACTAAATAGCAACAGCGTGCCCACAACTGTATGATAAGCAGATGGGGTTCAGGAGATCAACAAAAACCATATTGTCATACTCTTCTGAGACATGAATCAAGACGTAGGAAAAAACCTTGTAACAAACCTTATTCTACGGGGAAGCTAGTACAAGTCTGCTTCGACCATTACAATCTTAAAACTAAAATCTTGTTTTTCTGGAAAAAACAAGAACATTACAATGCAATGTGAAGAGCAAAAAAATTAGTTGGAAACAACCAATATGAAGAAAAATCAATTGGAGAGTAATGGGGACGGCACTCTCGATTTTATCGTGCAAGGGAATCCACTAGATTGAGGAAGAACAACATAAAGTTTGTCAAGATTGATGTGAGGCCAGTTTGGTTGATGTCCCGGAGCATATATGCCTGGCCCGAGATCTCCCTGGAATGTGCCTGCGTGTTGTTTGGTTGGAGGCCTAGAATCTCATATATGCCTGGCCTGAGATCTCCCTGGAATGTGCATGCGTGTTGTTTGGTTGGAGGCCTAGAATCTCATATGCCTCCCTGGCCTGGACCTCACATGCAACGTCATTAGCCTGGGTAGCTCACATGCATGCATATTAGCCTAGGTCAGGCCGATGGAATGGGAAGCCTGGCTTCCAGGCAGCCATGATCTTCGACTATTTAGCACATCTCTGCAGTACTTCCTATCAAATCGATCTGCCAATCTATTTTTTCAATATCTGTAATGTTTGCCCCAGGCTAGGACATCAACCAAACAACATGTGCAAAACCATGCCTGGCCAGGCAAAATTCCTCTCCTTTCCAGGCTACCACCAGACATGAATTTCTATCAGGCATGAACCCCAGGACATCAACCAAACTGGCTCGTGGTGCCAAATTAGTCCCACGATGCAAAACAAGTTTTCCATGCTCGGTTTTACACAAAGCTTTTGGGGGCGCAGACGAGCACTTCGGTTGACATTGATCTCCGCCAAATGTATCACGTGCTCCTTCGCTCGCCTGTGCTGCTGTGTTACAACAAGCAAGCAAGGGTTGGCTGATTTGTAATGGTGATCTATCGTAGGCTGGTGCGGCTTTGTATTTCCGGTGGTTTGACGGGAGGTTGCGGCCTTCCGAGTGTATGAGTGCGAACAACTTTTATCATGGTGGTGTGTTAAAGTCGAGAACTTGCCCGGTTTTTTGATAAATATGAAATTAAATCCTTGGGACTAGCCCGGCCACATGACTGCCACCTGGGATAGCCTTACTAGGATCTTGACACGCCACCTTTAACACGCCACCTTCAACAAGTTTTCCTCGTACAGTATCACATGAAGAAAAGGCAACGCGTGAATGGTCTCCAACTATTGAAAACGCTTCCCTCGCTTTCGGTCTCTACCACCCTAGCCAACTTTACAGTGTCGTGACAATGAGTTAAGACTTAGTTGTGCATTTCTCTCGCTTTACAAGAGGAAGAATAAGCGCTTTATCATTTTAATAAAGCAGCAAATCCGTCTCTCTATTCTACTATCCAATCTTTTGTACACTTCATGTGATAGAGAATCACCCATGGGTGGCATGGGTCATCGAGGTAGGACGGCTTATGAGTGAATTCCAATGTTTACCTTTTAGTTTGATATTTTTGTGTCATTTAACAAAATCTCATCTGGTATTATCCCATTTAGTGAGAGTTTTGCATGTTTTTACCTCCATTTAGCGCTAGGCTTGCCAGTTTTTACCTTAATTAGGGATTTATCATGTGGGTCTCCGGCTGTCAGGTAAACGTGCCATGTCATTACCATGTCGATTTTTCCTTCTAGCCTTTGGTCTCTGAGCCTAAACGGGTATAATGGCTCAGCCGGAAACGGTTTTTTTATTCATGATCGCCTGGTGTACGTACGCACCTCCCTCACGTCACGCAACCACGTGTTCATTACTTCCATTTCATTCTGAGTTCACCAGATTTTCTTCTAGGTGTTTTTTTTGAAATGAAAAAAAAACACCTAGAAGAAAATCTAGGTGTTGCATTGTATAGGACATAGTTCCACGATGGCGCACAAGAGAGACCTAGACCACTATTGCTGCGAGGTCGTGCTTGTTAGACTGTATATACGTAGCCTCTGTATTGTAACGTTGTATTGTACCCCTTGGGTACCTCTATATAATGAGATAGCCACACCCCGGTTAGGGGTGTCGTGCAGTTCCCAAAATATCTTGTTTTACATGGTATCAGTTTAGGTCACGATCACGATGTCTTCCGCTGCTCCCGCCGCCGCCGCCGTCGCGCCGACCTCCGTCGCCGTGGCCGCCGCCGCGCCGGTCCTTGCCCCTTCTTCGCCGTTCCTCGCCTCTGGGCCTCTCGTGGCGGCCTATGGGGCCCCGCCGCCGCCTGGGTCCCCGATCCAATCTCGCCCGCATGGCGAGACCTCGGGTGACCTAGCCCCAGTCGCGGCCGATGCCGCCGCGCCGCCGCTCTACGGCGCCGCCCCGCCGCCGGCCTATGGCGCTACCGCGCCCTCGCCCTACGGCTACTACCCGTATGGCGCGCCTCCGATGGCTCCTGGTGCTCCGCCGCTGCCGCCATCCTCGTGGCCGGCGTTTGGTGCGCCACCTCTACATCAACCACCGGCGGCGCCACCGAGCCACCCCTATGGATCTTCGCCGTTGTCTCCCCAGCACCCCTACGCAGCCTACCCAGGGCCGCACGGGGTTGCGGCCTCCTACACAGGAGAGGCGGCTGCCTCGCTACAGCCGTCGTACGGGGCTGCGGCCGCGCCACAGCCGCATCCTCCCGGGGCCGCGGTCGTCCCGCCCTACGGGGCCCACGCTGCTGGTCCTCCCGGGTTTCCCGCACTGTATCCGGTGTCTGCTGCTCATACCGACCCGGTCGCCGCGTCGTCACCGTTCTACTTTTCACATTTGCTACCGGTGAAGCTTGCGCCGGATAATTACTTGTCCTGGCGTGCCCAGGTGTTGCCTCTTCTGCGGAGCCGCTACTTGGAGGGATATGTTGATGGGTCCATACCGTGTCCACCACCCCACCACCCAGCGTACCACACCTGGGTGGCCCAGGATCAGGCCATCCTCTCCGCCATCCAGTCCTCGCTCACCCCAAGCGTCTCGTCGCTGGTCATCTTCGCCGCTACATCCCGGGAGGCGTGGGCGGCCCTTCACACCAGTTTTGCCTCTCAGTCTCAGGCGCGTGCTCACTCTATCTGCACCGAGTTGGGTGAGACGAAGCTTGGTGACCTCAGCATCACCGACTACTTCAACAAGATGCGGGGTCTCGCCGACACATTGGCCTCCATCGGCCAGTCGCTACAGGATCAGGAGTTCACCACCTTCGTACTGAATGGGCTTGATGATGATTATGACAATCTCATTGAGAACGTTCACGGTCGCGATGACCCGCTACCACCTCGTGAGCTCTACGCCCGTCTGCTTGGCCGCGAGCAGCGCATCAAGGCGCGCCGAGCCTCTCCCAGTTTCGCCTCCGCCAATACCGCAACTCGCGGCAAGCCTCAGCGGTCATATTCGTCCGGAGGCAAACCAGCGCTGCCCTCATCACCAGCTTCGAGGGGCAGCGCTCCGACCATCACAGGTGGTAACCGGCCCGTGGCGTGTTGTTCTTCTTGTGGTGCCCAACAGGCGTGCCAGCTATGTGGCTTGGAGCGCCACATTGCCTCTCGTTGTCATCGTCGCTACAAGCAGGATTTTCTGGGCCTTGGCAACAACGGAAAGGGGAACGACAAGCAGGCCGCCGCTGCTGTGACGAGTCATGATCATGGTCGCACTCCGTCATACTCCGTTGATCCTGCATGGTACATGGACACTGGAGCTACCAACCACCTCACCGGTGAGATGGGTAAGCTCTCTACTCAGGAGCCATATCACGGTCATGATCAGGTGCACACCGCTAGTGGAGCAGGTATGCGCATCTCTCATGTTGGTCAGGCTTCTCTCCTTGCACACAACTTTCGCACATTGCATCTATCTAATGTCCTTCGTGTTCCTTCTGCTACACGTAGTTTGTTGTCCATTCCTCAACTTACCCGTGATAACAATGTCCTTGCTGAGTTTCACCCCTTTCGTTTCTTTATCAAGGATCGGGACACGAGGGCCGTTCTGCTTAGCGGTCGTCTTCGCCATGGCCTGTATGCACTTGATGCGCCGCGCTCCTCTTCCACGTCGTCCTCTCCTCAGGTGTTCAGTGGTGTTCGTGTGTCGCCTACACACTGGCATGCGCGCCTTGGTCACCCGGCGACTCCCATAGTTTGACATATTTTGCATCGTCATGATCTACCAGTTGTGTCCAATAAAACTGCTGAAACAATTTGTGATGCCTGTCAGCAGGGCAAGAGTCATCAGCTTGCGTTTTCAGAGTCTAGTCGTGTTGTGAAACATCCTCTTGAGCTTGTGTTTTCTGATGTATGGGGTCATGCCCAGACATCCGTTAGTGGTCACAATTATTATGTCAGTTTCATTGATGCTTACAGCCGTTTCACTTGGTTATATCTTATTAAGCGAAAGTCTGATGTGTTTGATGTCTTCATTCAGTTTCAAGCACATGTTGAGCGCCTTCTTAAGCACAAAATCATCCATGTCCAATCCGACTGGGGGGGTGAATACCACAACCTCAACTCGTTTTTTAATGAGCTTGGGATCTCGCACCGCGTGTCATGCCCTCACACACATCAGCAGAATGGTGCTGCTGAGCGTAAGCATCGTCATCTTGTTGAAACTGGCTTAACCTTGCTAGCTCATGCCTCCGTCCCGTTTCGGTTCTGGAGTGATGCTTTCTCTACAACTTGTTTTCTTATAAACAGGCTACCCTCGAGGCTTCTGAAAATGCAAACTCCGCTTGAGCTCTTGCTTAATGAGACTCCGGACTACACTTTCTTCAAGGTGTTTGGGTGTGCCTGCTGGCCTCATCTCCGTCCATACAACAAGCGCAAGCTAGAGTTCAGGTCTAAGAAGTGTGTCTTTCTTGGGTACAGTTCTCTTCACAAAGGGTACAAGTGCTTACATGTTCCTACCAACCGCGTCTACATCTCTCGTGACGTTGTGTTTGATGAAAATGTGTTTCCCTTTCGTGCACTTCCGACTGACCTCACCACTTCCACTTCCACACCACCAATGCCTGTGTCTACACCTACGCCTGATCAGTTTGTGGATGTTGCATATGCCCCTGCGTTGCTTCCTAATCATGCTGCAGGTATTGGACGCGGTGCTCGGCTCGAGCTCCTTGATGAACAGGTCGCTGATGATTCTTCTGGTCGGGACGTGCATGTGCCATGCATAACGGGTGGCACCCGCCAACCCGCTCTCCGGTCGCCCGAGGCGGTCAGCCCGCCTGGCTCACCCACGCCAGCGCCAGTGGCGGGTGCCTCGCCCGCCTCGTCCGACTCGCAGGACCCGGCCACCCCAGAAGCCGCCTCGCCCGGCTCGCAGGCTTCGCCAGTGGCCACCTCGCCCGACCCGCGAGCCTCGTCCACACCAGCGGGACCCTCGCTCTGCTCGCCTGGCTCGCGGGCGTCACCAGCCTTGCGTGGCTCG
>NC_041382.1:741713929-741731395 GCF_002162155.2 Triticum dicoccoides | reverse complement strand
GCTCCGGCTCCGGCAGATTCTGCCGTCACACTTCGACCGCGCACACGGAGCCAGTCTGGTGTGTTTCGCCCGAAAGAGCGGACAGATGGCACGGTTGCGTGGCTTGCTGCGTGCATGGCTCATACTGCTGGCGACCCTAATGCAGAGCCTCGTCACTTTCAGGCTGCGTTGAGTATTCCTCATTGGCGTGCTGCAATGGAACAAGAGTTTTATGCCCTCCAACAGAATGATACTTGGCGTCTTGTTCCTCCAAAGTCTGGTGTCAACATCATTGATTCCAAGTGGGTTTTCAAGGTCAAGCGCCATGCTGATGGTTCCATTGAGCGTTACAAGGCACGGTTAGTCGCCAAGGGCTTCAAACAGAGGTATGGTCTTGATTATGAAGACACGTTCAGTCCAGTTATCAAGCCTACTACCATTCGATTACTACTATCTCTTGCGATTACTCGTGGATGGTTCCTTCGTCAGCTTGATGTACAGAATGCCTTTCTCCATGGCATTCTGGAGGAGGAGGTTTATATGCGTCAGCCGCCTGGTTTTGTTGATCCGACACGACCTCATCATCTCTGTCATCTGGTCAAGGCGCTGTATGGACTGAAACAGGCTCCTCGTGCATGGCATGCTCGCCTTGGATCCGTTCTTCGGGCTCTTGGGTTTACTCCATCCACTGCTGATACATCACTGTTCCTCCTCCAGTGCCCTGAGGTTACGATGTATATCCTGGTTTATGTTGATGATATCATCCTTGTCAGTTCTTCGGCTGCTGCAGCTGATCGCCTTGTGGTTGCTCTTCGTGATGATTTTGCTGTCAAGGATTTGGGTGCTCTTCACTTTTTCCTTGGTCTTGAGGTTTCACGGTCCTCTGCAGGTTTGACTCTCACTCAGAAGAAGTACTCCTTGGACTTGTTGCGTCGTGCTGGAATGCTCAAATGCAAACCTGTTTTCACTCCGATGTCTGCTACTGATCGGTTGTCTGCTCTTGATGGTGACTCTCTCTTGGCTGATGATGCTACTGAGTATCGCAGTATTGTTGGTGGTCTGCAATATCTCACTATCACCAGGCCTGATATCTCCTATGCAGTTAACCGTGTCTGTCAGTTTTTGCATGCACCCAGGACGTCTCACTGGTCAGCCGTCAAGCGTATTTTGCGCTATGTCAGTAGTACTGCTGCCTATGGTCTGCATCTTCAGCCTGCACCGTCATATGAGCTCTCGGCCTTCTCTGATGCCGACTGGGCTGGTTGTCCGGATGACAGGCGATCCACGGGGGGTTATGCGGTATTTCTGGGTCCTAACTTGATCGCCTGGAATGCTCGCAAGCAAGCAACTGTGTCTCGCAGCAGTACTGAGGCTGAATACAAAGCCGTTGCTGATGCAACTGCTGAGATCATATGGGTACAGTCTCGTTGAGAGAGTTGCGTGTTCCTCAAGCTCGTCCTCCAGTTCTGTGGTGTGACAACATTGGTGCTACATATCTTTCTTCTAATCCAGTATTTCATGCGAGGACAAAACACATTGAGGTGGATTATCACTTTGTTCGGGAACGTGTTGCACAGAAGCTACTCTGTATCAAGTTCATCTCATCAAAGGATCAACTTGCTGACATCTTCACGAAGCCTCTACCACAACCACAGTTTGTAGGCTGTAGGCGCAATCTTAACTTGCTTTGTACTTCAGGACATAGTTAAGATTGAGGGAGGGTGTTAGACTGTATATACGTAGCCTCTGTATTGTAACGTTGTATTGTACCCCTTGGGTACCTCTATATAATGAGATAGCCACACCCCGGTTAGGGGTGTCGTGCAGTTCCCAAAATATCTTGTTTTACAGTGCTGACGGCCAACAAAGCGTGAAGTGTATGACGAACACACTGAATACTCACAAGAAGCCTCCCATGCCCAGCGCACAACATCCCAGGCGGCACCATCAGCATGATCTCAGTATGCGACATCGAGCACCACCTGGCGGTGGACGTTGTCAGAGCGGCGACTCGGATGGTGCCTCCAGAAGTGCAAGCACGACGTAGCAAGGCAGCGAGCCACAACCACTCGTCAGGCCACGGTTGCTCTTTTCGCCCAAGGCCTGGCCCCTGATTTTCATTACTGAAAACCGTCATGTATCATTACAGAAAACTAGAAGCAAAAAAATCGTCCGTATTACAACTTACAAGACACTACATATCCATCAGTGTGAAGATAGGAGTGTTTTCAAATGCCAGTGAACGGCCCACAGAAATAAAGAGAATGGCATCATCATCGACAGACTTCAGCTTGGTGACTCCTGGTAGTCAGCATCGACCCTGTCGCACCCTGAAGATTTCATTTCCACAATTGATGTAACTGGAAACAAAGTGTCCCCTGCTATCACAGTTGGGCCACATAGGAACGCTGGCTGAAATGATTAACGATGCCAACGACGACGCTCGTGCCATTGACATTGCTTACATGCGAGATGTAGAAAACGATGCCACGTACAACGTATAGGTTTTCGGATCAAATGTGGTCTCAACCTTGGCAGACCAGAGCTTGTCTGCCCTCTCTACTCATTGGCTCTCGGATGTTGAGAACAGACCAGAACCGGAACCAGATTTATGTGAATTTTCCTTTTTATGGTGGAGGTCACCCTAAAACCTGGTCTGTAATGCAACCTTTGTAACACTTTCTTCCCTCGTTCTTAATATATGGGCAGCATAATCTGCCAATTCCTCAAAGATCAAATGTGGTATATTGCGCCATCATCTAGGCCACAGGGCCAGACTGCCGGGACTAAGAGCATCTCCAATAGGCGCCGGACGCGCCACGCATAAAAAGCAGATTTGCCGCGCGCGCATCGCCTGATTTGGCACGGCGCGCAGCGCTGACTCCAGCAGCCACGCTAAAATGCAGCGCGCGTGCGCCGCTCCAGCAGCGCGCTAAAATGCAGCGCGCGCACAACATTTTCGGAAGCATAAAAATAAAGATAAATTGCATAGATAAAAAAACGATACAAAGGTATTTTACATCGGTGCAACGATAGATAGTTCGAAAACATAGATAGATAGAACTACAGTGCAACTAGATAGAAACTACTACGGCATACTAGATAGAAACTACTCCAAATCGCTACCACCATCATCACCATCATCATCTTCGTCGGTGTTGTCCGAGGTATCGAGCCAAATGTCGTCCCAACGTTCATCGTTTGACGTGAAGATCGACCTCCCACCTGCTGAAACGATGTCGCACTGCGCATTCGCCAATGCCTTCCGCCGACGCCGGTCCGCCCGCTCCGTGCGGCGCCTTGCCATCCTCTCCGCCCAGTAGGCACGCTCGTCGGCGACGTCCTCCGGGTGGCGACGGCGCCACTCCGCCATGGCTCGCTCGTCCTCCTCGGCGATGAGGAGGCGGCGGCAGCGCCGAGCATGGTCGGCACAGTCCATGTCGGTGATGAGACGCGGCGGAGGGGCGACGCGCTGCGCCTGCTCGCGCGTGAAGACGTCCCGGAAGTTCATCTACGTCCGGGGCCTATCCAACCGCCACGCCGCCGCGTCGTACGCGCGGGCCGCCTCGTACGCGCTCCGGAACGACCCGAGGCCGAGCCGGACGTCACCGGACCGGATCTCGGCGGAGTACCAGCCGTTGGGGCGCTCGCGGACGCCGCGGTAGCCCGACGAACCCCGGCGGCGCGGCGGCATGGTGACGCGGTGGTGGCGCGGAAAGCGGCGAAGCGGCGAGGTTGCGAGGGGAGGGCACGTGGCTGTGTCTGTGCGCGTGGCGAGCGCGGCATTTTATAGGCGCGCGCGAAGCGGCACGCCAAATCTACCGCGCCGCGTGCCGCTTTCTCCCCCGCGCGCGATAACTTCCCGCCACCACTGGAGCGCGCGGAACTAGCCGGCGCACGTTAAACCCAAATTTTACTGCGCGGGCGCGTCTTTTACAGCACCTGTTGGAGATGCTCTAACGAATTTAAGAAACAACCAGCATATGCTGCCAGCCTGCCGCATCCTGTTACCCTCCTTGTATTTACACCGGTCCACTGGAAGAAAGAAAAACAACGGTGTGCCGTGGATTTTCTTTGTTGTTGTTGTAATTAGACATATGCCTACATGGTTTGTTCAAAAGTTGGAGCGGCTGAGAAGGTGAAAAATAGATCATTAGACTAGAGTTAACAATCAGTAAAATACTACTAGTAGTCTATTAAAAAGGCTAGAAGTCACGCCAACGTGCTAAGTATAAAAAGAAAGGCCGATCATTTGGAATAGAGCATTAGACTAGAGTTATGTATGATTAAGTTGTCTAGGTCAACTTTTGCCTGAAGATGTCAACTCTTATCTATAATGTTTAAATAGTTCATCCCCACTATCCTATTTCTTTTAACATGCAAGCTTTCCACATCATCAAGTAGGCCCCTAGGTAAAAATGCTTTCGACATGGCATCGCTATTTAGTACAGGGCGTTCAACTTTCTGTTTCGTCTCCCTACTCAATTTCCTTCGTTATACTGTCTGCTCGAAACAAATGGACGGAAGTGCCAGCCCATAACCTTCCTACTTACGCCGCTGCCCCATGCCGCTGCCCCATGTAATAAATTTTTCCCACGTTCCTATTCATCTTCTTCTCCTCTAAGATCTATTCATCTTCCCCACCGATGGTCGCCTTTGTTCCCCTCCTCCACCAGACCACCACAGATGCAGAAACTTAAATGTGAAGTTAATAATGAGAAAGAAACTGATGGTGTAACTTATGAGTCATCTACACTTTTTATACTACGAATCTCCCTTTTGGATCTCCATACTGGACTCCCCACTTGCAGCCCCACACGTCTTCTCCCCTCCTCATTCGCAACCGCATCAATGAAAGGTCAGTAAAAATCGCACCTCCTGCTGGTGTGGTGCCTGCGTGGTTGAGGCAGCATCTGTGGTGCCCTGCTCTGCTCCGGCTCCTTCTTTCCCTTCTCAGTCTTCTTTCCAGGGACGGTAGCTCCGCATGTTGCTGGGAGGTTGGCTCCGGTTGGTTCACCAGAATCAGACCAGCGGCTGGGGTCCAGAGCTGCCTTTCTTTCGGGCCTGGCAGGAGTTCCTGACCCGGAAGCCCCTATGTAGCTGTATGCCTTTCTACCTTGGTCAACTAGCCATTCTTAATAGTTGATATGTTTTACTGTGCAGATTTATGGCAATAGGGATGAAGCAGATCCCATATGGTGATAGGCACTGAGTATTTCTGCTCCATGTATATATGGTGATATGTGCTTTGTACATGTGAGATTCAAGAAAGATGGATTGATAGCGGCAGTGTTGATGCCTCTTTCTGTTTGTTTCGCAACACACATGGGCTATCTAGATTGAAAAGGTATGCATGAGGTCTCCACTCTTCAGCAGTAATAGTTAGCTATATGCATAAAAGGAGCAGCGAGACTAGCTCTATGGAAACAAGCTCTGATCTTACCAAGATTACTTTACAGTATATAAATCTGTATTTACAAAAGCCTTTTTTCCTATGGAACAAGAATGAATTTACACATTTCTTCTCTTATGTTTCATCATGAATATGCATAGAGTTATATTTTACATGTTCCGCAGCAACGCGCGGGGTATTATCTAGTATGAACTGCGGCTCAACCATGTGGTTCAGTTAAGTAGTGACCAATCACCGAAGAACCAGGTTTTTCCTCCCCAAAAGAAAAGACATGTTAAAAATAAATAAAAAATCCATGGGACCGGACAGGGAGAATGTCTACCACATGGAAGAGTGGTAGAGCCCTATTTGGGTCTTCACACGTTGCCTTCAACACACCTCAAAGTGTCTCTCAATCCCTTAACCTGGATATATTGTTAACTCGTACATTATCACACGAAGAGAAGACAACACATCAGTAGTCTCAAACTATTGACGACCAGGCCCTCACTTTCAATCTCTACGGCCCGAACTATCTGTACATGTGTCGATAACGCTGAGTCAAGAACGTAGAGCTCGGCGTGCCTTTCTTTTTCATTTCCCTTTCTTTACAAGAGGGTTACTGAGAGCGGAAACGGTAAAATTTGAGAACATTTTTTATTTCATTACTCGGAGTGTAAAAATTGTCGATAAAGCATTAAACATGATCAACTACAGAAATTGATATTTGACATGCTTCAATCATGGGGCTGCCGCTGGATAACCAATGCACACACTTAGCATGATCAAGATTGAACATCAGTTAGCGATGACAGTAGGATGAACCAATAATAGAAGTGTGTGAACGGGCTGACACACATTGAACACATGAATGGAAGTCTAACAACTTTTGTTTCACGGTTACCCTCTATATAATCCGAGAAGGAAGTTGTTTTGGTTCTTGCCATAGGAATCAGATTGAACTCCTGGAAAAAAAGCTCTAGTGTTGTATTTGAGATGTTGGAGCAAACCAAAACAAATACTACATGGTTTTAATCCGATAGAGCGACGGCGGTGAGCCTGCACATCCTTGTTGTCAGGAAGGCGAGGATGCACTGCATTAGCGGGTACGACAACCCATGCCGCAGCACTGGCATTCGCCACACATGTGAACCTCCAAGACTTCTTTCCCGCCTCCCGCCTGTGGCCGCACAAACCCCCGCCGTTCTTGCAGCCCCCGCACTCACTCCCCGCCCCAGTCTGGTGGCTGCAGCATTCGAGGCGGAGGCTCGGATAACCGTAGTGCCAAGTGTCGCCCATGTCGATCCTTTCTCCAGAAAGGATACTGGATGTTCACCGCCTCGCCGCACTGGTAGGACGGACAGCTGACCGGTCATGTCGGAGACCAGCACGCAGGCGACGAGGAGGTGAAGGAGGAGAAACATCTGGAGAGCTAACTTCGGCACGGTGTTGCACTCATCAGGCCACGGTTGCTGTAGCCTTTTCTTTTCGCCCTAGGCCAAACCCGTAATTTTCATACTGGAAACCATCATGTATCATTATAGAAAATTAGAAGCAAAAAGATAACGTCTATATTACTCTCTCTGTAAAGAAATATAAAAGTGTTTAGAAAGTAGTGATCTAAATGTTTTTATATTTCTTTTACGGAGGGAGTACAACTTACAAGACACTACATATCCATCAGTGTGAAGATGGGAGTGTTTTCCAAACGCGAGTGAACAGTCGACAGAAATGATGAAAATGCAATCATCCTGTCGCTTCCTCAAGATTTCATTTCCACAGCTGCTGTAACTGAAAACAGAGTGTCCCCTGCTGCCACAGTTGGGCCATGCAGCAACGTTGGCTTAAATTATTGACAATGGCAACAGCCACACTCGTGCCATTGACATTGCTTACATGCGAGCTGTAGAAAACGATGCCATGTACAACGTAGAGGGATTCAGATCAAATGTGGCATACTGCGCCATCGTCTAGGCCACAGGGCCAGACTGCCCGGACTAAGAGCATCTTCAGCCGCGCCCCCAACAGGCCTCCATAAGGCCTTTTTTTAGCGCCGGCGTCGAAAAATCGGCCCAGTCGTACCCCCACGAGCCTGTTTTTCGCCGGATTGGGCCGAAATTGGCGCCGGCGCACCCAACCCGAACCCGGCGCGCTGGGGGGCGCTCGGGGGCGCCGGCTCGAACGTTTTGGCGCGAAAGAGTGGCGGGACCGGCGCGTCAGCGAGACGAAGGCTGGTCGTCCTCATGGTCTCGGTTAGCATGCCATTGATTCACGGGCGCGCGAAGTGCGGCGACACCGCCCCGCCTTCCGCCACGCGTGTCGCACGCGGCCACCCCCGAGCCACTATATAAAAGGCGCCCCTGGCCGCGCCGGTGAGGCACCCATCCATCGGCAGTCCTCCCCCTCCTCGCCGCCGCAGTTCCTCCCCTCTCTCGGCCGTTCGAGCCTCTCTCTCTCCCCCCGGCAACCATGAGCGTGAGGTACCCCGGCGACGCGGCGGCAGCCAAGGGTTTCGGCCGCCTCTCGCTGAATGAGTGGGAGGCAAACCTCCTCCATGAGTCCAAATACCCCGCGCCGCCCGACGTACACCTTCCGTCGCGGTGGAGGCTCAGCGCCGGCGGGGTCCCTGTCCCCCCTCTGCCCGTCCCCGAGACGCCCTATTTCCACGCCGAGATCGAGCGTGCGTGGGCGTCCCTGGCGGCCACGGAGCGGGTGCTCCCGGAGTACGCCGCCGACAACCACGCGGCGTGGGCGGCGTACTTCGAACGCCGGCAGGAGGAGCGGCTCGTCTCCACGAACAACGCGCTGATGCCACGCGGCCACAACAACAGCGAGGGCCGCCGCCTGTGGTGGGGCGTCCCTGGCCGCACGCTCAGCGGCGTCCTCGCGCACATCGAGGGCGGCAACGACCCGCCGCTCGAGTGAAGCAGCGCGCCGGGGCGAGGGGTTGAGTAGCGGCCGTGTCAAGGAGGAGAAGCATCGGCCGTAGTTTAGGTTTTTTTTCGTCCTTTTATTCGTGTAAAAAACAGCTAAATTTTGCCAAAATTTGGCCGTGTTTGTTCAAATTTGGCCGTGTTGTGGGGGCGTCTAGCGGCGACCTGGGGCGGCGGCTGGGAACGTGCTCGCTCCCACGCCGAAAAAAATGCCGGCTCACCCTCAAACGGCGCTTTTTCGTGTCCTTGGGGGGCCGAACGGCTGGAGATGCTCTAACGAATTTAGGAAACAACCAGCATGTGCTGCCAGCCTGCCGTATCCTTTTACCCTCCTTGAATTTACACCGGTCCACTGGCAGTGTGCCACAGTTTTCTTTTTTTTTTATTAGACATATACTCCCTACGTTCCAAAATAGATGACTCAACTTTATATAAACTTAATACAAAGTTGAGTTATCTATTTTGGAACGGTGGGAGTACATGGTTTGTTCAAAAGTTGGAGTGACTGAGAAGAAGGTGAACTGCGAGCGGCACTTTCCGGATTGTATATCGGTATTACCCTTCATAAATCTATCATTTTAGAAACTGACTGTTCTTTTATGGTCGGTGCTCTTGGAAATGACAATTGTGACAGATCCCCCCTTGTTGACCTAAAGAAACAAGCTTTGAGTATTTCTAAGATGCTGGCGAATGTTAAGATTTCCAAGATTAGCAGAAAAGCTAATATGATGGCGCATGAGTTAGCTAAGTTTAGTTTTAATAATAGATGTGACGGTGCTCTTATTGATAGTGTTCCGGCCTGTGTGGCTGATGCTGTAACGAATGATTGTATGAACATTCTATTTTAATTAATATATGGGTTGGGTTTTCAAAAAAAAAGAGAAGAAGGTGAAAAATAGATAAAGCCCGTGTGGTATAACAATCAATAAAATACCACTACTAGTCTGTTACTAGGGCTAGAAGTCATGCCATCGTGCTAAGTATAAAAAGAAAGACTGATTATTTGGCATAGAGCTTTAGACTAGAATTATGTCTGATCAGTTGTCTAGTACATCTTTTGCCTGAAGATGTCAACTCTTATCTAAACTGTTGCTCAATCATGTGGTTCAGTTCAACTCTTATCTGACCGTGGCTCATCCATATGGTTCAGTTAAGAAGTGGCAGATTACCAAAGAACCGGTCTATAACACCAAGACAGGATTTTCCTCCAAAAAAGGACAGGTTAAAAATAAAAATAATTCTATGGGACCGGCTAGGGCGAATGTGTGCCACATGGGAGTGCCCTACTTGGATCTTGACACGTCACCTTCAACACACCTCACAGCATCTCTCTAATTCCCTTAACTTGGACATGTTGTTACCTCGTACATTATCACACGAAGAGAAGACAACACACCAGCAGTCTCGAACTATTGCCGACCAGGCCCTCAGTTTCAATCTCCGCAGCGCTAACCATCTCCACATATGTTGATAACGGTGAGTCAAGAACCTAGAGCTCGGCGTGCCTTTCTTTTTCATTTCCCATTCTTTTTATGAGGGTTACTATATGGCCTAATACCATATAGTTCTTTTTCATTGAAACGTATCCAAAGAGGGGAAATGGTAAAATTTGAGAACATCTTTTATTTTGTTACTCAGAGTGTAAAATTTATCGATAACTCATTAAGCATGATCTATTACACAACTTGATATTCGACATGCTTCAATCATAGGGGTGCAACTGGATAACCAAAGCACATACTTAGCATGATCAAGGTTGAACGTCAGTTAGCCATGACAATAGGATGAACCAATAGTAGAAGTGTGTGAATGGGCTGACACACATTGTACACATGAATGGAGTTTAACAACTTCCGTTTCACGCTTACCCTCTATATAATCCGACAATGAAGTTGTTTTGGTTCTTGACATAGGAATCAGATTGAACTCCTCGAAAAAAGCTCTAGTGTTGTATTTGAGATGTTGGAGCAAACCAAAACAAATACTACATGGTTTTAATCAGATAGAGCGGGGACGGTGAGCCTGCACATCCTTGTTGTCAGGAAGGCGAGGATGCTCTGCTTTAGTGGGTGCGACAACCCATGCAGCAGCACTGGCATTCGCCACGCATGTGAACCTCCAATATTTCTTTCCCGCCTCCCGCCTGTGGCCGCACAAACCCCCTCCGTTCTCGCAGCCCCCGCACCCACTCCCCGCCCCAGTCGGGTGGCTGTAGCATTCGAGGCAGAGGCTCGGATAACCGCAGTGCCAAGCGTTGCCCATGTCGATCCTTTCTCCAGAAAGGATATTGGATGTTCACCGCTTCGCCGCACTGGTTGGACGGGCAGCACACCGGCGACGAGGAGACGAAGGAGGAGAACATCTGGAGAGCTAACTTCGGCACGGTGTTGCACCTGATGGCGCTCGCTCACTGATGTGTTGTATGCTTTTGAAATAGGATAGAGGTTTCAGCCCAGCGTGGGAGAAGCCTTTACAGCGTTCGGGAGCAATGCATGAAGTTCAGTCACGTGTTCCAGGCGCTTTAGTAATTGTCCTATCAAAATTTTCATCAAGGCCATGACTAATAGGTTTTCTCCTATTAGTAAGAGTTCTTTTACGGTACATCAAATAAATTTGAGGGGAAGACTTGTATTAGATCTCACATTTGGTGGTGAGATCAATGAGATCAATTTTTTTTAAATATACATGTTCAAACATTTTCAATTTTTTTGTACACACACCAATGTTTGATGTACAACCTCAAAAAGTTTTAGCTCCTAATTCGACTTGCATTAATAGAGATAAAAAGACAAAATTGGATGTGAATAGTGTTAAAATACTATTTGCCCAAAGCTGTCACTATTCACATTCAAATTTGTCTTTTTTAAATCTCTAGATGTACATCCAGTTTTGAGCTGATTTTTTCCGAAGTTTTATACATACCCCACATGGATATTGTCAAATAATTTCAGATTTTTTTAATGTCTAAACATTAATTTTTGAGGTTGATTTCATAATCTCACTTAAATGTGAGATCTGATACAAGTCTCTTCCCGTGTGATGCGCAGCTGGCCGGTGCTCTTGGCCTACGCACGGAGTGACATATGAAGGCTGGCTAGCCAAAACTAGTTGTTCGATGTAGGGGTAGTTTGGATGGAGACCTGGGTTCATGCCTGGAGAAAAGCATTGCCTGAGAGTAGCCTTAGAATGATGAGATTTTTGCCTGG
Source organism: Triticum dicoccoides (assembly GCF_002162155.2). NCBI lineage: Eukaryota > Viridiplantae > Streptophyta > Magnoliopsida > Poales > Poaceae > Triticum > Triticum dicoccoides. The sequence goes on along the minus strand of NC_041382.1, from coordinate 741,719,885 downwards.
CTAGGCATACCTTAGTAAATGGAAGGCTGATGATGTGTTATAGTAAGATTAGTACTGCCTTCGTCCTGGTTTATTGGTCCCTTTCATATTTTGTGTTAAATTTTAATCTTAGATTTAACTAAAAAATATGAATACATGTCACTAAAAATAATATCATTGAAAACTATGTTCAAATACGAATCCAACAATATAATTTTTAATGACATGCATTAATATTTTTTAGTTAAAATTATGGTTAAAATTTGGCACGAAGTATAAAGGGATCAATAACCAGGACGGAGGTAATAGTACTTAGGAACTGCACGCCCATCCATACCGTGCAAAAGAAACAATAAAAAAATGCCTAGAAGTTGCGGCAGCACAGCAGGCGTAGTGAATGGAACGTAAAAAAAAACCTCATTAGTAATAGACTTATTTCTCAAAACCAAACTGCATTCATTATAAGTAGTACGATGTTCATTAGCGCCGCCCTCACGTCCTGTCACGTCGCTCCGCATCAATATCAGCCACTACATGTTCCGGGCCGGTATGAATACGGCACGCCAAGCGGCACGGGTGTTGGATGGAAAGCGTGGGAGAGGCGGGAAAGAGTTTTTTGATGGACCACGGTGATCAGAAACGGGCGCGGTAGCGGTCCGGACCTTTGGCGACTAGGCCCTCGCTTTCAATCTCCGCAGCCCTAATCATCTCTACATGTGTCGATAAAGGTGACCCAAGAACCTTTCTTTTTCATTTCCCTTTCTTTGCAAGAGTGTTATTATGCGGCCTAATACAATGGAGTTCTTTTTTCTTGAGGCGTATCTGAAGAGTGGAAATGGTAAAATTTGAGAACATCTTTTATTTTGTTACTCGGAGTGTAAAATTTGTCGATAATGCATTAAACATGATCTACACAAAAATTGATATTTGACATGTTTCAGTCATGGAGGTGCAGCTGGATAACCAATGCACATATTTAGTATGATCGAGACGCCTTATTTTGTCCATATTTTGTAAGGACTCCCGGTGTAACTGCAGATATGTGTTGCTGTGAGTATGACGTCTGTGGTCTTCCCCGCTGATGAATGCCTCTCATCCATCAGACATGGTGGTGTAGCTGACTCAGGAATGCACATATTCAGTATGATGATCTTCGGTGAACAGTATTTAATCACTAAACTAGGATGAACCGATAATAAGTAGATAATGGTGCAGGAGCTGGCACATTGTATGCATGAATGGAATTATGGAAGTTAACTTCTACTTAGGCCCTGTCCGGCAGCTCTCCGCTCCACGGCTCAGCTCCTGAACCGGCCGGAGCGGAGCGGCCCCGTAGCCTATTTTTCTGGAGTCATCAAAGTGACGCTCCGCCGGCTCCCGTATTTTGAGGAGTTGGATGACTGCCGAACAGGCACTTATATTGTACTCTTGCTCCCTCCCTCCACGTATGCATGAAGGAGCTGTAATCCACGTTACATGTATGCTTCTGGTAAATGTAGTAGTACCCATTGTTGGAGAATGGGATTCCGCCAGGTTTTCACGCATCGATCTTCCTATCCGTGAGGTCACTCTGTTGGCATGCTTCAAGCATGTGTCTGTAGCTGATTAACCAATGCAGATATTTAGTATGATCGAGACTACACACTAGTTACTCGTGACGGTAGGATGAAGTGACAAGTAGAAGCGAGTGAAGGAGCTAACACACTGTACACATGAATTGTAATTTATTTTCTTCTGTCCTACACTTGCTCCGTCTATATAATCTAAGAAGAAAGTTGTTTTGTTTCCTGCCATAGCAAGTGAACTGAACTCCCAAGACAAAACTGTACTGTTGTAGTATTTGAGACGTTGGAGCAAACCAAAGCGAAGAAAACTGTACGTTGTTTAACCCATAGGTTCCAACTGACGAGACAGAGACCCCAATTGCTGCAACTGAAAACAACGTGCCACAAGAACGTCCTCTGCGAGCTTTGGAGATTGCCAACGACGACGCTCGAGCCATCGGCATTGCGTATAGGCGAGAAGTAGAGGACGATGCGGCTCCAAACCGCTGGGCCGCATCTTACTTGTATACTGATGTAGTTCCGTAAGACAATGGGATTTTTCATGATGTGGTTTCCGTTCAGATATATGTGGAATAAGGACAGGAACTTAAGAGGTTTTTAGATCAAGCAGCGTGATATATGTCATAGGTCAGGCTGCGGTGACTAACGAACGTAACAAGCATCTGCCATGTACTGTAACATCCTTTTAATTACCTTCCATGATAGAAATTACTCTGGCCGATTGAAAAAAAACAGAATGTGCTGTAAAGAACAATTTTGTTTCTGTAATTAGACGTACAGGCCTCGCCCAGAAGTTTGAGCGGTTGAGAAGGTGAAGTCTGTTTTTTTTTTGTTTTTTTGACAGTGAGGTGAAGTTTGTTAACCAATGCTAAGAAGTCATGCCGTCTTGGTATAGAAAAATGGTTCTATACAGTCTGTGATGGCTGGTGAATGGCGTTGTGTGGCTGCTGCGCTGGTGTGGTTATGCTTTTGCCGGGGAGGTTGCGGCCGTCCCCGGGAACGACCTTTTAATGTCGTTGGGGCGCGCTGAGACGGAGAAGCTGGATAGGCATTGTGACGAGCAACATGACGTCTCGACTTGACGTTATCCCAAGGGTTGAATCGGGGTGGCCGGGCCTAATTGGAGGCGAGTCTGCCGGTCGACAAGAGAAGAAGTCGGCAACATACAGTCTGTACTATTCCTTCACGCCAAAAAAGAAAAGAAGTTCCGTACTGTTTCCAGCAGCAACATCTTTTTGGGAGAAACACTAGTAACATATTTAGACGAGTATATACAATGATCACATTTTCAAGGCGACAAGTGGCAATAGGGAAAAAAATCCTATACGGCCAAATCGTACGTGACAAAGGTCATCATTTCCAACTTTAAGCTCACCCTAATTCACAGGAGGGGTTTGCGGTCACTGTTTTTTTTACTAACACCTCATCGTAGGGTAGTGGTTCCTTTAGCACCATAGAAAATTAGAGTTTTCTTACAGCTAAAAATAGAGTTAATACTATTAACAAGGAAAACCAAATCAAAAATCCTATAAGCTTGGTTAATTGGGAAATAACTCGTAAAAATCACAAAGATAATTATCAAGGCATGTCTGAGAGGCCAAGGGTGCCTAGGCCCAAACCGGACGAGGATCCCCTAACGTGGGCTATCCTACTATTGGGTCACTGACATGTGGGTCCCATCTGTCAGCGATCCAAAGGCAGGGTAAGGTAGGGATAGGTACGTCAGAGGATGGGTTTGGGCCCATCGGATGCGCCTCGTTCTAAAGGAAGACGATATCTTCAACACCATGAAAACTCTTGCATCTAGAGAAGTATCGATGCACAACTTTTCAAGAAATGCGATCAAATATCAGCCTCCACCAAGACACGTATCCCCTCGACCACTTTCGGCATGAGTGACTTATTGTACATTTTACTTGAGAAAAGAACAAACTTGAGAACGGTCCCAACGTCTCAAGAAAATTATTAACACTCAAGTCTCGAACGGTCCCAGCGTCTCAGTAGTAGGCGACGTCGAGCACCGCCCGGCGGTAGACCCCGTCGGCCCGTCGTCGCGGCGGCTCTAGACAGGGGTGCCGGGACAGCATGTAGGGCGCAGCCAGGCGCGTGAGCAGCGAGCGCGGCGCGGGCGACGGCGCAGGCCTCGGGAAAGCAGCGCACGAGCGGCAGCCAGAGGTTGAGCGGCCACAGCAGCGGCGCCGAGACCTGGAACACATGCATGAAGATCCTCGCCCCGGCGAACGGCAACAGGTGGATCCCCATCGCCACGAAGTAGCTCGCCTCTCCTCGACTCACCTCCGTCGTCGTGTGTTGTGGGGCGGTGCGAGCCCCAGGCTGTACTGCTGCGATTCTGTGGCAAGAAACTAACGGGCTGGTGGTGTGGCGCTGTCGTGCTGGTGTGGTTCCGCTTTTGCTGGTGGCTGGGCTGGCGCGGGGCCGTACGTGATGAGGGTGCAGCCTTCGGGGATACGGGGAGCAAAATTTTATGTTTTGACCATTTTTCGAAAGTTAATCGAGATCTGATCATAATTTGTAAAAATTTCGAGATCTGATTCTTTTGCTACCACCAGGATCTATGACGATAAGTGTAACAACCTACCGATAGGGACCTTGGCGGTAGGAAACATTCTACCATCAAACAGGCTGGCGCTAGCCTGTACAACTCTATCGTCAAGGTGTCTGGCGGTAGGTGCGAGCATACATTGTGTTTCATACTTAGAAAAAAATCGATAAGTTGTGCAACCCTATCGTCAGAGACCTTGGCGGTAGGCTGTTATACCCTATACTGCCCTGGACCCTGACGGTAAAAAAAATTAGATCTTTAAAAATTTATAAAATAGGGTCAAATCTTGATCAAGTTTTAAAAAATGGTCAAAACACGAAATTTAGCCTGGGGGATACGAGAGTGAACGACCTCCCTCCTCTGTTGTCGTTGCGGATTAGTACAAGGCCCGACAACTCGGTCAGATTGGATAGCACGATGATGAGGACGTGCCGACTTGCCACTATGGCACTATGCGAAGGGCAAAACGGGGAAATCTTTTTAGGAAATCCCATCTTAGATATGTGTTGCTGTTGCTGGTAGCATAACACCTGAAGATAACACAGTGTGAGTATGATTACACCTTACACCAGAGCCATGCCTCTCATGCTTCAGGCATCGGCGTGTAGCTGATTCACCAACGCACATATTTAGTATGATCAAGGCTGGATAACATGTTAATCATGACCGGACAAGTAGATGTGAGTGAAGGAGCTGGCACCCAATGTATGCATAAACGAGGGCTAACTTGATTTTCTTCCGCTTGCTGCCTCTATATAATGTCACGACTCACTACCAAGTTTACTCTGGTTCTTGCCATGGAAAAATAGATGAATCTTTTGAAGAAAACCTCTATAGGGTTTGTATATAACATATTGGAGCAAACCAAAGCGAGTACAACACCCCTCTTACATGTATCTTGTAGTACTAATAGCCTAGGATACGTGTACCGTACCTTTGATGTGTATTACTATTACATATGGTATGGGCCCTGACTGGTTTTTGGTGAACTAATTGGCCGTACTGTGAGTTTCCCATCCAACTATACATTGTAATTTAGTCGCTCAATTACAGACACAAATTATTCTTTGAAAAAAAACAGTAATCTACTCAGTGGTGCAAGGAAAGCACATGATGTATTGAGAATCTTCCTGTGCATTGCAGTTGTAAGAAAGTTTTAATAGAATCCGCCAGTTATATATATTGTATGAATTATATCTATTGAATCCATGCTTCAGTCAACTCATCCCTCACGTCTAGGCTTATTTAATCCTTAAACGTGAGATTTATATATAGGTTAAAGAATCTTTATTTTTAATTTCGCGTTGGCAAAGTCTTGAACTTAAGATCTCCTAACTCCGATACCATATTGAATTCATGATTCAACCAACTCATCTAAAAGTCTAAACTGGTGAAGAGAGACATGTAATCTACTTAAAAAATATCGAGTATTAACCGTTGGATGAACTCTATCCAACGGTAGAAAATGGCAAATCCGGAGATTGTAGGCCTTTGGATCTCTACTTCATTGCACCAAATTTTGCCACGGGTAACATCTGGAAATTTTCATGGTACACGCGAGTAACCTGGGGAGAGAAAAGATTAGATATGAAGATATAATAACTGGTTGAGAGAGAGAGAGAGAGATAGAGAGAGAGAGATGGTCGAGATGTCTAGAAAGACCAATCTGCTTGGGGCCTATGAACTTTGAGGTAGTAAACAAATGGATACAATGTAAATAAAGGTAGTTCACGTATAAAAATTAAATAGATTAATTAATAATTTATGTGTCACACGGCACACCTTGTGGTTTAATCCAATCAAAGCTGAGAGAGAGAGAATACAAGCCGACAACTTTTTTCATATTTTT
>NC_041382.1:741702621-741713700 GCF_002162155.2 Triticum dicoccoides | reverse complement strand
AACTTACTACGAGCATGGAGATTGCATCCAACATCAGCCCAATCTGTGCACCGGTTGCACCTATGCTTTTGGGCCATTAGATGAAAAGGAAACAGAAGGATTTTGGTCATAAGTTGGGCTAAACATTTTCTCAAAAGCAACATTATAATATATAAGAAGCAACCTGCACTCTACATTTCATTCGTACATAATAAAATATATGTATTTTGTTTTAGCCCAAATACAAAAAAGATCATATATTTTGAACCAAATGTTCGATTTCGTATCTATTTTTTACTATCATCTTTGTCTTGATGATATCTTTGAAACAATATCAATGCTGAATACACTTGTAGATTTCTTTTTCAATTTGAAACTTGACTCGTATCCTGATTTATTTGAGTAAAAGCATGGGTACATTTTCGGTAAAGGGCGTCCTTTTATTAACGCAAGTGAATGTCGGACGTAAATCTAGGCATGGCCACAACCGCCTAGACAAAACACCACACATTGTCACTGCGCGCCATGCCGGTGACCTACTGCCACATCTGGAATTTCCCGGCCAACCACACCGGCACTGCTGTTGTGCACCTCCTTCGCCTTGCTACACCACTGTGATGGAACATCGAAATCTGTCACCACGCACCACCTTCGCGCCTCAACCACCCAAGTGAGGGCCTTGGAGGGGCCGACTACAATGCATGCCTCACCAACAACCACTGGTCTCACCAGTTAGCACAAACTCCAAAACAGTGCCCCCAAGAGGGTAGCACGGCACATGTGACACCATTCATCTGACTGAAGGACCTAGGGTTTCCTCTGAAGCGGTATGGACTGGAAGGGAAGAACCACAACTTTGAAGCCTTCATGAAGGTAATGTCACTCGCAAGCGTCGTCCTCATCGACTTTTTCATGTGTTCTAACCTATTAGGTACCCAGTACTATATTGACTCAATCACCATGAATTCGCTTACATCTCTCAAGTTATAGGGAGGTAGAAGAAGATCAGAGGAGGGAGACGACGAAAAACCAGAGACGGGAGAGAGGGACGCTAGCCAGCCAAGCCAGGCCGAAGCCTTTCGATCCAAGCCGCGTCGCTCATTTCCAGCTCCACCCGTATATGTAGTCATTGCTTTCCATGGATTCTCCGCAGGCCCATGGCCCAAGAGCGGCCCACTGTCCAGTCCAGGTAGTAGTTGTAGGGAAGGTTGCTGACAATCCCTCCCCCTTAAAATCCGGCTTGCCCTCAAGCCGACCAAATGTGGAACCACCAGGATCCCAAAGCGTCCGTACAACACACTGAACTGAACTAAGAAGCTTCGTCTCATCTGAGTCCCAGGTTAGTTGCAAGTCCTGAAGAATGAGCATATCATGAATCACCATCGGAATGAAAGCCATTGGGTGACTCGTACCATACCAATTATGCAATCCCGTGAAAAATACACACTGGTCGTTGTGGGCTTCATATGTATGCACCGTAGATAGCACCAGAGAAACCTTCCATTTTATCAAGTGAACAAATTCAAACACCATTTGTACCTCACAGCCATTATAGAAGTCAAAGGCTAGAGCTTCTGAAAGGTTGCAGCTCATCAACTCAAGAGTAGAGCATTGGGCCATGATTTTCAGATATATGGCAGCGAACTCGACATGCATTTGAAATAATGTGCACCAAATCACAGCTGCTGAACACTTGAATATGAATCGCATTGAGATATTGTCGATAGCAGAACAGTCATAGCAGAGTGACCAAGCATCATTTACACTGTCCAGATTGTCACGCCACCAAGCTGAAACAAAGCAAACTCTCTGACAATAGGAAACCCACGATTGATCCATTGCCTCATTGGAACTGAACAGAGCAACAAAAGCAGCTTGCCATATCTGCAAATGTGCTAGAGTGGCATTATGAGAAAAGCCCACATATCTGCACTGTGTCATGCAGTGCTCAACAAAATATGCCTCTATTTGTTTGAATCCTGTAGCAAACTTGGACCAAACAGCAACATCAACAATTCTATAGCAGACGACAATTGAGTTGGCTAGAAGGATTTCCTCACCCATGCTGGAAAGCAACAATTTCCTGAAAATCTCACCAACATTTTCCCACTGAATTTGTTTTGAAGCATAAAAGGGAACCCCTTCAGGAGTAAAAAACAGAAAGGCATACTTCAATAATGCATCACTGGTCGACCAAGCAATCGTCCATTGCGTCCATTGCGACAGAGAAAGTTGCACTGATTTTGGAAACAATGGCTGGGCAAACCAATTAATTTTCCATTGGACATGCTGGAAACAACACTGATTATTCCAATAATAGTCCGAGGTTGCTGTGCAAATGTTACCTCTGAAGGAACTGAGCGCCATAATACTCAAGTACAATGGTGGTGTCCATGGACTCAGAACCTCAAGGTCATATATCACCCCAGCAGAATGACCGGATTTATAGAACCATGTCATTGCAGAGCATAACTCCATTCCATTGCAATAGAATGCAACCGAAGTAAAAGACAAGTTGTATGTAGCAGGAAAAGGTGTAACATAAGGAATGGTTGCATGTACTTGTTGGCAATGGTGTAGCATGTGAAATCAATCGACCTGGCAATTCCCAATTGGGGATATTCAGAACAGTACCAAGGAGCAGCATGCAAGTTATCAGGTATGTACTTTATGTCTTCCAGCAAGTAATTTGAACTGGCGTTCATAGGTGCAGCATCAAGTATCCTTAGTGTCAAGTGATCATCAGGTCGAGGAAATAGTTCTAGTAACATTATACTAGCACCAGGCTCAAGAATCAACAACTATTGTCTGACCAATTTCACAGCTCTCTCCTTGATTGGGTTAATTACCTGGATACTAACACTTGTTGATTTCAGTCCATCGGCACTGCCAGATAGTTGCAACATATGTGATTCCAGAGCAACAAGGTTAGTACTAATTAACAGCTCATCTCCAGGATCAAGACATGTATGCTGGATCATTAAAGGCCCTCCATGAACATCTTCGTTGACCAGATAATTGGAGTTGTAACAGGCTTGACCACATCTCAGATGGAAACCAAATAAGGCCCCCCAAAGAGCAACAGAGCAAAGGTAAAACTCATCTGGATATGAACGAAGACCACATTGCTGCTGAAAATCATCACCATCCAAATCCTCTTGGTCCAAAAATAGTCTTGCAGATACCTTCTCATCAGTTTCTCCATCTGATTGACTACTAACACTACCATTGTCCTCATCAGAATCAATTCAGTCACTGAGTGCAGTTAAACTTGAACTTGGCAGAACACTAAACTCATGAAAATACCAACTGAGCTTGCTAGTCCCTGGATCCCAAGGCAGCCCTGAATTCACCAATAGATAACCACTTACCAGAGAAGTATTACCCATTTTTTTGGCTTGCCTTGTGGTGATGTCGAAGCTGCCGTTAATAGGAAACAACGTGAACACAGGCCATGGGGTCATCGCCATTGCCAGGATCAACGCGGAGGGAACCGGCACCTACGTACACATACTCCAAAGGGTCGGGCATGCCACCAAGGGGTCATCCTTGTTGATGTCGTGGTCGGGTTCAGGTTCATGGGCGACGTTGTCGACGATCATGGATGAAGGTAGTGATTTGAACGAGGTGAGTTCCGACTCCTCGGGCTTGTCACAACTTGGGCACCCCGTCGAACAGGTGGTGGGCATCGTAGCGGCGTCAGCTTCGACCACCTTGTCACTCACACTAAGCTCTAGGACGGCGTTGTCGATGGTCGTGGACGAAGTTGGTGCTGTAGGCGCGGCGAGCTCGGACGGAGTCGAGCTGATGGCGCCCATGGACGCCTTGAGTTGGAGGTCGTCGGTGGATGTAGCAGGCGCCTCATCATGGTGCTCGCCCGCGGCCAACGCTGCAGCCCACTCCGAGTAGGGAGTGTCGTCGTAGAAGTACGAAGGCGCCATCCCGTCGTCATCCGGCATGGTGATGGTGGTGTAGACCGGCGGGACGAGGTCGACGGCAAGGATGCAGCAGCCATCGTAGATAGCATGGCCATCCAGGGCATCTCGAGCTCGGGCCGCCCTCCATCATGACCGAAACTCGACGTACGCCTCCACGCCGTACATCTCGTCCACCACCCGCTCGCAAGTGCAGATGACAGACCCATCACCAGAGCGACGGAACAACTCGTGAATCGACTCGACGGTGACCGCCTGGCGAACGTCGTTGATCCGGGCGTGGAGAACGCCCTCGGGGCAGGCGAATTTGTGGCTTGGCATTCTGTCGAACAGGATGCAAGCGGAGGATGGAGAACAAAATTTGGTGGAATTTTTGAGGAATTGGGAGGAGGATCGGACGGCTCTGATACCAATTGTTAGGTACCCAGTACTATCACTGGTAGAAAAAGGGTCTGTTGTCCCGGTTCGTAAGGGACTTTTGTCCCGGTTCTGGAACCGAGACTAAAGGGTCGGTACTAATGCCCTGTCACTTTAGTCCCGGTTCAATCCAGAACCGGGACAGATGGGCCTCCACGTGGCCTGTGCGCGGAGCCCAGGCAGGAGACCCTTTGGTCCCGATTGGTGGCACCAACCGGGACCAATAGGCATCCACGCGTCAGCATTTCTGTGGTTGGGGTTTTTGTTTTTTTAAAGGGGGGGGGTTTGAGGGTTTTGAGGGGTTAATTTAGGTGTTTCATATATTGTGTTAGCTAGCTATAATTAATAGAGAGAAGTGTCCTCTTTATGTCCGTGCTTGGTCGATGCTACGTACTATACATACGTATAGAGAGGACTAGACACGCTAGCTAGCTAGTAAGCAAACAAAGGAAACAGAAGATCGTCATGAACATATATGCATACAGAGAGAAGTGATATCGACCACCTCTCCTTCTTCGAGAGATTGGTCGAACAACAAGTTCTCGTATATCTATCCGACACTACCGGCTACATATATACAAAAATTATCTTACAAATATAATCATACGGACTCAGGGTCCACACAGTATTCTCCGTCTTCAGGGATCACGTGGTCAAGAAAGAATGCCGCCAATTCCTCTTGAATTGCTCGCATGCGAGCTGGTGCTAGGAGTTCATCCCGCTTCCAAAACATCTAATTTAAAGAAGGGGGTCAATACATATATATATATATATATGAATGAATGAAACTCAACACAAATGATGGTAATAAAATAAAATTGTGAATGTTGTTATTTACGTACTTCATATTGTTCGTCAGTGTAGCCCTGCTCACAGGTCGTGTGGCGGATGGACTCGCAAACGTAGTATCCACAGAAATCATTACCTTGTTCCTGCCACAACCACTTTACAAGAAATAGAGGTCAATCAAACTGATAAGCAAGAATGTCAAATGGTATTGATGAAACTAGCGCTTGAATGACTAGTAGATGCACGGAACATGCTACTATAGTACTTACTTTTGGGAGTCTAAATTGCAGCTCCTTCGGCAGTCCCGGAGCTTTTCTGGTGAATTTTCTCCAAACCCTGCCGGACAAAGAAAACAATTACTTGATATATCAGGAAATGAACAAAGTTGCTGATATGGTGGATAATGATCGATTTAACTTACTTCTCGAGTATTTGAGTCATGTCTGCATAGTCCTGGGGATCTTTTCGTCTTGAGTCTAAGACGGTTACTAGTCCCTACTCAAGCTTAATCTCTAGGAGAATATAGTGGAAACTGCACACGCATGCATAACTCATCAATTACATTACTATAACCTTAACTAATATATAAGGGAAACCGAATACGCACAAGACAGTAACACTCACTTGAAGTTGTAAGGAAAGAGTATTATATCTTTGTTTTCATTTATTACCAACGATCGTAGCAAGTTGGCCTCGGTAGCTGCGGCATGAAATTTAACCTGAGTTGCATCTATGAGATATGTGTTAATGAACCCAATATCACCGACTTGTCTTTTCTTCAATTCGGCGATCTTCAATCTGCATAATATAGTGAGGATGATTATAAATACATGCAATGAAAGAGCTGAGCTATATAGAGAGACTTAATGACAAAAGTAGTACTACTTACAGACAGTAGCAGGCGACCGTTGTTTTATCGAGGGCCAATTGATTGAAAAACTGATAGAACTCCTCAAATGGAACAGGCAACAGCTCAATTCCAACGAGGTCATGCTCCTTTTTAACTTTCACATACAAAGTACTCCTCCCCCAGAGTCTCTGCAGATTTTCAAGTACCAATCATGCAATCTTCGCATCATCGTTGATAGAGATCTTTCATCTTTGACGAGAGGCTTCCCGTACTCGTATCTTTGTATCTGCACCTCCATGGGTTCATAATGTACATCGTCGGGCAGGTAATCTGCAAGATTGCTATAACCGGGCACCATCCTCGGATCATTAGCGACGTTATGGCTAGGCACCTTGAGTGGGGGGCACGATTGCTTCGCTTGTTCGCCGAGATGGGCAATTTGTTTCCCAGCTCGTTGTTCTTTCAGCCTTTGATCACTGACAGTACTTCCCGACTGCTCCGCTTCGGCAAATTCCTTTCCAATAATGCGCTCATAGTTTCCTTGCGGAGACTTGGGTGGTTTTGTCAGGGCAGCCAGAGTGCGCTTCGCTTTCACCGGATCTACCTTCTCCTCCGGAAGTGGATGTCTCTTTGCTTGCAACCCTTGAAACCAGTCATCCACTTCGGTTCGTGCGATCTCGGCGTTCTCCTCCGGTGTCCTCTCATATGGTAACTTCTCTGGAGTCTTCAGAGAAGGATCGAATCTGTATGTCCTCCCGCCTCTGGCTGTACTGCTAGACGCCGGCCGAGCAGACGGAGCGGTTGTCTTCTTTACTTGCTTACGAGGCGGAGGAGAAGGACTACGACGCGCTGGAGCAGCCGGAGCGGCGGCGGGTCTCTTCCACCCTTGCTGACGAGGCGGAGAAAGAGGAGGCTGGCTGCTCGGGCGTGTCGGTGCAGGCGGAGAAGGAGGCGGAGTGCCGCCACGCGTTGGAGAAGGAGCCGGTCAAGTGCCCTGATCGTCACTCGCCGAAGGAGGAGGCGGTGGAGGAGGCGGAGTGCCCTGACTCGCCGGAGGAGGCGGCGGTAGAGGAGGCGGAGTGCCCTGACTTGCCGAAGGAGGAGGAGGAGGCAGAGGCGTCCAATTCGGAAGGTTGATGAGCTCCTTCCACCATAGGCATGGAGTCTTCAGAGAAGACCCCAGCCTAGTCTCCCCTTCACCGGTAGGATGGTCAAGCTGGAGGTCCTCAAATCCCTCCATTATTTCATCCACCATCACCCTAGCATATCCTTCTGGAATCGGCCAGCAGTAAAAAGTTGCGCCGGGTTCAGTAGGATAAACAGAGCCAACAGCCACCTTGACCTTCAAATTCATCCATTGCGTCATAAGGTGGCAATTTTGAGACTGTGATAGCATCCACGGGATAGCTGGCAGGAGCCATCAAGGCATGCTCCGGCTGAAGCAGCTCGGTGGAAGCCATGCTGCTTCTCCGCTGAGATGGCGGGGTAGCTTCGGGGGAAGCTTCGGTAGTACGTTTGTTGCGATTTGCTTCTCGTTTCTGTATCGCTTGTACCCTTGCTTGCAACGCCTGCATTTGGGTCTGCTGCACTTTTTTCCTCCTCTCATGGGATTTGTAACCGCCTGCGTCCGGAAACCCAACCTTCCACGGAATGGAGCCTGGCGTGCCTCGTGTCCGTCCAGGGTGCTCAGGATTCCCGAGGGCCATTGTGAGCTCGTCGTTCTCTCTGTCTGGAAAGAACGTCCCTTGCTGCGCTGCTTCGATATAGTGCCGAAGCTTCCTGACTGGTATGTCCATTTGATCGTTCGTCCAAATGCACTTCCCTGTTACAGGGTCCAAGGTTCCGCCAGCCCCGAAGAACCAAGTCCGGCAACGGTCTGGCCAGTTAATTGTCTCTGGTTCGATCCCTTTATCAACCAGATCATTCTCAGTCTTGGCCCACTTAGGCCGGGCTACGAGGTAGCCACCTGACCCCGTGTGATGGTGATGCTTCTTCTTCGCAGCATTTTGCTTGTTTGTCGCCGACATCTTCTTACTCTTTTCCGATGTCTTGTGGGCCACAAATGCGAGCAGTGATCTCTGATCTTCTCATATCTACCCTTGAATTCTGGTGTCTCATTATTTTCGACAAACTTATTCAGCTCTTTCTTCCACCTCCTGAATAGTTCTGCCATCCTCTTAAGAGCAAAAGACTTGATTAATTTCTCTTTAACTGGCTTCTCTGGATTATCCTCTGGCGGTAGGGTGAAATTTGACTTCAAATCAGTCCAAAGATCATTTTTCTGCATATCATTGACATAAGACACCTCAGGGTCTTCTGTAGCCGGCTTAAACCATTGCTGGATGCTGATCGGGATCTTGTCCCTAACCAAAACCCCGCACTGAGCAACAAATGCGCTCTTTGTCAGGAGGGGTTCAATCGGTTGGCCGTCGGGCGCGATTGCTATGATCTCAAACTTTTCATCCGAGCTCAACTATTTCTTCGGGCCTCGTCTCTTTACCAAAGTTGTGCTCGATCCGGAGGGCTAGAAAAAAGAACAAAGACTTAATCAATATGTGTACATACCAAAACAATGAATGCATCAATTAGCTAGTCAGCAGAAGCTTAACTAATATATATACCTGGCCGGACTTGGTTCGGTCACCGGAGACGTCATCACGGTGTCCTTCTTGCACCGACATTGGGTCACCGGAGCCGTCCTCACGGTCTCCTTCTTGCACCGGCATTAGGTCACCGAAGCCATCATAATCAGCTGCTTCCAGACCATCGGTCTCATTGAGAAAGAACGAGCAGATGGCATCACTTCCTCATGCGATTATGTCCCCCAACAACTCTTCTTGTACTTCGTCTCAGGCGGTGTCCATAGTTTCTACAAATACTGACAACATGGCAATTATTATTCAAACATGATAGATGGATATATGAGTGGCCTCGACGCTGCTTCTCTAGGGTTTGGGGTGGCCTCGATGCTGCTTCTCTAGGGTTTGGGGTGGCCTCGACAACGCTTCAAGGATAAAAAAAGAAGAGGAAGAAGAAAAAAAGAGGAGAAGAAAGAATAGTGGAGTAAGAACTCCTCTATTCTTTCTTCTCCTCTTTTTTCTTCTTCTTCCTCTTTTTTTATCGGGAACGAGGGTCGTCGAGGGTCACCGAGCGATAGAGGAAACCCTAAATAGCAAGTATCGTGGGTGTGAGATACATGTGGCCGTCGGTGTCGGACACTGCATCCACGTCCCACAAGTGACGTGGGCGTCGAAGCCCGCGCCACTTGTGGGACGTGGATGTAGTGTCCGACACCGACGGCCACATGTATCTCACACCGACGATACTTTCTATTTAGGGTTTCCTCTACCGTTCGGCGACCCTGACCCTCGATGACCCTCGTTTCCGATAAAATAAAGAGGAAGAAGAAGAAAAAAAGAGAAGAAGAGAAGAAGAAGAAAAAAAGAGGAGAAAAGCCCGCACCACTTGTGGGACGTGGATGTAGTGTCCGACACCGACGGTACATGTATCTCACACCGACGATACTTTCTATTTAGGGTTTCTCCTCTACCGCTCGGCGACCCTCGACGACCCTCGTTCCCGATAAAAAAAATAGGAAGAAAAAAAAGGAGACGAAAGAATAGAGGAGAAGAACTCCTCTATTCTTTCTTCTCCTCTTTTTTTTTCTTCTTCCTCTTCTTTTTTTATCCTCTTCTTCCTCTCATGTTCGAGAGGATCGCCGAGGGGTCGGGAGTTTGCCTAGTGTCAAAGAATTCAACAAAACCATGTCTTCATCATTAGGCGAAAGTAACAGGTGCATGATGGTACGAAGCTCTCCAAAGTTATTTTGGAACGGAGTCCCAGATAAGATAATTCGCTTTTTGGTACAAAGTTCAGCAAGAACCTTCCAAATATCGTTATTTGGAAGGCCTTTGCTGAAATTCATACAAAAAGGCAAATTATCCTATCCGGGACACCATTCCAAAATAACTTTGGAGGACTTCGTCATGCCCTGGTTACTTCCGGCTAATGATGAAGCCATGGATTTCTTCAATACTTTGACACTAGGAAACCTCTCTCGACCCCTCGGCGATCCTCGACCCCTCGAACCCTCGACGACCCTGGACCCCTCGACCCCTCGAACCCTCGACGACCCTAGACCCCCTCTTGACCCCCTCATGTTGAAGTTATCGGGTAGGGGGTATATCGACAACGACATACCCAATACATGCATACATACATACATATCACATGCATCCATACATATATGAACAAAATTAATATCTACTAATTAACAACCTAAATAAAAAAACTAATACATATAGGAAGAAGAAGAAAAAAGAAGAGAAGAAAGAATAGAGGAGAAGACTTCCTCTTCTTCCTCTCCTCTTCTTCTCCCTCTTCTTCCCCTTCTTCCCTCGACCCCCTAAACTAGTTCTCAACCCTCGACCCCCTAAACTTGTTCTCAACCCTCGACCCCCTAAACTAGTTCTCGACCCACCCCTCATGTCGAAGTTATCAGGGAGGGGGTATATCGACCCCCCCTCATGTCGAAGTTATCGGGGAGGGTTATATCGACCCCCCCCTCCCGTCGAAGTTAATGGGGAGGGGTATATCGACAATGACATGCATACATGGAAAAAATGCTATCCGTCTATACATACATAGCCACATACATATATACATGGAAATAATGCTATGAAAAAAATATGAACAAAAAAATGCTATGAACAAAAAAAATAATACACATAAACAAAAAATACATATATGAACAAAAAATGCTTTGAACAAAAAAATAATACACATATATGAACATCTATACATACATATAGCCACATACATATATACATTATATATACGTACAAAAAAATGAAAAAAAATGATAAACAGGTGGCGGCGGCTCACAGCAGCGAGGTTGACTGGCGAGGGCAACGGCGGGGGCGGGGAGGGCATCGGCGAGGGCGGCGGCGAAGGCGGCGGATGGCTCGGGAAGGAGGGCGGCGAGGGCGGCACGGGCTCTGGGAGGAGGGCTCGGGGACGATGGCGAGATCGGGGGCGGCGCGGGCTTGGGGACGACGGCGAGCTCGAGAGGCGGCGTGAGCTCGGGGAGGAGGGCTCGGGGACGACGGC
>NC_041382.1:741701528-741702145 GCF_002162155.2 Triticum dicoccoides | reverse complement strand
CACCAACCGGGACCAAAGGCCTTGTGCGGCTGCTGCGTCGAAACTTTAGTCCCACCTTGCTAGTTGAGAGGGGTGCGTAGTGGTTTATAAGCCCCACTGCCGCACCCCTCTCGAGCTCCTCTCCATTGCAGGCTTATGGGGCTAATTGTCACAGCTATGCCTGTGGGCCTACTGGGCCTCCTACGGGCCTGAATCCTGGCCCTTGGATGGGTTTCTAGTCGTATTCAGGCCGTGGGGGCCCAGTAGGTGGCATTTTTTTTGTTTTTTGTTGCTTTATTTATTTTCTTTTGTTTTGTGCTTTATTTTTTAATTCTTTATGCTTTTAGTTTTAGAAAAATTATAAACTTTTTGTTAATGCCATTAGTTTTCAAATTTGAAAACACTTTTTTTGTTTTTTTGTTTTCTTTGTTGCTTTATTTATTTTATTTTGTTTCTACTTACAACAAAATACTTATTGTTGCTATTTTTTCTAGTTTTTTTGTTTTGTTTTTTGCATTATTTATTTTCTTTTGTTTTTTGCTTTATTTTTTTATTCTTTTTGCTTTTAGTTTTAGAAAAATTATAAACTTTCTGTTAGTGCCATTAGTTTTCAAATTTGAAAACACTTTTTTAGTTTT
>NC_041382.1:741666687-741701196 GCF_002162155.2 Triticum dicoccoides | reverse complement strand
TTTCTTTGTTGCTTTATTTATTTTATTTTGTGATTAACTTTACTATAAAAATAGTTTTTTCCTATTTTTTGATTTGTTTTTTGCATTATTTATTTTCTTTTGTTTTTTGCTTTAATTTTTAATTCGATTTGCTTTTAGGTTAGAAAAATTATAAACTTTCTGTTAGTGCCATTAGTTTTAGAAAAATTATAAACTTTCTGTTAGTGCCATTAGTTTTCAAATTTGAATAGTTAAAATTTGAATTCTTTGAAAATTGTTTGAATCACAAGTTTGTGATTAACTTACTAAAAAATGAGAATAGATGCGCTTATAGAGAAAATTCAACCTAAATTCCTAGTAAATTTCTATGAATTTCAGAGAAATTCACTATGAATTTAGGTTAAACTTTTCTCTATTAGGCATCTATTTTCACTTTGAGAGGAGCTCAACAAGGCAGAGAGGGAAGGGCTTATAAACCGGTGTGAGCCCCCTTCGATTGGCGAGGTGGGACTAAACTCTGCCCGCAACAAGGACCAACCCTTTAGTCCCGGTTTGTTGCACAAACCGGGACTAATGGTCATGGGCCAGGGGCGAGGAGCAAAATTATAAACTTTCTGCTAGTGCCATTAGTTTTAGAAAGTTGAAAGTTGAAAGTTGGCATGGGACAGGGACTAATGGTCATGGTATTACGAGGGTCGAACCATAAGACATGAAAGCATTTTAAATGAACTCTAAAAAAGTTGAAAGTTGGCATGGTATCATAATTTCACCCACATAGCATGTGCATGTACAAAACGGACAATGGTAGCATGTTCGTGTGTTACAAAGTTGGCATGGTATCATCATAATAGTTGCGGGAGAAAGTCTTCACTTTTTCTTCGCTTGTGTCATTTGCTTATTGCGCCGTAACCATGGATAATCTTCATTGTTTATCAGGATGCTTGGGTCAGCCTTGACATTGAAGGGAGGAATTTCATGAAACTTTTCATAATCTTCAGACATGTCTGTCTTGCCGTCCACTCCCAGGATGTCCCTTTTTCCTAGAAGAACTATGTGGCGCTTTGGCTCATCGTATGATGTATTCGCTTCCTTATCTTTTATTTTTCTTGGTTTGGTAGACATGTCCTTCACATAGATAACCTGTGCCACATCATTGGCTAGGACGAAGGGTTCGTCAGTGTACCCAAGATTTTTCAGATCCACTGTTGTCATTCCGTACTGTGGGTCTACCTGTACCCCGCCGCCTAACAGATTGACCCATTTGCACTTAAACAAAGGGACCTTAAAATCAGGTCTGTAGTCAAGTTCCCATATGTCCACTATGTAACCATAATATGTGTCCTTTCCGCTCTCGGTTGCTGCATCAAAGCGGACACCGCTGTTTTGGTTGGTGCTCTTTTGATCTTGGGCGATCGTGTAAAATGTATTCCCATTTATCTCGTATCCTTTGTAAGTCAGTACAGTCAAAGATGGTCCCTGGACAACAAGTACAACTCATCACAAACAGTGTTGTAACCTCTGAGACGTGTTTCCAACCAACTGCTGAAAGTCCTGATGTGTTCACATGTAATCCAGTCGTCGCACTGCTCCGGGTGTTTGGAGCGCAGACTGTTCTTGTGTTCATCGACATACGGGGTCACCAAGGTAGAGTTCTGTAGAACTGTGTAGTGTGCTTGAGACCAAGAATATCCGTCCCTGCATATTATTGAGTCTCTTCCAAGAGTGCCTTTTCCAGTCAGTCTCCCCTCATACTGCGATTTAGGGAGACCTATCTTCTTAAGGCCAGGAATGAAGTCAACACAAAACCCGATAACATCCTCTGTTTGATGGCCCATGGAGATGCTTCCTTCTGGCCTAGCGCGGTTACGGACATATTTCTTTAGGACTCCCATGAACCTCTCAAAGGGGAACATATTGTGTAGAAATACGGGCCCCAGGACGACAATCTCGTCGACTAGATGAACTAGGACGTGCGTCATGATATTGAAGAAGGATGGTGGGAACACCAGCTCGAAACTGACAAGACATTGCGCCACATCACTCCTTAGCCTTGGTATGATTTCTGGATCGATCATGCACATAGCTTCACAATGGCTAATCGAACGTTTTTCGGTAGAAGCCCTCTCAATGCAACCTGTTGAGGATATCACTACTGGGCGTAAACCGGCCTATCTGGGACGGGTTAACTTCTTCAGTAGTTAACTATGTTGAAACCCAAGAAGGCACATGAGGGCTCAAGGCCCATAGTCGGTTCAAGGCCTGTAGCCGTAAACCGGCGCTGGTATGTAACTTGTATTGCAAGTTAGGAATAAGTAGAGACCAAACCGGACACATCTATGAGCCGGTATTGGGAATCTGTGAACCGGCGGGCGTCACCCGTGTATATAAGGGGACGACCCGGCGGCGGTTCAGACGACAGACAACAACTCAAGACATAGGCGAAGCTTGTTTGCTCCCTAGTCATCGAAACCCCATCAATCCCACCACAACTAGATGTAGGCTTTTACCTTCATCGAAGGGGCCGAACTAGTATAGACTCTCTTGCGTCCCTGTGTCCGCTTTAACCCCTTCAAGCTAACCCGTCGCGATGGCTCCACGACTAAGTCCTTTCTCTAGGACATCTGCCGTGACAAAATCACGACAGTTGGCACCCACCGTGGGGCTATCACACGATGGTTTCAAGTTCTTGGAGGGCCGCTTTAAAGGACTCAAGGGCTACGCTATGGGCCGGATGACTAAGAGTCGTTGCGGCAAGCTCTACATCGATGATGCAGGCTGGGGCCCCGAGGCCGGCTCAGTTGAGTACGGATACCGGGTCCCCTTTGGTGGCATACACGTTTTCATCGGCAAGATCGGTGAACTGGGCCCTGAGCCGGACATCTGCACCGACCTCGTCGAAACGGCTCAGCGTGCGCGGTCCGCCCGGGATTAATCCGGCCATGAAGCGTGCCTTCGTGGGAGTCATCCATGGAGGAAGTTACGAGGATGGATCAGAATCTCGCGACGAGACCGTCGTTTATTCCGACAATGAGTCATCAACCGGAGAAACCGAATCTCTATATCAGCTACAAGATGGCCGGATTGGGGACTGTTCCGATGGCGACAGTATTCCGGACCCCTCTGATCTACCCAACCGAGTTGGAATATTCATGGCCGGCACACAAGCAGCGGTTCATTCTTCGACTGTTGTGCCAATAACCTCCGGTTCAGTAGCGGCGACAGCTGCCAGGGCAGGAAGCTCTGCACGCCCGCCGGCTCAAGTTCTATCAGATCTATTTGATGCATTGGCTGCGCTTATGGCAGAAGCTAATCCGGCGGATCAGGAAGTCCACAACGTGGAGATTGCAAAGGTGAAGGAACAGATCACCCAGGCTAAGGCCGACCTGGCAGCTGAGAATGCCAGGATGACCACAGAGTGGGCCGCTTTAGACACACAAGCCTACAGGCTCATGTTGGACCAGAACGCGTCGCATGAAGTCATGAGGAGTAAGTACCGATCCCATTTGCCTTTGGTTTTCGAGGCCAGAGACCTTTTCAACACCCTAGGAGCAGGAACCAGTAATCCGCTGGAGGGGAACCAGGCGGAAGCTCCTAGGACCGGTGCGCCGGTTCAGCCCCGTCTGATGGATCTGCCTCGTCAAAACACTGTTATACCTCAGGCTATTTCAACACCTCCGGGTCACTACTCCAACCCAATGGACAATCTTGTTGCCGCTGCTGCACGGCTGGAGGCCATTCCAATTGAAGGTGACTCACCGCAAGCGATAGAGACGCGACGGGTCAAGGAGCTTCTTAGGACAGCATTGGACCAACAGGAAGCATACTCATACAGCTGCGACCGGATCCACTCGACCCCTCGCCCAAGCCGGAGCTATAGCAGGCGTATGGATGAACCGGCAGTGTCAAGCAATGAACGACGTGGAGCACCCCGCGGCAACAACCCGACAGGTGGTGCTGATAATGCTCAGGAGGTGGTGGACCGGGCTGGAGCACGCAGGGAGGCCGAGTTAGCCGCACAGTATCAGGCTCGGCAGCTTACACCGGTTCGTCCAACTATCTTGGTCGAACCCGGCGTTACTTCTAGTTCTTTGGGGGTGCCTTGCCTTGTCCCCGCTTTACGCAATGTGCGCCTGCCCAAGGATTTCAAGGGCTCGCGCAATGTACCAAATTACACGGCGGATCAACCTCCAGAGACGTGGGTGGAGAGCTATGAGATGGCCATGGAGATGCTTGATGTGGATGATGCGGCATGTGCGAAGTACTTCACCATGATGCTTGAAGGAACGGCCCGCACTTGGTTAAAAAGCTTACCAGCCAACTCTATCAGTTCATGGGCCCAATTATGAGCCCGGTTTATCAGTAATTTCAAGGATACATGTAAGCAGCCTATGTTGATAGTGGACTTAGCTGCCTGTGTCCAGGAGGAAGGAGAATCAACGACTCATTGGGTGCGCCGGGTCTCACAAGTGTTGCATTCATCAGACCGCATCAACGCTGACACCGCAGTCTTAACCCTAGAAGGCAACTGTCGGTTTGGGCCCCTAAAGCTGAAGTTGGGACGGATGAAGCGCCATTGCACTGACATGGGGACCCTCATGGCTGCTTTGGTAAAGTATGCTGATTCTGATAGTACCAAGGATCCCGAATCTGATGATGACAAGGCGGGGAAGGGAAAGAGGAACAGCAACTCCAAAGGTCAGCAGCATCACTTGGCAGGCAATGGTGGCGGAGGCAAGCGTAAAGCGAATGGTAACATGGACTTTGTGGCTAATACCAACGCGCAGGACAAGGGCCAGCGACGCAAGGGTAAATCGTCAAATCGCAGTAGGGGACCCAACCCTAACCCGGACTGCCTAAATTATCTACTGAGCCAGCCCTGTCCAAGACATGGGACGAAGGAGGTGCCAGCAAACCACCTTTGGAAGGATTGCTTCATTATGCAAGAGTTCAAGAATTCTAATGCTTTCCGGTATGATCACGGCTCCGGCGGTGGCTCAGGATCCGGGCCGGGTTACGGTGGAGAAAATTCCAGTTCAGGATTTAATGGTAATCCGAGCAGACATAATAATCAAAATAATCAGAACAACCAGGGTGGTTACAACCAGCAGCAGCAATAGTCAGGTTACCAGAGCAACCCAAAGCAGTTGAATAGTGGGCAGTACCATGTCTTCACCACTAGCTTGGACAAGCGAGACCGGAAGGTTCAGAGGCGGGCAGTCAACTCTGTTGAACCAGCCGTGCCCCGTTATTTACGCTGGTCTGAACAGCCAATCATATGGAGCAGAGAGGATCACCCTCCCCAGGTTGATAATCCGGGTCAGTTGGCTCTGGTGGTGGCGCCTCAGGTGGGAGGTTACAAGTTCACCAAAGTGCTCATGGATGGAGGGAGCAGCATTAATATCTTGTACTATGAGACCTTCCGTCGTATGGGACTAACAGATAAAAACCTCAAACCGTCTAATACGGTGTTCCACGGTGTGGTACCTGGCAAGTCAGCATATCATGTTGGTAAGATAGCTCTGGAAGTGGCCTTTGGAGATGATCATGATTCCAGGTCGGAAACATTGACGTTTGAAGTGGTGAAAATCCAAAGTCCATATCACGCCCTGTTTGGGCGACCGGCCTACGCCAAGTTTATGGCACGGCCCTGTTATGTGTATTTGCAGCTCAAAATGTCGGGTCACAAGGGGACAATAACGGTTCACGGAAGCCGTAAAATCGCTTTGGAGTGCGAGGAAGGAGATGCGGCCTACGCAGAGTCGGTTTGTGCCACCGAGGAGCTGAAGTATTATAAGGACAATGTTGATCCGGCGGACATGACTCCATTAAAGAAGCCAACTACGGAGCATGATCTGGCCCTGAAGTTCAAATCGGCAGCAGAAACTAAGCTTGTTGACTTTGTACCTGACGATTCGTCCAAGCAGTTCAGCATCAGTGCCAATTTGGATCCGAAATAGGAAAGCGCGCTCATCGAGTTCATCCATGAGAATCGGGACATTTTTGCATGGAAACCCTATGACATGCCAGGTGTACCGAGGCAACTCGCCGAGCACACCCTTAATGTGGATCCTAAATACAAACCGGTGAAACAGTTCCTCCGCCGGTTTAACGAAGAAAGACGCAAGGCGATTGGAGAAGAGGTAGCCAGGCTCTTAGCAGCTGGTTTTATTGTTGAGGTTTTTCACCCTGAGTGGCTTGCCAATCCGGTGCTGGTCCTTAAGAAAAATGGCACATGGCGCATGTGTGTGGATTATACAGATCTTAATAAGGCTTGTCCAGCAGATCCTTTTGCCCTCCCCCGTATTGATCAAATTATTGATGCTACGACGGGTTGCGAGCATTTAAGTTTTTTGGATGCATATTCTGGCTATCATCAGATCAAAATGGCAGTTAAGGACCAGGAGAAGACGGCATTCATAACTCCCTTTGGAGCCATCTGCTATGTGTCTATGCCCTTTGGGCTCAAAAGTGCCCAGGCAACTTATCAACATCCAGGGAGAAGGAGACTTTGGTTGACGACTTGAAGGAAACCTTTGATAACCTGAGGACGTACAAGATGATGCTTAATCCGGCCAAGTGTGTCTTTGGTGTACCGGCAGGCAAGTTATTGGGTTTTCTGGTGTCCAACAGGGGAATTGAGGCTAATCCGGAGAAGATCACAACCATCACCTCCCTGGCTAAACCAAAGTGTATTAATGATGTTCAACGCCTAGCAGGCCGGATTGCCACGTTAAGCCGGTTTATCAGCTGCCTTGGTGAGAAGGCAATCCCTTTGTATCAGATGTTGAAGAAGACGGATCAATTCGTCTGGAGTTCCGCTGCTGATGAAGCATTTGAGGACTTAAAGCGGCAATTGGTTAATCTGCCTATGCTCGCCGCTCCCATTGACAAGGAGCCGTTACTGCTATATGTTCCTGCTAATGCTTGTGTGGTCAGCGTGGCTATTGTGGTGGAGCGAAAGGAGGCAGGTAAGGAGAATCCGGTTCAACGTCCGGTCTATTATATCAGCGAGGTACTCATTGAGTCCAAGCAAAGGTATCAGCATTGGCAGAAGCTAGTGTACGGAGTTTTTATGGCAAGCCGGAAGCTTAAGCAATACTTCCAAGGGCACCCAATTACAGTGGTCAGTTCTGCTCCTTTGGGGGATATCATCCAGAACCGGGAAGCGACTGGCCGGATTGCCAAGTGGGCTATAGAGCTTGGGCCGCACGGATTGAAGTATGTGCCTCGGACGGCGGTTAAGTCTCAAGCACTTGTTGATTTCAGCAATGATTGGACGGAACTGCAAGCACCTGAAGAAAAGCCGGATCACACATATTGGACCATCCATTTTGACGGATCCAGGCAATTGGAAGGCTCGGGGGCTGGAGTCGTATTAACTTCCCCACGAGGTGATAAGTTTTGTTACGTTCTCCGGTTAATGTTCCCTTGTACTAACAATGCAGCTGAGTATGAAGCCTTGCTCCATGGTCTCCGGATGGCTAAGGAGATGAATCTAAGTCGAGTTAAGTGCTTCGGTGACTCGGACCTCGTGGCTCAACAAGTATCTGGCACTTGGGATTCCAAGGACCCACTCATGGCAGCGTATTGTCGTGAGGTGGATATTGTTGCAGGTCACTTTAAAGGCTATTAGGTGGACCACGTGGACCGATGGAAGAATGAAGCGGCGGACGCTTTAAGCCGGCTGGGCTCTCAGCACAAACCGGTCCCGCCCAATGTTTTTCTGGATGTGCTACACAACCCGTCGGTCAAGCTCCCTGGTGAAGCAGATTTGGCTATTCCTGATCCGGAGGCTCAATTGGTGGCAGCTCTTCATGTCATTCCGGATTGGACGCTTCCTTACCTGGCGTACATGAACCGGGGCGAGTTACCAGAGGATGAGACTCTGGCCCGACAGATAATCCGGCGGTCCAAGTCCATGACTATTGTCAATGGCGAGCTGCATCATTGCAGTGTGTCAGGGGCGTTTCAACGCTGTGTGTCTCCTGAAGAAGGCTGTGAAATTTTGCGTGAGATCCATGAAGGAGATTGTGGTCACCACGCCGGTTCAAAATCTTTGGTAGCTAAAGCGTTTCGCCATGGCTTCTATTGGTTAACTGCTCATGCTGATGCAAAGGATCTGGTTAGATGATGTGACGGTTGCCAAAATTTTTCAAGACGTGCTCATGTGCCGACTCAAGAATTGAGAATGATTCCAATTACTTGGTCGTTTGCGACTTGGAGGCTGGATATGGTTGGGCCTTTCAAAAGGTCCAAAGATAAGAAGACCCACCTCCTGGTGGCGGTTGACAAGTTTACATAGTGGGTGGAAGCAGAACCTGTTAGCAAGTGTGATGTGGCCACGGCGGTTCAGTTCATCAAAAAAGTGATTTTCCGGTTTGGCTTTCCACACAGTATCATCACGGATAATGGTACCAATTTGTCCAAGGGTGCCATGAAGGAGTTCTGCAAACGGGAGCACATCCGGCTTGACGTTTCATCAGTGGCACACCCACAGTCCAATGGTCAAGCAGAAAGGGCTAATCAAGAGATCTTGAGAGGCATCAAGCCCCGGCTTATGGTTCCTTTGCAGAGAACGCCGAGTTGTTGGGTAGAAGAGTTACCATCTGTGTTATGGAGCATCAATACTACACCCAACAGATCAACAGGATACACGCCGTTCTTCATGGTCTATGAAGCGGAGGCGGTCCTCCTGAGTGATATTCGTCATGACTCGCCTCGTGTGGCGGCTTATGTTGAAGCGGACAACGAGACAGCACGGCAAGATGCTTTGGACCTGTTGGATGAAGAACGTGACATAGCAGCCACCCGCTCGGCGATTTACCAACAGGATCTTCGTCGTTATCACAGTCGCCGAGTCTGAACCAGAGCCTTTCAGGAAGGAGATTTGGTGCTTCGGCTCATTCAAGACCAGACTGATATGCATAAGCTATCCCCACCTTGGGAGGGACCTTTCATGGTCAGCAAGAATCTGCACAACGGGTCATACTATCTGATCGATATTCGAGAGCATAAAGACTCACGTACATCAGAGGAAGAGACCAACAGGCCGTGGAACATAGCTCATCTTCAGCCTTACTATACCTGAGCCGTTGGCTCTACTTATGTACATATTACGATGATGTATATATTATGATTAAATTAATAAATCGGAACCTCAGCTAAAGCGGGGTATCTGTCCTTTTACATCATGTGTGGTTACACGGAGTTGTTCTAAAGCGGCCTCCGGTTTACCCCTTGAGTTAGCTTTTCAAAAGCATCATGTTATATCACTTGGGGGCTTGGTCGTGTCTGAACCAATGCAACACCTCTTGATAGGCGAGAGCCACCAGATCACTTGGGGACTTGGTCACGTCTGAACCAGTCACGCCTCTTGATCGGCCTAAGGCCACAGAATCACTTGGGGGCTTGGTCGAACCCGAACCATTGCCACGCCTCTTGATCGGCATAAATGCCACGGTTTCATTTGGGGACCTGGCTGACTTGAACCATAGCTACACATATCGGGAGCTTGGTCATGTCCGACCATGGTAACGCCATCTGATCGGCTCAAATAAGCCTCTTTTTGCAAATGGTTTTATCATTGCCTTTGCTTCACAATTTTCTTTGATAGATATTTCTTTCTTTTTGTTGCGTTTTTAAACCGACAAAATTTTAAAACCGGTTCACACTGTCAATTGACGGAACACGGTTCATTTTTAATCCGGAGACTATTTGCCCGGTTTGATTTTTTTGTTAACATCCTATTACGGAGTAACATGATGCTTTATTATAACCCGGCATGGTTTACATGGTAAACCAGCATTATATATATACAGGAGCTGCTATCTCCTCCAATAGTGTGGGTTTATGAAACCCCCGTTTCAAGATTGGCTAAGCCAACTTCATGCCCAACGATGGCAGGTATCATGTATCTCAAAGATTTGATCATATGCTTACATTTCAGATATTTTGATTTCACATATGCAGACATCATACTCCGCCTGACGGTACAACCGCGGTGGCACTTTAAGATTTTTATATTGCAGAAAATACTTTGGAAAGTTCATCACCCAAAGGAAGAACAAGTTGCAGTAATTATGCACGAAGGCATATCAAAATTAAGAGTATCGACTAGCCTATTACAAGGCAACACGGTGCCCAAAACAAGATCATTGTTTTTTCAAAGGAGAAGCAGTTTAAACCGGCTTCCGGTTCAAGCTTGGTCACCAGCCTGGCCTGATGGTTGTGGGTCATCCCGCGCCGCTTCAACTTCAGTTTCTCTACCCAGCGGCTGGAAATCAACAGTTGTCCAGTCGATTTCCATTAATGCTTGTAAGACAGCTTCATCATGGATCAGCAACGACGGTTCAATATCGGGAGCGTAAGTATGCTTACGGATTGGAGGGATAAGATTTTCTGCTTCATGAATTGGTGCAGCTACTCGCTTGTTTTGATTGTCATATTGGGCTTGATAATGAGACAAGTCTGCTTCTTCAGCCAATTGACAAGCTAGCGGACGCACCTCCCGGTTTATTGCTCGCAGATCCACTTCACTAAACTCTGACCCGTCTTCCTTCAAGCTGGGATAGCCCTGAGCCGCTTCAATAGGATCAAAATCCGGCACCCAAGCTTTTGCCCGGATTAAGGCATTGATCGCACCGGTTCGAGCAGCAAATTTCTTCACCTCTTCAACCCGGGCAGGAAGCACCGACAGTTTCTGCAGAGTGTCCTGAATCAAAGTGGGCGCCGGCTTGTTGTGGGATGCAGTACAGATGATCCGCTGTGCACCAGTGTACAGTTGTTCGATCAACGTATAGGCGGCTTTCAATTTCTTCCGCACATCTGACCCCAAATGACCAATGCGTGTCCCTGAAATTTCACAAAGGGTTAACAAACCGGCAGCTCTGTAAGACGGCAGAATCAATTCAGAAATCAAACCGGCTTACCAAAGATAGCAGCGGTCATGGCATGCACGTGCCGCTTTATGCTGGTCAGTTCATCCACCACCGGTTTTAGTGCAGCCTTGGCGTCTTCTGCTCGTTTGGTTAAAGCGGATTTTTCAGTAGCCCAATCCGCCCGCTCCTTCTTGAAATCCTTCTTAAGTTGTTCCATGACGCTTAAGGCGCTGGTCAACTCCTCTTTTGCTTTTGAGGTTTCAGTCTGTTGGGACTTTAGATTTTCTTGGAGATCGGCGATTTGGGTCTCTTTTGTCTTCAGCTCAGCTTGCATACAGACAGTTATATGATTCAGCAAGCAGTGCAAGAATTGAAGCACCAACCACATAACAAGTTATGCACTTGGCGCTTGGGGGCTAATGCCTATTTGATCTTCATATTTCACTTGATTATAAAGTCCCAAGCTCAATACAAGTATTCAACTTGGCACTTGGGGGCTAATGGCTATTTGTTCAAATAAGTTCTGATGCGGCGATATTAATTACTTAAGTCCCGGTTTAACTACACTAAGTTGAACCGGCCCTTGGGGGCTACATCAGCGAATTTCGAGGCATTAAGATTTATATTAGTAAGTCCCGGTTTGAAAGAAGATTACAAACCGGTCCTTGGGGGCTAGGCGAGTCAGCAAGAATTGAAGCATACAAGCAGGAAAGAGTATATGGAAGTTACCTCATATTTATCTTTCATCATGTTAACCAGACCGGCTTCATAGTCACGACTGGTATACAGCCAGTTCAGATAGCCGGAATGGATGTCTTGGGCGTTCAGAGCGGCGTAAGTCGCCAGATCAACATTCCACTTGCCCTTGCCAAAGGCAGCAAATTCTTTCTTGGCAGTATGTTTAGACAAAGCGACAGGATTGCTTGGCTCTGTATGGCCAATGCCAGTAATAACAACTTCATCATCTTTGGCGTCGCCGGTTTGCATTGGGGCCATCAGTTTATCAGTAGACTTGGATGGACTGGTGGATTTCTCAATCCGGATGGGGCTTCTGGGCTGGTCAACAGGACCGGAGGTATCAACATGTCTCTCTTCAGTAATAAAATCATCATCTTGTGGTGGTGGGTCGTTTGGCACATCCTCACGGATGACCGCTTCAGGGTTGAGTACTTTGTTCGGTTCAGGAATAGCATCTTCTTCAGCTGCTTTATCTAGACGAGCCTTCTTGCTTGGCTTAGGCTTGGCCTTGAAAGGAGTAACAAAGGTCAGTACAGTATATGCTACAAAGTAATACACCAGAAGCATTATGATAAGTATGGCTTACCCAAGCACCGTTTTGAGCGGCGGCAGCTGGGTAGCTGATGACTCGCCAGATGATGAATGGCAAGTGACCTGATAATCGGAGTCAGACGGATTAAGAGGTTAACGAAAACAGCCCATTTTAGGACAAGCACTGACAGGCAAATTAGAGACCTCTGAATGACGTTTCCGAACCGGACTATTCGGTAAACCGGCGGAGGTAACTACCTGGCCACTATGCCGGGTCGTGCGGCGAGCTTCGTGATGTTGGGTCTTCATAAGAAATTTGGGATCCAAGTAAGCAAGAGGATGAGAAAATTTAACCTTCCGGTTTGCCTGACGGATTTTTAGTGAAGGCAAAGGATCTGAATCGGAGGAAAGAATAATTACCTCTGCAACATCAGCATGACTAGCTTCGGCATCATCCTGACAAATATCATCATTAATAAGGCGCATGAAAAATAAGCCAAGTGAATCAAGTTCTACCTCAAGGTCCGGGTTACCCACATCGTCATCAGCGGCCCGATCAGAGGATGCAGTGGTTCTTTTCCTGTGGGTAGTCTTCTTCACAGCTTTAGTCTTTTGCCAGATTGATCTTTCCGGTTTGTCTGGTTTTTCTGGTTTCTCGTGCGGCAGTTTCTTGCTGCAAAACGGATCATTGCCCTGTTTAAACA
This sequence comes from Triticum dicoccoides, assembly GCF_002162155.2. NCBI lineage: Eukaryota > Viridiplantae > Streptophyta > Magnoliopsida > Poales > Poaceae > Triticum > Triticum dicoccoides. The sequence goes on along the minus strand of NC_041382.1, from coordinate 741,688,367 downwards.
GGCATTGGTATTAAACAATGACCAGATATATCAATAACAGGTTCAGAAAAAAAACAATCAAACTCTTACAGCTAGCGGTTTGTTGGTGGCACAGAAGGGAAGCAGGCCGGTTCGAGCACAGACGTGTTCCGGTTCATTCAGCATTTTATTCACAGCCTCTGTGATTTCTTCGTCGGTAAGCTGGATGTTAGCATGTCGCAATGGGTCATCAACACTGCCAGTATACTCGCACATCAAACCGGAGCGCTGACTAAGGGGCAGTATGCTCCACGATATCCAACAGCGAGCGAGATCAACTCCTATTAAACCATTGGCCATGAAGGCTCTGAGCTTGGACAGTTGAGGAGCGCATTTGCTTCTCTCCTTGGCAGTCAACCTTTGCGGAAAGGGGTGTGTATTGCTAAGCCGCTCCGGACGAAAGCCAGGCAAAGGATTTTCACCAGCAGGGAAGGTGTCTCTGCAATAGAACCATGTTTGATTCCACTCTTTGGGGTGGTTGTGCAGCTTGGCGTGAGGGTATGTGACCTCTTTCCTTTTCTGAATCACCACACCGCCCAATTCCGTATTGGAACCGTCCAAAAACTCAGTACGGCGGTTTAGATGGAAATGGTCTATGAACAACTCCAGTGTGGGCTCCTCTTGAAAAACCACCTCACAGAGCACTTGGAAATGACACATGTTTGTAACAGAGTTGGGACCAGTGTCTTGTGGGTGGAGTTGAAAATCGGCTAAAACGTCCCGGTAAAATTTAGAACCGGGCGGCTTAAAGCCCCGGGCTAAGTGATCTACGAAAACGACGACCTCTCCTTCTTGAGGTGTGGGAGGGCATTCTTTGCCAGGAGCTCTCCAATGGATGGTGTTTTTGCTGCCTAAAGCGCCGATTAGGACTAAATTATTCAGTTGAGTCTCTGTGACGCGAGAAGGAACCCAGTTGCACTCATATACTTGCTTGGCCATGATGAAATCTACAAGATAGGTAATTCCAGTTCAAGAATGCATTTATTAAAGTGCACTGGTATGTACAATGTTAAACCGGAGACAACTCTATCTAAACCGGAGTTTTATGAAGCAACAGTATCTGGCGGTTCAACAAGGGGACTAATGGTATATACCGGTTTGGCAATTTTTCTATAAAGTTAAACCGCCGGATCTAAGCATTGAAACAGTTGAGATTGCGGATAGATAAGTGTACAGAAACAGATTTCACAAGATTTCTCTACAGCGACGGATCTGAAGCAAGTTCAGAAAAGAAGGAAAATATTCAAGGTTCAAAAAAGAACAATACCGAATCAATGGACAGAGATATAGGTAGATCTATGGTCTTGAGGCATATAAGTAGAGGCGGATGCTAAGAACTACCGCTACACAGAGCAAAGGTTCACAGGTTCATCTAGGATCTATCATATGAGTACGAAGCATACGATGAACACTGAAGAACTTGGAAACCCTAGAATGGATCTACGGAGGAAAAGGTGAAGAACTCACCGGAGCCGAGGAAGAAACAGAAGGTCGCCGCGATGCTCTGGTACAATCAGGGTGATGCAGCGGCCAAGGTTGGAGCAGAAGTCGTCGACGGCGGCGGAGCTCCGAAGCTGGACGACGCGGGGAAGACGAAGCAGAAGGGCACGAAGGGGAAAAATAAATGACCCTTCGGTCTTATTTATAAGGCAAGGGGCATATGTCAGGCGCAAAAATCAAGGAACCGTGGGTCTGGAAACGGAGCTGTCGCCTCGATTGTCGCAGACCTATTAAACAGAAAAGGTATCATGGATAAGTTTCTTTATAACAGGTGACGTCACGCCGGTTTACAACGACCAGAGAAGATGACATCACGGCGATTCAACAAACTATAAGAAGGTGTTGAATATGAAGATTTTTTCTAAGGATTGACATGAACCTGTTCAAATCAATCTGGGGCCTAATGTTGAGGATATCACTACTGGGCGTAAACCGGCCTATCTGGGCCGGGTTAACTTCTTCAGTAGTTAACTATGTTGAAACCCAAGAAGGAAGATGAGGGCTCAAGGCCCATAGTCGGTTCAAGGCCTGTAGTCGTAAACCGACGCTGGTATGTAACTTGTATTGTAAGTTAGGAATAAGTAGAGACCAAACCGGACACATCTATGAGCCGGTATTGAGAATCTGTGAACCGACGGGCGTCACCCGTGTATATAAGGGGATGACCCGGCGGCGGTTCAGACGACAGACAACAACTCGAGACATAGGCGAAGCTTGTTTGCTCCCTAGTCATCGAAACCCCATCAATCCCATCACAACTAGACGTAGGCTTTTACCTTCATCGAAGGGGCCGAACTAGTATAAACTCTCTTGCGTCCCTGTATCCGCTTTAACCCCTTCAAGCTAACCCTTCGCGATGGCTCCACGACTAAGTCCTTTCTCTAGGACATCTGTCGTGACAAAACCACGACACAACCGGAAGCAGTTGCGTCATAATCACGTGGCAGTCATGAGACTTTAGGTTCTGAAACTTTTTCTCTGACATATTTATTATTCCCTTTATATTCGACGAGAAGCCAGTCGTGACCTTCATACTGAGCAGGCATTCAAAGAAGATTTCTTTCTCTTCTTTCGTAAGAGCGTAGCTGGCAGGACCTTTATACTGCTTCGGAGGCATGCCGTCTTTTTCGTGCAAACGTTGCAGGTCCTCCCGTGCCTCAGGTGTATCTTTTGTCTTCCCATACACGCCCAAGAAGCCTAGCAGGTTCACGCAAAGGTTCTTCGTCATGTGCATCACGTCGATTGAGGAGCGGACCTCTAGGTCTTTCCAGTAGGGTAGGTCCCAAAATATAGATTTCTTCTTCCACATGGGTGCGTGTCCCTCAGCGTCATTCGGAACAGCTAGTCCACCGGGACCCTTTCCAAAGATTATGTAGTGTAAATCATTGACCATAGCAAGCACGTGATCACCGGTGCGCATGGCGGGCTTCTTCCGGTGATCTGCCTCGCCTTTGAAATGCTTGCCTTACTTTCGACATTGATGGTTGGTCGGAAGAAATCGACGATGGCCCAGGTACACATTCTTCCTGCATTTGTCCAGGTATATACTTTCAATGTCATCTAAACAGTGCGTGCATGCGTGGTATCCTTTGTTTGTCTGTCCTGAAAGGTTACTGAGAGCGGGCCAATCGTTGATGATCACGAACAACAACGCCTTAAGGTTAAATTCCTCCTGTCTGTGCTCATCCCACATACGTACACCGTTTCCATTCCACAGCTATAAAAGTTCTTCAACTAATGGCCTTAGGTACACATCAATTTCGTTGCCGGGTTGCTTAGGGCCTTGGATGAGAACTGGCATCATAATGAACTTCTGCTTAATGCACATCCAAGGAGGAAGGTTATACATACATAGAGTCACGGGCCAGGTGCTGTGATTGCTGCTCTGCTCCCCGAAAGGATTAATGCCATCCGCGCTTAAAGCAAACCATACATTCCTTGGGTCCTTTGCAAACTCATCCCAGTACTTTCTCTCGATTTTTCTCCACGGCGACCCATCAGCGGGTGCTCTCAACTTCCCATCTTTCTTTCGGTTCTCACTATGCCATCGCATTAACTTGGCATGCTCTTCGTTTCTGAACAGACGTTTCAACCGTGGTATTATAGGAGCATACGACATCACCTTCCTATGAACCCTCTTCCTGGGGGGCTCGCCGTCAACATCACCAGGGTCATCTCGCCTGATCTTATACCGCAATGCACCGTATACCGGGCATGCGTTCAGATCCTTGTATGCATCGCGGTAGAGGATGCAGTCATTAGGGCATGCATGTATCTTCTCCTCCTCCAATCCTAGAGGGCATACGACCTTCTTTGCTGCGTATGTACTGTCGGGCAATTCGTTATCCTTTGGAAGCTTCTTCTTCAATATTTTCAGTAGCTTCTCAAATCCTTTGTCAGCCACATCATTCTCTGCCTTCCACTGCAGCAATTCCAGTACGGTACTGAGCTTTGTGTTGCCATCTTCGCAATTGGGGTATAACCCTTTTTTGTGATTCTCTAACATGAGATCGAACTTCAGCTTCTCCTTTTGACTTTCGCATTGCGTCCTTGCATCGACAATGATCCGGCGGAGATCATCATCATCATCGGGCACATCGTCTGGTTCCTCTTGATCTTCAGTAGCTTCACCCGTTGCAGCATCATTGGGCACATCGTCTGGTTCCTCTTGATCTTCACCAGCTCCCCCCGTTCCAGCATCACCGTATTCAGGGGGCACATAGTTGTCATCGTACTCTTCTTCTTCGCCGTCTTCCATCATAACCCATATTTATCCGTGCCTCGTCCAAACATTATAGTGTGGCATGAAACCCTTGTAAAGCAGGTGGGAGTGAAGGATTTTCCGGTTAGAGTAAGACCTCGTATTCCCACATTCAGTGCATGCACAACACATAAAACCATTCTGCTTGTTTGCCTCAGACGCATCGAGAAACTCATGCACGCCCTTAATGTACTCGTGGGTGTGTCTGTCACCGTACATCCATTGCCGGTTCATCTGCGTGCATTATATATAATTAAGTGTCCAAATTAATAGAAGTTCATCATCACATTAAAACCAAAGTGCATACATAGTTCTCATCTAACAACATATAGCTCTCCAGAGCATCTAATTAATTAAACCATACATTGAAACTATGTAAAACATTTCAATGCGAAAATAAATGCGATCATAATCGCAACCAAGATAACAATTGATCCAACAGCATAATGATACCAAGCCTCGGTATGAATGGCATATTTTCTAATCTTTCTAATCTTCAAGCGCATTGCATCCATCTTGATCTTGTGATCATCGACGACATCCGCAACATGCAACTCCAATATCATCTTCTCCTCCTCAATTTTTTTTATTTTTTCCTTCAACAAATTGTTTTCTTCTTCAACTAAATTTAACCTTTTGACAATAGGGTCGGTTGGCATTTCCGATTCACATACATCCTACATAAATAAAATCTATGTCACGTTGGTCGACATAATTTTCATAAACAATAAATGAACCAATAGTTATAAAGATAATATATATACCACATCCGAATCATAGACAGGACGAGGGCCGACGGGGGCGGATACCAAAACCATCGCACTATATAAGATGCAATAATACAAGTATCTATGTAAACATACAAGTAAGAATATTTTTTTTTCAGAAAGAAGATAAAACAAGAGGCTCACCACGGTGGTGCCGGCGATGAGCTCGGCGCGGGTGATCGACGACGGTGAAGACGGGGACGGGGCGTGACGGACCGCTAAACCTAGACAAATATTATGGAAAATGGATCTTGGAGGTCGAGCTTGGAGAGGAGAAAGTTTAAGTAGTGTGGCTCGGGCATTCCATCGAACACCTTGTGTGCATAGAAGGTGAGCTAGAGCACCACCAAGCCCTCTCCCCCTCGGCCAGAGAAAAACAGAGCACTGGGGTGCTCTGCTCTGCTCGCGAGGGGTATATATATATATATAGGCACCTCATTGGTCCCGGTTGGTGACATGAGCCGGGACTAAAGGGGAGCCTTTGGTCCCGGTTCAAGCCACCAACCGGGACCAATGATGGTGGGCCAGGAGCGAGGCCCATTGTTCCCGGTTCATCCCACCAACCGGGACCAAAAGGTCCATATGAACCAGGACCAATGGCCCACGTGGCCCGGCCGGCCCCCTGGGACCACGAACCGGGACCAATGCCCATATTGATCCCGGTTCTGGACTAAACCGGGACTAATGGGCTGACCCGGCCTGGACCAAAGCCATGTTTTCTACTAGTGTATATTGACTCAATCACTATGAATTCGCTTACATCTCTCAAGTTACAGGGAGGTAGAAGAAGATCAGAGGAGGGAGACAACGAGAAACCAGAGACGGGAGAGAGGGACGCTAGCCAGCCAAGCCAGGCCGAAGCCTTCCGATCCAAGCCGCGTCGCTCGTTTCCAGCTCCACCCGTATATGTAGTCATTGCTTTCCATGGCTTCTCCGCAGGCCCATGGCCCAAGAGCGGCCCACTGTCCAGTCCAGGTAGTAGTTGTAGGGAAGCTTGCTGACAATCCTTTCAATCGCCAAGCAGGCTGGTCCACCAAACTCACCGTCGATGTCTAGCCTCTTACCGCTGACAAGACTAGACACCGTCGGCTTAACCACCACCATGGTCCATGGATGACCACCACAACCATCCTCGTGCACTGAGAATAGTTGAAGGACCATCAGTTAGGGACGCCGCCCTAGAAATCGGGAGCCTACAATGGACCTGAACCCACTAGGCTCCCATCACCGGGCGCACCAAGCCGTCGGACGACAGATCAAGACAGCAGCTCGGCTCGAACCGCCACCCATCGAGGACAGAAGAGGCCAAGGTCGCAGACACCCACGCCAGATCCGAGCAGGGGGAAGCGGGCGATCCGTTGGGTCAAACGCCATCTATCGCAGACAGAGGTCGGAAGCCTCGATCCACCTGCCCCTCGTCACACCTAGACGCCACCCGACGCCGCCGGAGAAACGCTGACCACCATACCGCCGTCACAGCATGAGAAAGGAGTGGCCCCACCGCTTACAACGCCCCATCGGCTTTGCCCGCTGCCGCTTTCTGGTGACGGCGAGGGAAGAGAGCGCAGAGAAGGATGTTTGGTGGCGGTTGGGTTGCGGCTCTGCCCGAGCCGCCCCGGATAGGGACGACGCAGGGGACGGGCGGTTGTTTTTTGCTACATGCGTACATGGGATCCGCGTGTGGAGGGAGAGGTAAGTTACAAAACTTACAAAATAAATATGGGTTTCCATACCAAACTTCTAAATGTTTTTATTAGGTTGAAATGATTTTTTCAACAGCATATTCAACATTACTCTTGTCTCAAACTTCTCGTGAAAACAAGAATGGTGGTCAAACCCAATCCAAATTTCGACATGTGATTCAACATATACGAGCCTATTTATGTTTAGATAAATAAATAAAACATGGATTTAATGATGGGACAGTGTAACTGGTTGATTTTGGTGTAGTATGAGACCATCAGTCCTTTTCCAGTCAGATCACATGCCCCAGTTTCCTATCCAATGCGTCAAAATAGCGCTGATGCATTCAGTGGATCCCTCAGTTTCGGAAAGTTTCTAGGACTGTTTAGAAGTTTATGTGTGTCTTTTCCTTTTTGTTTTTTGTGTGTTTTCTCTACCAGTTTTCATTGGGTTTTATCTCTTTTTTACTTAATTTTCCAAATACATGTTGAACATTTTTCGTACACAGGCTGAACATTTTTAAGATATATGATAACATTTTTCAAATGCATGTTTAATATTTATTTGAATGCATGTTCAATATTTGTAAAATACACATTGAATACATTTTTCAATATATAGTGGAAATTTCTAAACACACGTCTGAACACTTTTAAAAAATGTCATGAACAATTTTTTTAAAAATTTGCGAACATTTGATGAGTGTTGGAACATCTTCTAAAGCGCACACACATTTTTATATGTTCTTAATTTGTTTCTAAAATTGCAGCAACAAAATTTTACATTTCATGAAGATTTCTTTAAATGTCATAAAACATATTTTTTAAAGCCCAAACAATTTCTTAAATGTCATAATTTTTCGTATGATATGTCATCTTTACATATTTCACGTACACTTTTTTATTGTTGGTCAACATATTTTGAAACGTGTGTACATTATTTTAAATATCACAAACGTTTGTTTGAATGCTATGACCAATTTTGAAAACGAACCAATTTTCAGATTTCATTAACTTTTTTTAATGCGTGGTGAGCATTTTTTCAAAATCGAAGTAAAGTAACTTTTTAAATATTTTTTATGAAATAATTTTTATATATACTCCATCCGTCTCAAAATAAGTGACTCAACTTTTTTTAAATATGTAAAGATGACATATCATACGAAAAAATTATGACATTTAAGAAATTGTTTGGGCTTTAAAAAATGTGTTTTATGACATTTAAAGAAATCTTCATGAAATGTAAAATTTTGTACTAACTTTGAGTTAGTACAAAGTTGAGCCACTTATTTTGTGACGGAGGGAGTATAATATTAGGCTGGCGCATTGGACATGGGTACGTTCTCTTCTTCTTTTTTATGAACAGTATGGATACGTTCTCAACTAGCATGTTGCCCGGGCATCGCAAGAACAAGAAATCGGCTCATCTACTCTCCGTTTTTTTTTCTTGGAAGTAAACCGGCTCATCCTGGCATACACACGCCTTCACAGACCACAGCTCCATGTCGACGTCCATGCTGGCAGGTGACAGCTCGCTATCCATCCCCGGCCACCCGTCGCCGTGCCGGCTCTAGACGCCTCGTCGTTTCACCGGCCAGTGCTACTGCAACCGGCGAGCATGAAACGGACAAATCTGTCGTTCGGATTGGTGACCGGCTTGTCGCCGCTGTTCTGCAGATGTGGTTTTTGTTTTTGCCGGCCGCCGGGGCCGGGCGGGAGGTTGTTGCCTTCACCGGATGCGAGTGCCAACGGGTGACTGATCGTCCTCGCGAGCTGACTCGGACAGCCGGTCAATTTATTGTACTACAAGAGCACCCTAAAACCATGATCGAACCTAGATATTTGATTTGTTTGCTACTCTCTCCAGGACTACATATAAAATAAAATGAGTGAATCTACACTGTAAAATATATCTATATACATTCCTATGTATCCATATTGAGTTTCTAGAAAAACTTATACTTTAAGAATGAAGGGAGTAGAATAATTTAGTGATACTTCACGGTACGGTGAACGCAGGATCTAGGAAAGATTCCAGTTTCATTGTCAAGGAGACGTGCACACTCAGACTCACAAACACAAGAGACAAGACAAAAATAATGGGTCCTACTAGGATTCTCACTTGACCAAGACTCAAAACAAATCAAGTCGATAAAATAATCATGAATAAATGAACATGGTAGAAAATTTATAAAAATATAGGATCGCGATATTTGGCACATGTGTGTCACATAGCAAAAACTACCACACACATCATTTCTCTTATTTAATTATATGCATGATTGTATTAGAATGAATCAGTGTCTTCTTTCACATGTGTTCCTTTCTCTAATTACATGCATGCACTAGAGGACAAAAAAGATGATGTCATTTTAGTTTCTTCTTATTTCGGAAATTCAAAATGTTTTGTAGCTCAAACCATCGGTCCACGCAAAAATTGTTTTCACATAAAAGATTCGTCACGACGAAATCTTCAAAACTAGATCCCAAGTTGGTATGTTTCGACAATATTTTTTTCAGGTCAAAGGTTACCACACTTTGGTTACATAAGTTACCAGCCCTTTGATATGCAACTTACCATATTATTTGCACATAAGTTACCGATGGTATAAACATGGTTCTTCACCCTTCTCCATATGCACATGCATATATGCACCAGAGGACAAAAAGGTTGATGTCATCATAGATTCTTCTTGTTTCAAAATTTTAAAATGTTTTGTAGCTTAAATCGTCAGTCCTATGCAAAAATCATTTTCGCATAAAAGATTTATTGCGATGAGATCTTTGAAACTAGATCCCATGTGGATATGTTTCATTGACTTTTTGTGGATCAATAGTTAACACACATGGGCTACATAAGTTACCACGCCTATGGTATGCAAGTTATCATACTTCCTTCGTTTCAAAATTCTTGTCTTAGATTCGTCTAGATACGGATGTATCTAATACTAAAACGTGACTTGATACATCCGTATTTAGAAAAATCTGAAACAAAAATTTTGGGACGGAGGGAGTACTATTTACCGTGTTATTTTCACATAAATTACTTGAATTTGTTTTCAACAACAAAAATTCCCTTGGTCAAAATTATCGTGGTGTTTGTATGTAAGTTATCGGATATGTGGTTCGTATATTACCGTGTTATTTCCACATAAGTTACCGAAGTTATGTTTTTTAACAATATTTTACTCCTTGATCAAAGTTACTGTGTGTGTTTGTGTGTAACTTATCGGATACAAGGTCTATATATTACCGTGCTATTTTCACATAAATTACCGGTGGTATGTTTCGACAAAAATAGTTCCCTTGGTGGAAATTACTGCTGTATTTATACGTAAGTTATCGGGTATGCCGTTCGTATATTATCATATTATTTTCATATAAATTATCAAGGGTATATTTTCAACAAGTTTCCCCCCTTGGTCAAAGTTACCGTGTTATTTGTATGAAAGTTATCGGGTATGCGGTTTATACATTACCATGCTATTTTCACATAAGTTACCGGATATGTTTCAACAACTTTTTCCTTCTTGGTCAAAGTTACCGTGGTGTTTGTATGTAAGTTATCGGGTATGTAGTTCGTATATTATCGTGCTATTCTCACATATGTTATCGGCGGTACATTGTTCAACATTTTTTTCCGCATTGATCAATGTTACCGTAGTGTTTGTATGTAAATTATTATCAAATATGCGGTCTGTGCATTACCATACCATTTTTTACACAAGTTACCGGGTATATTTTTCAAAAACTTTTTTATTCTTTGCTCAATGTTATAGCGATGTTTGTATGCGAGTTATTAGACATGTTGTTTGTATATTACCATGTTGTTTTCATAAAAATTACTGAAGGTAAAAAATCCCGATTGCTCAAAGTTACCGCGGCGTTTGTACATAGGTATGTGATGTATATATAACCATGATATTTAAACAGAATTTACCGAGGTATGTATTCAACAATCCCTCCTCCCCCGGTAAAAAATTAACATGGTGTTTGTATTTAAGTTATCAGGTCTGCAATGGGTAAATTATCATGCTATTTACGTAGAAGCTACCAAGGTTATGTTTTCAATAACTTTTTTTCCTGAGTCAAAATTAGCGCGATGTTTGTACCTAAATTATCAAGGTTGTGGTGCGTAAATTACCGTGCTATTCATACTCCCTCCGTCCGCGAATAAGTGTACATCTAGCTTTTGTTCTAAGTCAAAGTTTGAAAATTTTGACCAACTTTATAGAAAATAGTAGTAACATATATGACATCAAATTGGTATATTATCAAAGTACATTTCAAAACGGATCTAATGATATTAATTTAGTGTCATAAATGCTTTTACATTTTCCTAAAAAGTTGGTCAAAGTTTTAAAACATTGACTTAAGACAAAATCTAGATGTACACTTATTCGCGGACGGAGGGAGTACAAAAGTTCCTGTTGTATGTTTCAACATTTTTTCCCGGTAAAAATACCACAGTGTTTGTATGTGCTATTTTAAGGGGGTATATTTTCGACAAGTTTTTTCCCGAGTCAAAATGACTCATGTAAAATACAAGATCATGCCAAATTACTCATCTTGTCAAACAAACAAAATCATGCTTCCCACATATAGTTCAGATGCATAATTAACTGGAAAAGGAAACCATGCTTGACGCATATAATTCAGATGTATAAATAACCGAAGAGGAAAATCATGCTTGACTCTTATTGTCCAGATGCATAATTTTTCTTGACTCATATAATTTAGATGAGTAATTTTGCTCAAGTTGAATGAAAGCAAAATTACGAGCCAATGAACAAAACCATGCTTTAGTCGTATATAATTCAGTAGTTCAGATGCATAATTTTCCTTGTTGAACTAGGTCTTAATTATGAGTCATGCAGGAATCATGCATCATGCTGATATGAACCCAAATTCTGTTGAAGTTCCTTTAGCGACCCAACAAGGAATGCAGAAAAAAAATACTCACAGGACCGAGAACACAAGAATTAACTGAAGAACATCAGAATTTATAGATGAAGAGGAGAAACCAGTCAAGATTTAGGATGGGAATGGACCGGGTCGGCCCGCCGGGTCACTGACCCGACCCAAAAATTCAAGGCCAATGGGTCACATGGGTCGGTCTCAAACAAGATTTGGGTCAACAGGGCCGGCACCGAGTGACCCGTTGGGTCAGCGGGGCCGGCCCGCCTTATAGTCTTATAGCTCACAACAGCCGCAGTCTTCATCCTGCCGACTTTGTCGTAAGAGCCAATTTTACAATGCAGTCAGTTGTATAATTTTTGGCGAACGCTCGCGTATATGAACAACAAAATTGTCTTGATATGTTTCATCAAAATGCGCATGTAAAAATTCACAAGTAGACGGCTTAATTTTTCCTATTACTATGTATTAAATATTTTATTAATTCTAACACTAGCTAGATTCCATTAAAGCGTGTCTAATTTTAACATCTCATTTGTGCACAAGACAATGTAAATCAAGAATTTGGGTTGACCCGGAATGCCCATCGGGCCAACAAGGCCACTGACTATTTTTTATACGGGTCAACCCGTGGCTTCTCAAATTGATCTTGGGGCCATGAGGGCCGGGTCCAAGGTCAGGACCGGGTCGGCCCATTCCCATCCTGAGTCAAGATGCATGTCAGTCACTTGCTTCTTCAAGGAAATCACCCGAATAATCCTAAAAAATAACCAGGAGCCGAACCCTTGCTCACTTTGTCAGCCCCACACGAACTGCTTGCCTGCTTGTCAGCCATCGCCGCCTTTCGTTCAGTCCGCCGGAGATCCCCTGCGACGCCCGGATCCAGTCTCCGCCGTCCCCGACCTTGGTATCCCCGGATCCGGAAGGTGCGCCGCCGGCCTGCTTGAGCCAGTCGTCTTCGTTTCCGTCGCTCGGCTTCACGTCGTCCCTAGCGTGTGGACTGCGCCGTCAGCCATCGCCTCGTCTCTGTTCGCGCCGTCAGGGATGAGGTATGCAGCTGTCGGAGCCACTTGTCGCCATCCCTCATGATTCTCTCCAGCCTGCACCTCCGGTGAATGTCCGCCCGGCCGCGTCTCCCTCTCCTCCGCTTCTTCCTCATCCCACGTTTCAATCTGTCTCTGTCGGGATGCAGCACGCGGGCGACGAGGTGGGGCCATAGTTGTTGCAGTTGCCGGAGACAAGGCTGTAGGTGACCTCGAGATCACGATCAGGTGGCTCCCGATGCATGAGGTCGTTTTGGCAAACTATCACACGGTTGTCACATACATATTTCGAAGAATATATGCTCGCCGCTTCTTTTACTACTCCCTCTGTTCCTTTATATAAAGCTTATTTGTTTTTCTCTACTACTATTAAACAAGCAAACATATTCTTCACTATGCCCACCCAGGTAAACGTACACAGGGAAAAACAAGACAAACTACCACCCCAAGATTAGGCATCTAACCGTCCAGATTAAAGTCAGGCCCCACCTGTGTGCGTTTAGCAATTTAGAATAGCGGACGAAACTCTGCCATCGATCGAACAGTTCCACCTCCCCGCAAAAAAAAAAAAATTCAAGCCAATCAATTACAGAAAAACAGCCACAATTACGGCAATTGATATGTCCGCCTCACAACAAACGGCTAAACTTACGGGAATCAACTCGATCTTGCTGCCTTTGCCCGCCCGGACGTACGTCGCAGCCGCCCAGCCTGTCCTGCGCCATCGCCGCCATGCGCAGCGGACGACGCTCGCGCCGACGAGCTTCTAGCCAACGCAGATGCAGACTATCCTCTTGTGCGCAGTATGTGGCCAGTTCCATCCCAGTTAATCTCGATGTCTTTCTTCGATGTCGCCGTTCAAACGCACATGGCAGTGAGACGTCGGCGCCGCCAAGCCACTGTTGCGCCATCGCCGTCCAGCGAGTGTTGGCCATCGCCGCCTTCAGCAGCCGACGACGTCGGCGCCAACCAAGTCCTCAGCCAACGCACCTGCCTGCACAAGGGAAATTCTATTTAGCAAATATGTGTGTACTTCATTGCTTCCCTAATCCCTGTCAAATTTGCATCTTTATAACAATTTTCTTCACTGTTTTGCATATTTACAACAGTGTGCTGATCAATGCATAATTTTTGGGCAAACCATAATAGATCTACCTCCTGTGACTTCAGCATGAATTTTAACGATGCATCAAACTGGAGCCCTCCATCATGTTGTTTTAACAGTATAGTATTCGAATATGTATGACTGAATGAATAAAACCCTGTATGATCTATTTGTAACCCAGTCCAAGAGAGAGAAGAAGAAAGTCCCAGTCCAAGAATATGAAACCAACTCATTTGTTTTAACAATATAGTATTCAAATTTGTTTTAACATTCAGGCTCTGTGGATGAATCTGTGTCGACTTGGCATGTAAACGAACCTATTCAGGACATAGTCAAACTTAGCATGTAAATGATCTATTAAGGACACGGTCATTCTCTTGTTGATACTTCTTGGAGGGTTTTGGTCAAGGAAGTGAAATACCTGGACTGGGTTTTTCTTCTCCACACTCAAGTTCCCCGTGATGTGCATTTTCTTCCCGGGCAAGACTGCTTGTACAACATCTGAAAAGGATAGAATAACGTCTCTCAGGAAAATATGGTGGTAACTGAAAAAAGGCAGCGTTCAAATGATCCGAACAATAAAGTCATGATTTTCAGCGCACTAAAAAGGCAACAACAGGTTTATGACTGAAACAAGTGTAAATCCTAGAAGACCAGGACCTCTGTTATCTAAATAGATGAAGAAAAGGGCCTTAAGAGCCCTTTCGTGCATATGTTGCACCGGTCACATTATCCAATGCATCTAACAATGAGCTTTCTGGAAACTTGATGGTGTTTAAGAAATTATACAGTATTACAAGCCGAGCGATGTAAGAATGCTCAGTGCAGCTCCGAGATAATAAACAGTAAGTTGCAATTGTTATGCTGTTTTTAACTACAAAAACACTCATCAGGTAAATAGCAACACTCATCAGGCACGGGAATTAATCGCGAAGACCTCACTGCTATGGTTAGTTATTAGCCCCACTGCCTCATCTTTTGATAAGACGATTTATGTTGTTTTTTGCTTGTGATGCTAATGCTTTGTTGCTTTGTCATTTATTCATGCAATAGCTGAAAGTACTGGAAAATGTATTCTAATTTGCATCGCTTCACATGGAACTAATATCTGATAAGTGGAGACATATGGGTACACCTTCCTACCTATGTTTTTTGTATGTCCCCATTAATCGTATTACAAAGGAAGTGTCCGCAATTAAGAATTGTGTAGTACCAAATGAGAGTAGATGATATCATCAGCAGACTACTCATCCATCATGTCAACCTACAATAGCAAAGCACGTCTCCAAGTTGTTTTAGTAGACTTTGAACAAACACATTAAATTTAACAAAGTAGACAATTTGATGATAGCTAATTCTCTCAAGCAATTATTTCAGTCAAAGTTCAGTATGCACACAACTATGTTCAGTTCACGCAAGATTTAGATAAAAAGCAGTCACATATACATATCCTAATGGGGATCTCGGATTCCTCACCGTCTACGAAGTACGCTGAGCAGGGGGTACCCACGAACAGACGCGGCGGCGCTCGTTGTTGCTGGGACGGCGCGTAGTAGGGGGCATCGATGGCCTCCTCCAGCCGTAGTAGAGGTGGGGAGCCTCTGCCGGATCCCTCCAAGGTTGCCCGGTGGTCGGTGCCGACGACCCATTGGAGGCAAAACTCATCCATGGCGGCCGGAGCGGAGCCGTGGCTGCGGACTAGGCTGGTGGCCGCGAACGCGTTCGTCGCGGGGCTGGAGAGCGATGGGGAAAAGGGAAGCGAGGTGGAAGCCGTAGGCGGCAGATCCGGGATGCGTGAAGAGACCGCCATGGACCGGCGCAGCGGCAGGAGGGGGTGGGGGAGGGGACATAGATCGGCGGCAGGGGAAGGGCGGCCGCCATGGACCAGGCAGGGGTGGGTGTTCGTCTCGCCGCCGGTGGGGATGTAGTGGAAGAGGGGCGGACATGTTCTGTGAGGGAGAGAGGAGCTTATCCACCTGTGTCTGTGTAGTGAGGGAGTTGAGTGTTTGCTCCGGTTGTCCGATTTCTTTGTTTTTTTACGGCAAGTGTTTACAAATCTGGTTCGGTCATATATCAATGATTGATTTCGAGGCCAACTCCAACGCACAGCCTCAAACGGACGTTCGTTTTGTCTGAATTTCGTCCGTTTGAGATGGCAATAAGGTCATGTCCGTCTGAATTTGTGTTTGCGCCGGCCAGGCACCCAACGCAGGACGCATACCAAACAAACAGCTTGGGCCCACAACTCATGTAGCACACGCAGCCGCGCCTCACCGCTCGCAGTCGCACCGTCGTCGCCAGTGGCCATGTCGTGCCGCCCGCAGAAGCACCGTTGTCGTGCCCCGCAGAGCCCGCAGCTGCGCCACCCTGCCGCCCGCAGCGCATGCTGTCGCCCTGTCGCGCCTCGCCAGAGCACCGGCCCGCCCGCAACCTCCTCGCCTTGCTCCGGCCACGTCCCGCGCCTGTAGAGCCCCGACCGTGCCCAGTCTGGGAATGGAGTAGAACGAACGCGTCCGGGACAAAAAATGGGGATGCTCGCCCATGTTGGGACGTTGCATGTGTCCGTTTGTCCCCAAAAGATGCGGACGGACAGGATGGGGTTTAGTGTTGAAGTTGGCCCGAAGGTTTTATAATATCTTAACATTATATTTATTCTATGTTGTATTACTATTTGAATTCTGACTCTAATTTATTATGATCATATGAATATTTCAGAACAAAATTAGTTGTCATTTAGTGGACTCGAAACTGAATGATGATAATGTAAGAAATCGGTACTGATCCCACAGATTATATGATTCTGGATAGACTCCCTAAGAATTTACCTACATCAAACACATCATCAAAACTTGAGCTTAACTTGGCAATCGTTTCTTCTTTCACCATCTTGTGCACCAACATGCTTGATGATGTCCCTTTGTTGTAGTAAGCCACATTTTTTAGATCATTTTGAGCTCTAGCTAATATACTCTTGTGTTATAAAATTGACATAACTGCGATTTCACATGAGTGAATGGGGGAAAAGCTATAATCATTATCATATTAGGTTAAATTTGAGACAAATAAGGAACGAATTAAAGAATGATGAATACATGGATGCTGATTGCTTTAATATTGTTGTGCATATATTAGCGTAGCACGGCGTCTAATTTGTTGGAGACATTCCAGTTCACTACATGGTTATCTGGTTTCTAATTTCATGCACTCATGGTGTGATGGTGGGCTACATTTTCCAGTACACAGGGTGATTATTTACACCATAGTCATTTCTATATACGTTGCACATGGTATTTTTTAAGGAACAATGATGTATAATGCATATATAGGATTATATTCGACTGAGGAGGCAAATTTTGGTCATGTTTTGAAATAAGGGAATAAAGCTCTAAACAATATCTCAGCCATGGAACGAAGCATTCAGATTGCATCAATACATGAAACTTTAAGAGAGAATCATCGTCAAAGAACAAATAATAGATATTGTTTCTTATTTTTTTTCTAAATATTTTTGTAATTAATTATAATACATTTATGTGACTGTGAATTTTATGTGAAGACATGTGTTCGGATTCACGTCGTGGGCACACACTTAAATGGTTCGGGAAAGAAATCGCCATACAAGAAATAAGATTAAAAATGTTTTATTATAGATTATGAAATGTGCGTTGCACGTGCACGCTTACTAGTTTATAAAATTTCAGAATGTAAGGTGCATTTCTTTTAATTCCACATAATTCCTTTGTTAATCCTCCAGAAAAAGGGAAAGTATCTCTCTTCCGATTGTCTGTATTTCTCCTTGTAGCAAAAGAAGTAAAGTATCTATGTGTCGATTGCATGTATCTCTTACTTCCTAGACTAATTGATTTACTTGCCATTAACTAACAAATTTATCAAAGGTAATTTTGTCTTAATCTGTCTATGATTATGTGCATTGGTCATCATGCCGAAAATAATACACCTTACATAAAAGAACGGAAGGAGTATAAAGCACGCTGGATTTTTCTTTCAAAGCCAAAAGTTTCTAGTATGCCTCACAAAATTTCATATGAAAATTAACAAAATCTACAATAGCAAATCAGTATTACTAGAACCATCATGAAACATATTAACGCCTCTCATGCTTCATGTTCAAGCATGGAAGCAGTTAACTCCTTTTTATATGCTTGCTCCCTCCCTCCACTTATACATGAATGAGGCGAACTCCATGCTACTTGTATGCTTCTGGGGAATATAGCGGTACCCAGTGTTGGAAAGAATGGGATGCCGCCAGGTTTTCATGCATCGATCTTCCTGTCCGCGAGGTATTCTGTTGGAATGCTTCAAGCATCTGTGTGTAGCTGACTAACCAATGCACATATATATTTAGTATGATCAAGACTGCACAGTAGTAACTCAAAACAGTCGGGTGAACTGACAAATATACGTGAGTGAATGAGCTAACATACTGTACACATGAATATAAATTCAACTTCTTTTGATTTACACTTGCTCCATCTATATAATCTAAGAAGAAAGCTGGTTTGGTTCTTGCCATAGTGCCATAGGAAGTGAACTGAACTTCCAAAGAAAGAACTCTACTGTTGTATTTGAGACGTTGGAGCAAACCAAAGCAAGAAAATAACCGCATTGTTTGACACATATGATGCAATTCGGAAGACAGGCGAAGGCTGGCCGAAATGATTTAGGACTGCCGATATTGAGGTTGGAGCAGTTAGCATTGCGTTCAGGCAACAAGTAGAGGACGATGCGTCTCCGTGCTACTGGACTCCACTTTACTTGTATGTTGATGCAGTTCCGTAGGGTAATAGGATTTGCTAGGTTTTTACGCATCGAGCTCTCTGTTCATGATGTAGTTTAGGTTCAGAGATATGTTGAATAACCATATAAGGACAAGAAAGTATGAAGTTTTCAGATCAAAGCAACGTGATATGTTGTTTAACATGTAGCCTACTGACCTGCCCAGACTAACGAATGTTTTTTTTTTGAAAAGGGGGACTCCCCGGCCTCTGCATTAAAACGATGCATACGACCACCTTTATAGATAAATAAAGAGGTTCAACAAGGTCTTACAGACTGAAATCAAAATAAAGGCATTCTCACGGAGAGCCACAACGCCAAACACAAATGCCAAGAGGCCACAACCGGCTAGCATAACAAAGATAGGTAAACTAATCGTCTATCCTATTACAATGACCGCCAGCCAAACCGGTTGAAGATAACCCGAGCTACCATCTCCCAGCGGATATATCCAGTAACCAAATGCTCTCTGGCCTTCGTCAGAGTGAGTAACGACCACATACGGATCAGCGCAGTGGCTCGGAAAATAACCTGCAAAAAAATAATACAAATAACCTGATCCATGTGCAAATAATAGTACAAATGCCCGTGTGTTGCAACGGGCATAAAAACTCACAAAACATGATCCATGTGCTATTACGCTCCATTTTTTACATTCAATTTTGATAAACGTCGATAATAAGATTACCTTGATTATTACTTTTTTGAGTCTGAATTTTGAATGTTAAGAAGCCACCTTACCTTTCTTCATCTGATAGAAGAGTAGTGGCTCATGGAATAGTTTGTGAGTAATTATTATTTTTTGCTTTTCAAAAAAACATGGATTTTTATTTATTTTAAGAAAGTGAACTCTTAAATAAAATTGGATTATGCTGAACATAAGCATCAGAATATATGCATCGTATGCATGCTAGAGTATCGTGTTTTTCTTTGAAGCAATTTAGATAGCAGTTAAATGATGTATACACCATGTTATTTGTCTGACTTCACTCCATCGATGTCTAGTGACAAAGCATCCACACTGGCAGATTAACCATTGCACTTACATTAGACAATAAAAATGTCATATATCCAACACTTTCAAAGTAATTTATCTGGATGCAATTGTTTCATGTTTTGTCATAGCATCAATGTTTGGGTCAAAAGGATATATATAAGGTGGTTGCCACGTTCATCCGAACCACAACATGACCATGTTCAGGGACATCATGCATGATATCTTCCTGATCCGGAACAACAACTTTATTAAAAATAATTAAGTCAGTGGCCATGACATGTAAATGTCTATGTTTTGACACCGATGGTTTATTATGCACTCGTATAAACCAGAATCAACAATGCACAGAGATAATTTATGTATTTACTTGATTCGGCTCCCAGACATATATATATTTCTGTCGTGTGTGTGCTGACCTATGTAGTTAATATGAGTACGTCAAAGAACACAAATAGATGCAAATCCAACTTCAAAAAGGAAAACAAAAATGTAGATTCGTAGAGAAAAAAATGCATGCATGGCAACAGTCAAGCGATTTTATTGGTAAATGGAGTGTGTCCCTCCAAGTTAAACTACCTAGTTTTTTATTATTATCAAATCTGGTCAATTTAATCGAGTGCTCCCGTGTCCAGAGCCCACTCGGGTGTCCTGTCTATCCCTCCTCCAACCTTCATCCATCCTCCTCTCTCCCCATGCCGCCTTCTTCTCCCCTCACTCCCGATTCCCTTCCTTCCTGTCAGTGTGGAAGCGTAGCCACTCCAGTCCCTCTCAATGGCTGCTACCTCCTCAAGGCCTCCTCCCGCAGCTCCCGATCCAGATCACCGAGTGCCTAACAGCGCCGATGCCGCGAGGCCGCTCGCCGGAAGCATCTGATGCTATGACGGCGGCCGAGATGTTGCTCCGATGGGTATGCGCGGTGACGCCGACAGGGTACCAGGCCTCCTCCGTTTGCGTTTGTTTTCATCCCATCTGCATCTCTGCTGTTTCAAGGGCCTCCTTCCTGCTGATTGTCAGCTGTAAATCGTCGTCCCGGAACACTGCCGGTTGTGCTAATTCGATTTCTTCGTGGAAGCATCCGATGCTGTGTGCGGATTTGTAAACCTCTATTCATTTGCTTATGCTTCCCACCTGTTGACTTATGATGCATCAAGGCCGCTGGCGTATAAAAGTCGATGGGATTGGGTGCAAAGGAGCAAGGTGGGATATTATTACTTTGTAAACGCAGTGCAACGCTTAGTTGGTTGTGACACTACGTATTCAATTCCCCTCACCAGGAAGATTTTTTTTTGCATCTCGGGCCATCAGAAATCTTAACCAGGATATAGGTGGGCCTGTGCCAGCTCGTGGGCTGGATCGTTCCCTTGGCCTGTCTCGGTGCGAAACTTGACATACCAACAACAATATTGCACACAAAATTTAGTACCACCTTGAATATGTTTTAAATTCAAATTAAAAGCGTAAGATCATAGGAAGTAGCGTATTGTGAGGTGAACCCACGGAGTCAATCCGTGCTTTATTATTAGGGAAAGATGCCGTCAAATTAGTAGCATTTGATTCATGATATAGTATATTTTCATCATATACTTATCTGGTTTCACAAACATTGATATATCTTTGCACAAATTCGGTCAAATTTTCAAATAGTTTGACTCTTCAACAAAGTTGGAAGTACACTTTTTCAAGGACGGAGGGAGTAGTACTTCCTACAAGTAGTTATCTAAACGCTCTTATATTTCTTTACAGAGGGAGTACCTTATGTGTTTTTAATTAAATACATAGTCAAATTTGGACCCGAAATACAAGAAGGCCTAGAAAAAGTCGCGTATTGTCACATATGTTTTTTAGTAACCTCAGGGTAGGGGTTCTTTAACCACCATAAAAAACAGAATTAATATTGTTAATGAGGAAAATCGGATTTAAAACCATATAAGCTTAGTTAATTATGAAATAACCGGCAAAACCCACTAATAGCTACCAAAGGCGGCGACTAGGCCCGAACCGTCAGATGTGCCTTGTTCTGAACGAAGACGACATCTCCAATATCATAAAAACCCTTGCAACTAGAAACCGTGGCGGAGGCAGGGGTGCTGGCA
>NC_041382.1:741664993-741666439 GCF_002162155.2 Triticum dicoccoides | reverse complement strand
AACTACATGTGCTCTTGATCCTTTATTTGTCAAACAAAAGTAGCAATATTTAGATGATTTGGCCCCGTCTAACATGATATAACGCAGTTTGGCCCCCTCTATATTGAGTTTCTGGCTCCGCCACTGACTAGAAATGCATCCGTGTGCAGCCTTCGGACTATCAAATATTAACCTCCACCAAAGCACATATCTCGTCAGTCACTTTCGCCCTTGGTGACTTCATGTTCATTTCTAGATATGAATAAATCCCCTCCTTTAGATCCTCCTCAGTGTCTTTATCTTTGTTCTTCTGCTTGCTCTTGTCCTATACTCCGCACACTTGACTACTGGAATATTCCATCTTTTGTTCTTCTTATCCAAACGGATGTTGAACCTTGGTGCAAGAACTATTATTTGAATAGAACCTGAGGTTTACCCGAAGCTCGATGACATTTTCTCTCACGGGGAATATGATCAGCCTACACTACCTTAGGCGAAACCCGTCAACCATAAAATTGAAAATAAAACAGAGGGTACGACCACCTTATCTTTGGCCGTGGGTTGACAAGATGATTTGAGCAGAACTCCATTAAATTTCACCGCATATAACCATTATTAGATATGGCGTAATCCAACTACTTGCGGGTGAAGCCCAACATTAACATTGATTTCTCCACACAAAAATGCTAGATCCATACTATCATTAGCCTCGGATAAATGTAACTTTTATACACAATTTTTCCTTGTACAGTGCTCCAGATAATGAAAGCATTCAACGGCGATCAATGCACTATCAGTAATGAGACAACAAGGAGAAGATGTACTTCGGCTATGTGAGATGATTTCACCGACAAAATTGGCCCTAACATTTTTATTTTTATTTTCATGAATGAAATCAGCCTCGATCACTTCACCAAGCACTTCGCCACAATATTACAGAACCATAGGAAGCTTATTGGCCTGAATTCCGGTAACTTGTCGTGGTGTACTTTATTTACGGGGGAGGAATCAACACAATAGTAGTGGTAGTAATTCATTTCAATATTTTTTCCAGCATTTGACCGGTCTGAAAAAATAGTAGCTTATAATATCAGTCTTCATCATATCTCGGTTGTGTGGATTAAAATTTGCCGGGAAGCATCGTAGTCTGTCGTTTTCAACGGACCGGTCTGGAAATCGCCGGTGGCAGCTAGCATTTCATTGTATTTCATCGTCACCAAAGTTCCCCGTCGGAAGTGTGGATAAACAAATCACTTGTACTTACGAACCATGGTTAATTACGAGCCACAGCAGCTTAGCTAGCCCAAGAAAAAGAAACCAAGAGAACAAACTGAAATCAACCCTACTGTGGAATGCCTCCAAGCCTCGAACGGTTCCAGCATCTCAGTAGTAGGCGACGTCGAGAACCGCCCGGCGGTAGACCCGTCGTCGTAGAGACCTGGAACACCTGCACCAAGATCCCCGCCC
>NC_041382.1:741663716-741664854 GCF_002162155.2 Triticum dicoccoides | reverse complement strand
CCACCCCCGAATCGCCACGAACTAGCTCCCCTCCGCCGCCGTGTGCTGTGGTGGGGTGGGAGTCCCGGCCGGCCTGCACTGCTGCGGTACTCCGGCAAGAAAACAAATATGGACTGGTGGTGTGTCGCTGCCGCGCTGGTGTGTCTCCGCTTTCGCCGGTGGCGGGGCGGGGCGGGGTCGTACGTGATGAGGGTGCAGCCTTCCCCGGGTGCGAGCGGGATGGCCTCCCATTTTGTTGTCGTTGCGGATTAGTACGAGGCCCGACAATTTGGTGATGATGAGGACGTGCCGACTTGGCACAATGCGAAGGGCAAAACGGGTACTTCTTTTAAAGGAAACTTAGATATTTGTTGCTGTTGCTATTGTTGTTGCTGGTAGCATAACACCTCCTGAAGATAACACAGTAAGCATGATCTATTACACCGGAGCTATGCCTCTCATGCTTCATGCATCGTCGTACAGCTGATTCACCAACGCACATATTTAGCATGATCAAGGCTGGATAACATATTAATCATGACCGGACAAGTAGATGTGAGTGAAGGAGCTGGCACCCAATGTATGCATAAACGAGGGCTAGCTTAATTTTCTTCGGCTTGCTGCCTCTATATAATGTCACGAGTCACTACCAAGTCTACTCTGGTTCTTGCCATGGGAAAAATAGATGAATCTTCTGAAGAAAACCTCTATAGGGTTTGTATATGAGATATTGGAGCAAACCAAAGCGAGTACAACACCCCTCCTACGTGTATCTTCAGTACAAATAGCCTAGGATACATGTACCGTACATGTATTGCGTATTCCAATTACGTATAGTATGTGCCCTGCCTGGTTTTTGATGAACTAACTTGTTGTACTTTGAGTTTCCCGTCCAACTATACATTGTAATTCATTCGCTCAATTACACACACCTATTTTTTTGAGAAAACCGGTAATCTACTCAGTATAGTAGTGCAAGGAATTGAGAATCCTCCCATGCATTGCACCTGTAAGAAAGTTTTAGTAGAATCGAGATTCATTTTTATATACTTTTATATATATTGTATGAATAATATATATTGAATTCGTGCTTCAGTCCACTCATCAAAATGTCTGAACTGGTGGAGAGATGCGGGCAATATATATACTTCAACAACCC
>NC_041382.1:741621342-741663298 GCF_002162155.2 Triticum dicoccoides | reverse complement strand
ATCTAGGCTTATTTAGTACTTAGACGTGGGATTTATGTAGACCGTAGAAACTTGTATCCAGTGCAAATCACTACGAGCATGGAGAATGTATCCAGTGCACCAGCTGAATCTGTGCACCGGGTGCACCTATAGCTTTTGGGCCATTGAATGAAACGGAAACAGCCAGATTTTGGTCATAAGTTGCGCTACAAGATTTTTCAAAAGCAACACTATAATTTATAAAAAATCAACCCACCCTCTACATCTCATTCTTTCATATAACAAATCTATGTGTTTAGTTTTAGGCAAAATACAAAAATGATAATATATTTTGAACCAAATGTTCGATTTCATATCCGTTTTTTACTATCGTCTTTGTCTTGAGGAGATCTTTGAAACAAGGTCAATGTAAATAGCCCTGACGCATTCAGTGCATCCCTCAGTTTTGGGAAGTTTCTAGGATTGTTTATAGAAGTTTATTTGTGGCTTTTCCCTTTTTGTGTGTTTCCTCTAATAATTTTCATCGGGATTTTTTTCTTTTTTCAAATATACATGTGAATTTTTTTTGTACGTAACATTGAACATATTTCTAAATGCATGTTGAACATTCGTAAAAATGCACATTCAATATTTTTTCAATATACAGTGGAAATTTCTAAACACACGTTTGAACATTTTTCAAACATGTCATGAACAGTTTAAAAAAAGTGCAAACATTGGATGACTGTTAGAACATCTTCTAAACGTCACAATCTTTTTAAATGTTCTGAATTTGTTTCTAAAATTGCGGCAACAAAATTTTACATTTCATGATAATTTTTTGAAATGTCATCAAACATATTTTTTTAAAGTCATGAACATCTTTTTAAATGTCATACTCCCTCAAATCCATATTAATTGTCCCTGATTTAATATCAGCGGCAATAATACGGCTCGCAGGAGTAAAAACATTTGAATGGTATGCCATTTACTAAAAATTGCATTAACACTTTTTTTACAGTTGGTGAACATATTTTTAAACATGTGTACATTATTTTAAATATCACGACATTTTTTTGAATACTATGAACAATTTTGAAAAATTACACGAATGTACTTATAAATTTCATTAACTAGGTAAGCGTCTTTTAAAATTGAAGTAAACTAAACTTTGAAATATATTTAGATACAAATATTAGGCCCGGGCATCGCAAGAACAAAGAAGCCTTATCCGCAAAAAAAGAGAACAAAGAAGCCGGCTCATCTACTTGGCACACACATACGTCTCGACGGACCACAGCTCCATGTCGACGTCCATGATGGCAGGTGACGGCTCGCTATCGATCTCCGGCCACCCGGCCCCGTGCCGGCTCTAGACGCCTCGTTGCTTTACCGGCCAGTGCTACTGCAATCGGCAAGCAAGAAATGGACAAATCTATTGCTCGGAATGGTGACCGGCTTGTCGCTGCTGTTCTGCAGATATGGTTTTGGTTTTCGCCGGCGGCCGGGCGGGAGGTTGTGGCCTTCCCCGGGTGGGAGCGCCAACGGATGACTAATCGTCCTCGCGAGCTGACTCGGACAGCCGGTCAATTTGTTATGCTCTAAAAACACGAATTCACAATCGAACCTAGATATTTTTGATTTGTTTGCTACAAGGATCCAATGATGTACTTCACGGTATGATGAACCGGGATCTAGGAAAGATTCCAGTTTTATTGTTAAAGAGAGATGCGCACTCGAGACATAAACACAAGAGACAAGACAAAAATAGTGGGTCCTAGTAGGACCTCTCACTCCACTCAAGACTCGAAACAAATCCAGTCGACAAAACCATCATGAAGAATGAACATGGCAGAAATTTATCAGAATATACCCTCGCCGTTTCTTTTCTTATAAGGCTCGCTGAATTTTTCTTTCAAAGCCAAACTTTTCTTTTGTGCCTCACAAAATTTATATTAAAATGTATCAAAATCTACAATACCAAATGAGTATTACTAGAACCCATCATGAAAATATGAATGCCTGTCATGCTTCAAGTTCAAGCATGATGGTGTGGCCGACTCAGGTACACGCATACTCTCACCATCCAAAAATAAGTGAATGAGACACTTATTTTGGCACGTAGGGAGTACTTCATATCATCTCGACTGAACTCTAGTTTCTTTCTCACTTTAGCTACTTGTAAGTTGTCTGAATTTTAAATTTGGGCTAGTCGATTTTCTAGCCATTAACTTCAGCTCTATGATTCGTAACGCATTTTTTTCTGGCCTGTGATGTTAGTTATCTTGGGCTTGTTTTTTTACTGGCATCATATTTGGGTCAGTCTATTTACTATTGGGCCGCCCATTAACAGCTTGATCCAAACGTCCTCTCTTCCTTTTTGCCGGCGGCCGAGCGCCAATGGATGACTAATCGTCCTCGCGAGCTGACACGGACAGCTGGTCAATTTATTACACGCTAAAATCGCGATTGAACCTAGATATTTTATACTAGAAGGATTCAATGATGTATTTCATGGTACCGTGAAAGTGGGATCTAGGAAAGATTCCAGTTTCATTGTCAAAGAGACGTGCGCACTTTGAAACACAAACACAAGAGACAAGACAAAAATAGCGGTAATTGCCTTTGGCTCCTAGGTGCATATGCACCCATTGTCGAAATCCAAATTCCGAGAAGTTAAAAAATTCGAAACAAAAATCCCGCGTGTATATCCGGACATTTTATGTGCGTTCACAAGGTTTCAGTGAAAAACGACGTTTTTTGTGGCTTGTGTAAAAAAGATAAAGAAATGCCTCGTGAATAGTTAGAATGAAGCATCAGAAATTGTCTTTTTTACACAAGCCACAAAAAACGTCGTTTTTCACCGAAACCTTGTGAACGCACATAAAATGTCCGGATATACACGCGGGATTTTTGTTTCGAATTTTTCAACTTCTAGGAATTTGGATTTCGACAATGGGTGCATATGCACCTAGGAGCCAAAACGCCACTCTCCAAAAATAGTGGGTCCTTTGGAACTTCTGACTTGACTTAAGGCTCAAAACAAATCCACTTGACAAGATAGTCATGAAAAAAATAGAAATGACAGAAAATGAACATACCCTCGCCTTTCTTTTCTTATAAGGCGCTCTGAATTTTTCTTTCAAAGCCAAACTTTTCTAGCATACCCTCGCAGAAGTCTAGAACCATAATGGAACATATTAATGCATGTCATGCTTCAATTTCTAGCATGGCCGTGTAGCTGACTCAGCTACGCACATACTTTTGTATGATCTCGACTGAACACTAGTTTTCTTTCTTTCAAATTGACTGAATACTAGTTAATCGCCACAGTGGGATGAACCGACAATAAGATGAGCGTAATTGAATGAGCAGGCACATTGCATACATGAAATGGAAGTTAACTTATTTTTATATGCTTGCTCCCTCCCTCCATGCTACATGAATGAGGTGAACTCCACGCTACTTGGAAATGTAGCGGTACCTAGTATTGGAGAGAATGGGATTCCGCCAGATTTTCATGCATCGATCTTCCTATCCTCGAGGTATTCTGTTGGCATGCTTCAAGCATGTGTGTGTAGCTGATTAACCAATGCACATATATATTTAGTATGATCGAGACTGCACAGTAGAAACTCATGACAGATGGATGAACTAACAAGTACGCGCGAGTGAAGGAGCTAACACACTGTACACATGAACTGAACAATTTCTTCTGTCTTACACTTGCTCCATCTATATAATCTAAGAAGAAAGTTGTTTTGGTTCTTGGCATAGGAAGTGAATTGAACTCTAGAGAGAAAAACTCTACTATTAAATTTGAGATGTTGGAGCAAACCAAAGCAAAGAAAACTCTACATAGCTTGGCACATCTGTTGCAATTGACCAGCCACTGGCATTTGCGTACTGGCGAGAAGTAGAGTATGATGCGGCTCCATGCTGCTGGACTCCACCTTACTTGCATGTTATGTCGTTTCATAGGACAACAGGATTTTCCGGCCTAGGGATGTCAATTTAATCTCGTTTAAAGTCCACTTATGATATGATAGTTCAAAAAGGTTTTTTGTTTGTTTGAGAAAAATGAATTATCAAGCTATCAAAAACTAACTAAACGGAATTGCGGACGCCATTTATTTGCCACTTACATCCTCAGGGTTTTCACAGCATCCAACCGCCTGTTTGATAGTTTGAGAAGAAGGTGAAGTATTGTAAGACTTAATTCTTAAGAATGCTAAGAAGTCACCCCATCATTCCGAATAGAAAAAGGAGGACCATCTTGTTTCATTCAACGGATGAATCGGGTTGAATAGTGGAGGAGACCCATGGACAGTCAACATTTAGCCTTCACCGTGTCAGACACACTGTACTTTACCTATAGAATCAGTTTCTTAGCACATTTTGCAATAATATTTCGAGGACCCCGGTTGTAGTTTCAGATATTTGTTACGGTGGTATAAAAATTGCAGATTATGCAGTATGCATAAGATCTGTCGACTAAATTAATGTCTGTCATGCTTCCAGTTAAGGATGGTGGTGTGGCTGACTCAGCAACGCACATATACTTAGTATGATCGCGACTGAACACTTGTTCTTTTTTACGAATTGACTGAATTCTAGTTAATCACGACACTTGCTTAACCGACAAGTAGATGACAGTACTGTACATTGTATACGTGAATGCACCTTCCATAATCTCACAAGGACGTTTGCTTCTGGCCAGTTCTTGTCTTTGGCCTGGAAAAACAAATGAATTTCCTGAAGAAGAACTGTACACTTGTATTTGAGATGCTGCAGCAAAACAGAGCGAACAATCCCTTAAGAATCAGCCGGTCCTAACAGAAATTACTACTGGTGTAGTGTATTTACAGATCGATGCTACAACCAACATACACACATGATTCCGCAGCTAGCGCTCGAAGAAATCGACTAAAATCGAAACTGAAGAAACTGTATGTTCTGAATATGTCAGTACACGGTGTAGAGCAGCCCCTGGCGGCGGGCCTCGTCGTCGTCGTCGCGGCGCCTCGCGTGGGCGCGGCGCAGCCAGGCGACGTGGGCGGCGACCTCGGCGGAGACGACGGCGCAGAGCTGGGGGAGGTGGCGGGGCAGCCAGAGGTTGAGCGGCCACAGCAGCGGCGCCGAGGCCTGGAACACCTGCACGAAGGCGAAGGCCAGGAGGTGGATCCCCATCGCCGAGAGCCCTGGGACGCTGACCAACTCCCTGCGCTTGCGCGGTGCCGCGGCGTCGGCAAGCAAAAGAATGTGATGGCTGGTGAATGGCGTTGTGTGGCTGCTGCGCTGGTGTGGTTATGCTTTTGCCGGGGAGGTTGCGGCCTTCCCCGGGAACGACCTTCTTATTCTAGTTGCGCGCGCTGAGACGGGGAAGCTGGATAGGCATGGTGACGAGCAACATGACGTCTCGACTTGACGTTATCCCAAGGGTTGAATCGGGGTGGCCGGGCCTAATTGGAGGTGAGTCTGCCGATCGACAAGAGAAGAAGTCGGCAACATTCTATTTCCTTCAAGCAAAAAAGAAAGTTCCATACTGTTTCCAACAGCAACATATTTTTTGGGGGGGAAAACAACATATTTAGGCTAGTATAAAAGAGGTCATCGTTACCAACTTTCAGCTCACCCTAATTCACAGGCCCAGAAAAACCATAGTCATCTCTTCCCAACTCGCCGGCGACGGTACAAAATATGGCATGGCCCGACAGCAGCGAAAGGCACCAAACAACATACATGTCGACCTCTCAACCGGAACCTCCTCTGCCCACAACCTCCATGTCTACTCGCTGACAGGGACAAGCATGCGGGGCGGTGCCGCGAGCTCAGTCGTCGATGAACGTGGGCGTTTCCGACAGGGAGGGAGGGCAGATGTGGCAACTAGATAGAGCGGGGACGCAAGCTGGACTGCCACCGAACATGGTTGTTGTTGGCGGGGATGGAGCACACCGAGCTAGGGAGTTGCACCGGCGGACATACAGAAATTAGGATTTGGCAAAGGGGAACGATGGTTGCTGTTCTAAGATTTGATTTTTCAGGTGTCCGCATGTGGATGTGGGTCTTCAGGTTTGGTGCATACGCCCCAGTCGCATAAGTTTATTATGTGGCAAGAAGGGAGGATTTTACTAACAACTATCATGACCATTGCTTAGACTACAATTATTTTAGAGTAAATCCAAAACCTTATAAGCTTGGTTAATTGAGAAAGAACTAGCAAAAACCACAAAGATAGGTATCAAGGCACTCCGTCTAAGCCATCGTATGTGCCTTGTTCTGAACAAAGACGACATACCCAACATCATGAAAACTCTTGTAAATGGAGATGCATCGATGAGCAGCCTTCCAAGAAATGCGCAAATAGTAGCCTGGACATATCTCCGATCAATCACTTTCGGCGCGTGTGACTTTTTGTACATTCCCAGATATGAATGCATCTTCTCCTTTATATCTGCCTCGGTGTCTCTCTTTCGTCTTATCCTTCTTGCCCTATGCTCCGCACACTTGACCATTGGAATACTGCACTTTTTGTTCTTTTTATCCATGAGCTTTTTTATGGTACCCTATACTGCTAGGAGAAAGGGAGCAGTATATATCTAATCTCACCGTTGATTTCTTGAGGGTAGTTTAGACCCTAAGTTTTCACATTAAAACTCCGCCTCCCCCACACACCGCGGCCCCAAGCAGCCATGGTTCACCTCAATCCCAATGCGCCGTTCCCACACACCCAGCCGGCTGTTCAACTCCCCTCGGTCCCTCTTGCCGCTGCCACTGCGTTAGTTGGCTCCGTCCAATCGCCATGCTCCTCTAGTAAACCTTGCAGGCTCGCACATCGGTGACCTTGCGGCAGGCCTCGAACATCTGCTACCTTCTTATGGATTAGAAGTTCAGTTATCCATGATTAGGTATATCCGTATATGTGGTATGATTTCATCGTAGAAACTGAGTGGCCTTAAAAATTTCTTGCAAGTGCTACTGCTAACTGCCGCTCCTTGGAAATAACCGAGCATCACTGCGATTGCCAACAGACTGAACTAATATATACTTTACAACTTAAAACCTGAATTTGTGTTGGACATGGACAACTATACGAAGGTGAATACCAATTACTAAACTATCCGTGAGCACCTGTCGCCTACGTATTGCTGCCTGGGAGCTGTGGCGGGGGATGATGTATTTCTGTATGGCATGGCCTTCTTTAATTTCGACGGCGGCGAGCTCGTCAGCGGCGTCCGGTGTTTTTGCCACCACCGTCATGAGTCAGGCCGCGATGAGCAGTCTAAGCCAGCGCCTCACATACGGCCTGGCGACGAAGAGCAGGACGGGTAGGGGACGTCAGGTGAAACCTGCTCCAAGCCACCGAGCACGGGCTGATCGAGGAAGGGACGGGACATGGGCATGCGGAGATTCATGCGGGCGGCGACAGAACAGATGAGAAAGAGAACGAGTGGGTCGCATCAATCCATCTGACGAGCTGAAAATATCTTCCCAAATTGCCCTCAAATCTTGTATACTGCTCACGTTAAACAAGCAGTGCACGCTGTACTGCTAACCCGATCCAAGCAGTATACATCGCTTTGAGGCGTCGGATCATCAGAAATGAACGGCCAATATTCATTCCAGGGTACCATAAAAGAGCTCTCTTTATCCATACAGCCATTGCGCCTTGTAAGACAATAAGTTTTGGGGAACCAGCACAACCCTCTAGGGGTGGCTTATCTCATTATATATAATGGTTGTGTTATAATACGTACATAAGTACAGAAGCTATACATAGTCTAACACCCTCCCTCAATCTTAGCCACTTTCTAAAGAACTGAGAAGGGTAAGATTGCGCCTACAAGCCTCAAACTGTGGCAGCGGTAAAGGCTTAGTGAAGATGTCTGTAAGTTGATCCTTAGATGAGATAAACTTGATCTGGAGTTGCTTCTGCGATACACGTTCCCGTACAAAGTGATAGTCAACTTCAATGTGTTTCGTTCGGGCATGAAATACTGGATTTGCAGAAAGGTATGTAGCACCGATGTTATCACACCAAAGAATAGGAGGCTGTGGTTGAGACAACCCCAACTCCTGAAGCAAAGACTGCACCCAAATAATCTCTGCAGTAGCATTAGCCACAGCCTTGTACTCAGCTTCAGTACTGCTACGTGACACAGTAGCCTGTTTCCGAGCACTCCAGGCGATCAAATTAGAGCCAAAGAATACTGCATAACCCCCCGTGGATCGCCTGTCATCTGGGCTACCAGCCCAATCTGCATCAGAGAAGGCCGAAAGGACCCGAGAGGAAGTCGGCCGAATATGCATACCAAATGTCAGGGTGAACTGAACATAACGAAGAATGCGTTTAACAGCAGCCCAATGAGTATCTCTGGGAGCCTGAAGATACTGACAAACCCTGTTAACAGCATAAGAGATATCTGGTCTCGTGATCGTCAAGTACTGAAGTCCACCAACAATGCTCCTGTACTCTGTGGCATCCGCAGGAGACAAAAGCTCACCATCAACAACTGTTATCTTGTCGGTAGACGACATGGGTGTGGTGGTCGGTTTGCACTTCAGCATGCCAGCTCTTTGTAACAACTTCAAGGAGTACTTCTTCTGCGTAAGGACAAGACCAGTAGCACGAGAAGTGACCTCAACTCCAAGAAAGTAGTGAAGCTTCCCAAGATCTTTGACCGCAAAATCAGCACCAAGAGAGCAGACAAGAGCATTAGCAGCATACTGAGAAGAGCTGACAAGGATAATATCATCGACATATACCAAAAGGTACATAGTGACTTCTGGCTTCTGTAGAAGAAATAATGAAGTGTCAGCAGTGGACGGCACAAACCCATGAGCACGAAGGGCAGAGGCAAGGCGGGCATGCCAGGCACGAGGAGCTTGCTTCAAACCATATAGTGCTTTGGAAAGACGACAGATATAGTCAGGACGATCAGGATCAGAGAAACCAGGCGGCTGTTTCATATAAACCTCTTCCTCCAAAAATCCATGTAGAAAAGCATTCTGCACATCAAGTTGACGAAGGGACCAACCACGAGAAACAACAATGGAGAGAAGAAGCCGAATAGTGGTAGGCTTGACGACAGGACTGAAGGTGTCCTCATAGTCAAGACCATGACGCTGCCGAAAACCGCGAGCAACAAGTCGCGCTTTGTAACGCTCAATAGATCCATCCGAATGCTTCTTCACTTTGAATACCCATTTTGAGTCAATAACATTTACCCGTGGTGGTGGAGGAACGAGAGTCCATGTCTTGTTACGAAGAAGAGCATGAAACTCCTGCTCCATAGCCTCTCGCCAATGTGGAATGCGCAGGGCAGCCTGATATGAGCGAGGCTCAGAAGATGGATCCGCAACAGCAGCAGCCAAACAAGCAGCCAACCAAGCAACCGTACCATCCTTACGTTCCTTAGGTTTGAAAATGCCACTGCGACTGCGTGTATGTGGTCGGGACACAGGAACCACCGAGGTCGACGGAGCAGCCTGCAACGGGCTGGAGGACGGCGACGTTAACGAGTCAGCCGGTGACGAGGAGCCAGTCACGGTAGCCTCGGACTCGGTCGACGAAGAAGGCTGGCCCACCGGCGAAACCGGCAGAGCAGACGAAGCAGCTGGCGACTCCGGCATCACAGACCGGGCCATTGGCGAGCTCGGCATAGTGGGCCGTGGCGCGGCCGGTGTCGCGGGCCGATCCGCGGATGAAGGCGACGTGAGGACCCGAGCCGCGGGCGAAGACGGCGTGACGGGCCGAGCCGCAGGCGAAGACGGCGTGACGGGTCGAGCCGCGGGCGACTCGGCGGCCGCTGGCAAAAAAGGCCGAGCCGCTGGAAACTCAGCGATCGCTGGCGTAGCGGACCGAGCAGTGGAGATGCTCGGCGCGACGGGCTCGTCGGGTGACCATGCATGAGCACGCGAATCGACGCCATGCAACATAGGGCGATCGACGTGTCCACCAGAAGACGACGATGATGATGGTGAATCCTCCAACAGCTCCAAACGAGCTCCACGTTCGGTTCCTGCACCATGGTTAGGTAACAGCAAAGGAGAGTATGCAACATCATCAAATTGGTCAGAAGCAACAGAGGATGAATGCAGGGATGGTGGTTCGACAGTAGACACAGGAAGGTTGGCAAAGGGAAAAACATGCTCATCAAACACGACGTCCCGAGATATATAGACACGATTAGTGGGAACATGAAGACATTTGTAACCTTTATAAAGAGAGCTATAGCCAAGAAAAACACACTTCTTAGAATGAAACTCAAGCTTGCGCTTGTTATATGGACGAAGATGCGGCCAACAAGCACACCCAAATACCTTGAGAAAGGTATAATCAGGTTGTTCATTAAGGAGAACCTCAATGGGAGTCTTCATGTTTAAAACACGAGTAGGAGTACGGTTGATGAGAAAGCATGCAGTGGTGAAAGCATCACTCCAAAACCGAAACGGAACAGATGCATGGGCCAAAAGAGTAAGACCAGCTTCAACAATATGACGATGCTTACGTTCGACTGAACCATTCTGTTGATGTGTATGTGGACATGCTAAACGATGAGCTATCCCAAGCGACTGAAAGAAAGAGTTGAGGTTGCGATACTCGCCCCCCCAATCCGACTGGACATGAACAATTTTGTGCTTGAGAAGACGTTCAACATGTTTTTGAAACTGAACAAAAATATCAAACACATCAGATTTGCGTTTAATAAGGTAAAGCCAGGTAAAGCGACTATAAGCATCAACGAAACTGATATAGTAATTATGACCACTGACAGAAGTCTGAGCAGGACCCCATACATCTGAAAACACAAGTTCTAAAGGATGTTTCACCTCACGACTGGACTCGAAAAAGGAAGTTGATGACTCTTCCCCTGCTGACAAGCATCACACACTGCTACATCTTTATTACTAGACAAACTAGGAAGCTCATGACGACGCAAAATATGACGGACAATAGGTGTGGCCGGGTGACCAAGACGAGCATGCCACTGTGACGGAGAGACCCGAACTCCACTGAAAACGCGAGCGACGCCAGGATGCTCCAGACGGTAGAGGCCCTGGCACAACCGCCCACTAAGAAGAATGTCCCTCGTGCCCCGATCCTTAATAAAAAGATCAAAAGGGTGAAATTCACAAAGCACATTATTATCACGTGTGAGTTTAGGAACTGAAAGAAGATTACGGGTCACAGATGGAACTCGAAGAACATTGCGAAGCTGAAGATTCCTATTGGCATGTCTAGTGAGAAGAGATGCTTGACCAATATGAGAGATGTGCATACCTGCTCCATTGGCGGTGTGGATCTTGTCGGAGCCATGATAGGGTTCACGAGTGTGAAGCTTCCCCATCTCGCTGGTCAGATGCTCTGTCGCCCCAGAGTCCATGTACCAGTGTGGATCGATGGAGTAGGACTGAGTGTGTCCCTGTTGCTTCTGCGGCGCGGGACGATCAGCCATGGCGACCTGACGGGCATTGTTGCGTGTATCTTTGCCGTCATTGCCAAGACCAAGGAAGCTTCGCTGGAAGCGCTTATGACACTTGGAGGCCCAGTGCCCATCACGGCCACAAAGCTGACACACACGTGGACCGCCAGCCCCCGGTAAGGTCGCAGTAGGTGAGGGGGCCGAGGCGGGCGACGGTGGCAGCCCCAAGGGAGACCGGGGTGATGAAGAAGAGCGGCCACCCTTGGTGGCGGCGTTGGCCGAGAGGGAGCCAGTGCCCCTGGTGCGGCGAGTCTCGACCCGTTGCTCAGTGAGAAGGAGCCGAGAGAAAACCTCGTGTGCCAGCATGGGTGTCGAGTTGCCCCGCTCGTTGATGATCTCGACTAAGGCATCATACTCCTCATCAAGACCATTGACAATAAACGAGTTGAACTCGGAGTCGGTGAGGGGCTGTCCAATGGAGGCCAATGTGTTGGCGAGGCCCTTGACCTTGTTGTAGAACTCAGTGGCAGTGGAGTCAAGCTTCTGACACTCTCCAAGCTGACGACGGAGTGCAGAGACACGAGCCTGGGACTGCGCTGCAAAGGTGCGCTCAAGGATGGTCCAGGCCTCATGAGACGTCTTCGCGAAGACAACAAGGCCGGCAACTGCCGGCGAGAGCGACCCCTGGATGGAGGAGAGGTTCGCCTGGTCCTGCCCCGTCCAGACGCGATGGGCCGGATTGTAGACCGGACCGTGCACGCTGTCTACCAACGCGGGTGGGCAGGGAAGCGATCCGTCGACGTAGCCTAGCAGGTAGTGACTCCCCAAGAGCGGGAGAACCTGCGCACGCCAGAAGATGTAGTTGTCGGCGGAGAGCTTGATGGTGATGAGATGACCGAAGTGAAACGGCGGCGGCGAAGACGATCCCATCGAGGAGGCTGCCTGGGGTGCAAACACCATGGAGGCAGCCAGAGGCACCGAAGCCGATGCGGGAGGAGGCGGGACCGCAGCCAGGGCGGGCGCCGCAAAGCTCGCGGCCGGTTCGGACGCCGCAAGGCTGGCGGCCGGGGCGGACGCCGCCAACCCCGCCAGCGGGGCGGTGTGATCCGCTTGCGGCAGGAGCGGCGGGACGACGCCTGCGGAGTCCGCAGCGGACGGCGGCGCCGTGGTGTGGACTACGAGGTCACGCCCAAGCGAGGGCGCCGGCGGCGTGGAGAAGACGGAGCCGATGCTCCTTGTCCCGATCGGAGCCGGAACGGAGACGGCATCGAGCGGGAGGTTGAGCAGAGCCGCAAGAGAGGCCGGGAGGAAGCCCGCAGCAGTGGAACCGGTGGTGGCGGCGCTCGACATGGCGGCGGCGCGATCGGTGGCGCGGCGGCTGCGGTGAAGGCGGCGGCGGCTGCGGCGGCGGTGCGGGTATTAGAGTTTAGAAGCGGAAGCGATCGTAACCTAGCGTGATACCATGTAAGACAATAAGTTTTGGAGAACCAGCACAACCCTCTAGGGGTGGCTTATCTCATTATATATAATGGTTGTGTTACAATACGTACATAAGTACAGAAGCTATACATAGTCTAACACGCCTTAACGCAAGAACATCCATCGCGAACAGGAGATGAGATTTACCAGAATTTCAATGACATTTTCGCACGGGAAAAATATGATCAGCCGATACTACCTTGGGTGAAAGCCCGCCAACCATAAAACAGAAAATAAAAACGAGAGTACCGACCACCTTGTCTTTGACTATGGGTTGACATGGTAACTTGAGCATGAATCCATTAATTTGATCACATATCCCCAAGATTACATAAGCCATAATCCAGCCAACCCACCGCTAAGCGAAACCCAACATTAAAATTGTTTTCTCCGAAAATGCTCGATCCAGACGATCATAAGTCTTGGATAAATGTAACTTATATGGGCAAATTTTCCTTGTGTAGTGTTCCAGATAATGAAAGCATTCGATCAACGCACTATCAGTAATGAGACAATGAGGAGCAAATGTACTTGGATTTTTTGTTTTTGCAAACAAGAAATTGGCCTTAATATTTTTTCCGCGAATGAAATCGGCCTTAATTACTTCACTAAGCACTTCGCCAGTCGCCACAATACTACAGAACCATAGGAAAGCAATTGGGCTGAATTCCCGTAACTCGTCATGCTTTCCTTTTTGTGTGTGTGAGGGAAATCAGACTACGCAAGCTCGTCTATATTGCATCAAGACCTTCAACTTTGAGGGAAATCAGACTACGCAAGCTCATCACAACAAGCGAAATACTCCCTTCATTCCAAAACAAGTGTCGCTGATTTAAAACAAAATAAGTACAAAATTGTTCTAAATCAATGAGACTAATTTTGGGACGGAGGGAGTACCAACTTTGCCGTTCTTTTAAAAATCCCTTGACTTGGCTAATCATGGGGAAAATCGTAATTCCATAATGCCCTTTCTAATCCTCCTAGCCACTATTCTACTACAATAATTCTCGCTTGGTGTTCTAATTGTGAATCAACACAATAGTGGTGGTGGTAATTCAATAATTCCTTCCGGCATTTTACTGGTCTGAAAAAAAAAGTGTTCCCACTTATAATGTCGGTCTTCATTATATCTCAATTGTGTGGATAAAAATGCACGGGAAGCATATCGTAGTCTAGCGCTTTCAGTGGACCGGTCTGGAAATCGCCGTTGGCAACTAGCATTCCACTGTATTCATGGTCACCAAAATTCCGCATGAGAACCATTGATGAACAAGTCACTTATACTACTCCCTTCGTTCCTAAATATTTGTCTTTCTAGAGATTTCAACAAGTGACTATATACGAAACAAAATGAATGAATCTACACTTTAAAATATATCGATATACATCCATATGTGGTAGTCCATTTAAAATCTCTAAAAAGGGAGTACTTTCTGCGTAAACTAATATAAGAGCGTTTAGATCATTACTTTAGTAATCTAAACACTCTTATATTAGTTTACGAAGGGAGTACTTGCGAATCCTGATTAATTACAAGTTTACAACCCACACTCAGACCAGGCATTGCTCGGAAGACACAAGCATGCAGCATGCAGCTAATTTAGCTAGCCCAAGAGAAGAAAACCAAAATATACTAAAAAGGGAATAAACTGAAATTAATCACTATTCTAATTTACTTGAGAAAAATTAATCATTGGCATCCCTGCTACTGCCTCCAAGTCTCGGACGGTTCCAGCGTCTCACTCTCAGTAGTAGGCGACGTCGAGCACCGCCCGGCGGTAGACACCGTCGTCCCGGCGGCTCCAAACGGGGGCGCCGGGACGGCACGCCCGGCGCAGCCAGGAGACGTGGGCGGCGAGCGCGGCGCGGGCGACAGCGCAGGCCTCGGGCAGGCGGCGCGCGAGCGGCAGCCAGAGGTTGAGCGGCCACAGCAGCGGCGCCGAGACCTGGAACACCTGCACGAACATCCTCGCCCCCGCGAACGCCAGCAGGTGGATCCCCATCGCCACCAGCTAGCTCGACTCCACTCCGCCGCCGTGCGCTGTGGACTGTGCAGCCGCGCGAGCCCCGACCTCTGCTGGCGTTGCGGTGCTCAGGAAGTGGGGAGGCAAGAAAGCAAATGCCGACTGATGGTGTGTCGCTGCCGCGCTGGTGTGTCTCCGTTTTTGCCGGTGGCGGGGCCGTACGTGATGAGGGTGCAGCCTTCCCCGGGTGCGAGCGGGATGGGGCTCCCGTTTTGTTGTCGTTGCGGATCAGTACAAGGCCGACAACTTGGTCAGATTTGGATAACGCCACGACGAGGACGTACCGATCTGCCACTATTGTGAAGCGCAAAACGGGTAAACTATAAAGGAAATCTCGGATATTTGTTGCTGCAGTTGCATGATCCACTGATGCATGCCTCACCCTTCTGGCATGGGTGCACCGCCGGATCGCCGAAGCACATATTTAGTCATGACAGTAGGATGACCTGAAAACAAGTCGACGAGGCGCCAAGGAGCTGGCACACATTGTATATGAATGGCATCAACTTATTTTTCTTGAACGCTTGCACGTTGAACCCTATATATAATCCCGCAAGTCACTGCGAAGTTTACTCTGATTCGTGCCATGGAAGAACAGATGAGTCTACCGAAGAAAAACCTTAGAGTTGTGTTTGAAATGTTGGAGCAAACCAAAGCAAGTTCTAGTCCCTTTTACACTTATGCTGCAGTATCCATGTGATGCTTCCGTTCCTCGCAATCCGGTTGCCCTCCTCCGGTGTGTATGACTGCGATAGGAAATACGGGAAAACACTCTTTTCTCCTAGATGTGTTGAGTGAAGAGCAGAAAAGAGACGCACACGCCTAATTTATTTGGTAGAAACAGGTAGCTCGCTGGAAAATCAAGGGAGTCCCCACTGCCTTCCGACTAGAAGGAATTGCACGCCCTTTGCGTGAGTATGTGGTGCCTTACATCGAAGCTCTACTCCCTTCCAACCGAATGAATAGTGCATCACTCCTACAGTATGGCGTGCAATGTATGTAGTCCCTACTCCCGCCCTTTACTGATGAACTATTCTGCATAGAATAAACTTTTCCTCGTTGCGACGAACAAATTGACTGAACTAAGACTGTTTGTTGATTGACCGAGTTGCCCATCCATCTATTCATCGTAATTCGACTGCTCTATAACCCAGGCAGGCAAATTATTCTTCTGAGAAAATTAATAATATGCTTAACAATGCAAGAAAATTCCTAGGCACACTATGGCACTGAAATTTGGCATGCAATGCAGTCATAAGAAAATTATGGCCAAGAAAATCCCTAGACACTGATAAAGATGTGTGGTTGTTGTAATAAACTCTCTACTCCTCTCTTATTAATCAATACACCAGGCAAATCCGTTAAATAAAAAAATTCTGGCAGAATCCGACACATGTAGCAGAGTCTATCGATCTCCATTTACATATCAATGCAGAACCAGCACGTAGATCATGCGACGCTCCGGAAGACAAATGACCAAGCATCGTAAGAGCGGGAAAACCAGAAGGCCAAACTTGAACCGTAGCCTGGTTGCTCTACATCGATCGACGTCCTCGCTCGTGATCGATCGATGCCGATCCCCACCCGGCCGTGCGTGCCGGCTCGTAATTCTTGATGCTTCGCCGCCCGTGGCGTGCGCGCACCGGCGAGTGCTAGCTACTGCAGCAGACAAGCACAGCAAACGGACGGACGACTGTGATTAGGAATGGCGATGTGACAGCTTCGGTGCTGCCGTTGAGCGAGAGGTTGCGGCCTTCCCCCGGTACGAGCGCCAACTGGTATCGTTGTTGCGAGTCTCTACTGTATTAAAGACCGAGAACCCTGCCGATCATTACACAACATGATGACGCGCCACGCAACGTACAGGTGTGCCGTTATGATCGCGCGTTATGTTCTCCATCCAAGGACAGAAAAGGATAAAGATGTGACCGCTCCTGCTCCTGCTAGTGGGTGGAGCTGACTCGGACGGCCGATCAATTTTACTCCAAAATCACAATCGAACATGGATATTTTATTTGTTCGTGAGGAGATTCCAGTTGTGTACCGTACGGCCAACGTGGTATCTAGGACAGATTCGAGTCACTCCAAACAAAGGAAGAACACGAGGAAAAAATAATGGGCCCGACCGATGACCTCAAACTCAAGCAAATCTAGTCAACAAAATACAATATATATATATATATATATATATATATATATATATATATATATATATATATATATATATATATATATATATATATATATATATGAAGAATTAAGCATGACCAAAATTAGCAAAAATACTTTTTCGGTTTTGCTAAAGCACATCTTAGATGTGCCCTAAATATTGCATTGATATTACACGGAGATCCGTGCGGGTATTTTCCTTTTTCTTTTTGAGTTTTATGTTTGACTGATTCATTTGGATGTGCAATAACTAGGGCATATCTAGATATACCTAAGTATTGCACATCAAAGTCCTATGTCAATGATATTGTAAAGAAACTGTGGGTGAACAGTAAAATGATCTCTATTAATTGACTGCAATGATGTACATATTTATATGTCCAGAGGGGGCACGTCGCACAGTCGCGACGCTTACAAGAGGCAAGATTAGAAGGACGCGTCCGTTACATTAGGACGTGACCCATCGGGGGAGAAACCGCACATCGGTTTGGAAAAGCTGGGATTTCCCTTTAATTAAACTAATTAACTAAATCTTAACACTCCCCCTAATCCCTGCTTTCATTATTCTTGTAAACATCATCATCACCATCACCATCATCATCATCATGATCAGTCTCCTCCAAAAACCCTATAGGAAAAATATAAGGAGATATGTACAATATGCCATCTAAACTCCTTTCAAAAACCCAGTGGGAAAATTAGGAGAAACCGACATATCATAATTCATGTATTACTATTGCCTCATTAAAAACCTTCCATAAGAAACCATTTAGGAAAAACTTATAAAGGAAAAGAGTGCAATATCAAAGATCCGAGGATCACAAACAGATTATCATTCAGGGAGACACTCCCCCTGAACTTTGCAAGTCCCGAAGTCGTTTCATACCAATTCCATTGATGTACTTCTCAAATAAAGAACTTGGTAATGACTTTGTAAACAAATCGGCCAGATTGTCACATGATTTCGTTTGCAAAATATTTATCTCCCCGGTTTCCTGTAACTCATGGGGATAAAATAACTTAGAAGAAATATGCTTTGTAACATTACTCTTTATATAACCTGTTTGCATCTGTGTAATACATGCAGCATTATCTTCATAGATAATAGTGGGTGATTCCAATGATCCAATCCCACTTGAACTTTCAATAAAGTTAATCATTCTGCAAAGCCATGCACATTCACATGATGCTTCAAACAAAGAAATAATTTCAGAATGATTCGTGGATGTAGCCACCAGAGTTTGTTTTGTCGACTTCCAAGAAAAGGCCGTACCTCCACTCAAGAAGACAAAACCAGTCTGTGATCTGGCATTATGGGGATCCGATAGGTATCCAGCATCACAATATCCCACCATGGTTTTATCTTGATTTTTTCGATAGAACAAACCAAGATCTTTGCTGCCTTGAAGATATCTGAAAATGTTCTTCACACCAACCCAATGCCTCTTTGTTGGTGATGCACTGAATCTAGCCAATAAATTTACTGTAAATGATATATCAGGCCTGGTGCAATTTGCTAGATACATTAGTGCTCCAATAGCACTGAGGTAAGGAAACTCGGGTCCTAATACCTCTTCATCATCACCCTTAGGTCTAAATGGGTCTTTATCTCTATCAAGAGATCTAACAACCATTGGTGTTTTCGATGGATACGCTTTATCCATATTGAATTTCTCAAGAATCTTTTGGATATAAGCAGACTGATGAACAAGTATTCCTGAAGGAAGATGTTCAAGTTGTAAGCCCAAACAAAATTTAGTCTTACCCAGATCTTTCATCTCAAACTCCGTCTTAAGATGATTACTTGCCTCATGTATTTGTTGTGTAGTCCCAATGATATTCAGATCATCCACATACACAGAAATAATGCAAAATCCATTCTTAGATTTCTTAATAAACACACATGGGCAATCACTGTTGTTTGAGTAACCCTTCTGAAGAAGGAATATACTCAGTCGGTTATACCACATTCTTCCCGACTGCTTTAAGCCATATAATGACTTCTGAAGCTTTACGCAATACATGTTGCGATTAGCCTTTGGATTCGGAAGCTTCATTCCCTCAGGAACTTTCATATAAATATTTGAATCTAGTGACCCATATAAATATGCAGTCACAACATCCATCAGTTGGATAGACAAATTCATTTTCACTGCCAGTGATATTAAATATCGGAACGTTGTTCCACTCCTAACAGGAGAATATGTTTCATCATAATCGATGCCGGGTCTCTGCGTGAACCCCTGTGCTACAAGCCTCGCCTTATATCTCACCACCTCATTGTTCTCGTTCCTCTTACGAACGAAAACCCACTTTGCTCCCACAGGGAACACATGCTGAGGAGTGGGTATTACTGCAGTGAATACCCCTCTTTTTATGAGCGAGCGCAATTCGTCCTCAATTGCTGCCTTCCATTTGGACCAGTCTGAGCGCTTCATGCACTCCGCCATGGACTTAGGTTCTCGATCCAAATCAAGGCCTTCTGCAATTCTAGAGGCGAAATAAATGTCGACAACTGTAGTCTTTCTATTGTATGATTCTCCTGAATCAATATAATTAATGGATATCTCATCAGTACCTTTTGATCCTTCATGATTTCCCTCAACAATTGGATCAAGGTCTTCCGATGTCCCAACACCAAAAATTGTGTGCACACTCGTGCTGGGTTCTGGATGTCTAACATCCTTCAGGTGTCCTTCAACCCTAGGTTGAATATCAACATCTTGTTGACTTGCATTTACTTTTTGAGGATTCCTCATTCCCCTTGGACGCTTCTGCAAAGCCTTGTCCTTTGTGTCCAGATTCCTCCCCCTCTTGGGTGGTTGAGTAGATCTATGGGTCACATCCACTCTCTCTGGCACATTCATAGCGGGAACATTTGATTTTGTGACACCTTTATAATCAGTAAATGCATCTGGCAGATTATTTGCAATATTTTGCAAATTTATAATCTTCTGAACCTCCAGTTTAGATTCATTCGTACGTGAATCTAAGGACTGGATGCCTTTCACATCCCAATCTATTTCACGGCATTTTTTATGGTTATTCTCCCCCCTAATGCCGGGAAATTGTCCTCATCAAAAATGCAATCAGCATACCAAGCTGTAAATAAATTCCCTATCAGGGGCTCTAGGTACTTAATGATTGACGGAGAATTGTACCCCACATAGATCCCCATTCGTCTATGAGGGCCCATTGATGTACGCTGCGGTGGTGAGATCGGTACATATACCGCGCAACCGAATTGCCGCAGATGGGAAATACTTGGCTGGTTTCCACATACTAACTGCAACGGGGAGACCGTATGATATGCAGTTGGTCGAATTTGTATCAATTCAGCAGCATGTAAAACTGCATGACCCCAACATGAAGCTGGAAGATTACTATTTTGCAGGAGCGGTCTTACTATCAACTTGATCCTCTTGA
The DNA here is from genome assembly GCF_002162155.2 of Triticum dicoccoides. NCBI lineage: Eukaryota > Viridiplantae > Streptophyta > Magnoliopsida > Poales > Poaceae > Triticum > Triticum dicoccoides. Next base: position 741,642,816 of record NC_041382.1, on the reverse strand, counting down.
TAAATGATTCCGCAAGACCATTCTAGGTATGTACATAAGGTACTGAGTGCTCCACAGAAATGCCCAAAGCTAGGCAATAATCATTAAATGCTCGTGAACTAAATTCCGCAGCATTATCCATTCGGATGGTTTTTATCCTATGCTCAGGATGATTTGCTCTCAATTTAATGATCCGAGCAATTAGCTTTGCAAAAGCATGGTTCCTTGTTGACAGTAGACACACATTTGACCATCTTGTTGATGCATCAATTAGGACCATGAAATATCTGAATGGTCTAGATAACGGTTGTATTGGACCACAAATATCTCCTTAAATGCGATCAAGGAAATTAAGCGGCTCATCCTTTAATTTCACGTAAGATGGCCTTGTGATCAACTTCCCAGTTGCACATGCTGTGCATACAAAATCCGATGATTTTGGGAACTTTCTATCCGTTATGTTGTGTCCAACAGAACCATCAATAATTTTTCGCATCATCCCGATAGCAGGATGTCCCAGGCGACCATGCCAAATCTTGAACTTATCAAGATTCTGAAAAACTATCTTGTACGCCATATGCGTCTCTGGTTTAATGTATGTATAATACAACCCAGAAGATAGAGAGGGCAAATTCTCAAGGACTTCCTTTCGAAATCCCTTTTGTTGAGTTATGAGTAGGCATTCAGCCCCACTCTCTTCATTAGTTTCCACATGGAAACTATTTTTGCGGATATCCTTAAAACTCAGCAAGGTACGAGTAGAATCTGGATATAGAAGAGCATCCTGGATTATCAATTTAGTACCCATAGGGAGTGTAATTGTAGCTTGACCAGAACCAACAATTACCGTGTCTCGACCAACAATTGTCATGACACTTTCATTACTCTTCTTGAGTGTCTGGAAATACTTCATCTCCCTAAGTATCGTGTTAGTAGATGCACTATCCACTAAACACATTTCCTCCTCCATTGTATTATTCCTTGAAGTTCTATAGAGTAAAAGAACAAGGTTCAGTATATAATCAAACTCTTATAGAATCAGTACATACATTACAAACTATATATGTCTTGTACTTATTACAAGCCCTATGTCACACGACATAGCTAACACATTATGTCTAAGGACATAACTTATTTTACAACACATGTAATATGTCTAATAACATCATTACAATACTTAGACAAATGAGACTAAATCTGGTCTCCATATATGTCAGTAGAACCAAATTCCACTAGCATGTCATCGACATCTAGTATTGGATCTTTCACTTGCTGATTCTGCTCCTGGTTGTCCATGATCAGAGAATCATCTCGAGAACCATCAACCGTAGGGGTACCATCTTCATTTCCAGTGAAGTGTGCTTCATACTGGTCCCCCTGAGCCTTCTTGCCCTTTCCAAGTGACTGTTGGTACAATTCCACCAAATGCTTTGAAGTGTCACACTTCTTTGCAATATGTTCCTTACAACCACACCTGAAGCAACCACTGTTGCTAGCCTTTCATTCTTCTTGAAAGAACCTTTTCCCTTTTGGACACCATATTTATTCCGCTTCTCATTACGCTTCCACTTTCCATTGAATGTCCTACAGTTCTTTTTGGAACCATTGAACTTTTGAGTATTCTTAGAGTTGAAGTGTGATTCAGGCAGAGGCATCGTTCCTGTTGGACGAGCCAAATTGTTCTTCTCAAGAAGCTCATTGTGCTTCTCTGCCTGAAGCAGCGAGTAAATCAACTCAGAATACTCCTTATACTTTTGATGACGATACTGTTCAGCAAGTATCCTCATAGAAGGATGGAAAGTAGAAAGCGTCTTTTCAATAAGATCAGCATCAGAAACTGCACTATTACAGAATCTCAACTTGGAGTTGATCTTATGAACAGCAGAATTGTATGCAGCTACAGACTTAAAGTCTTGGAATCGGACTAGTGCCTATTCCCGTTGCGCTTCAGGCAACATCACCGCCCTTTGCTAATCATACCTCTCCTTTAAGGAGTTCCAGAGTGTCATAGGGCTCTCCTCCATCAGATACTCTGTCTTTAGGTCAGGGTGAAGATGATGTCGAATGAAGTGCAACGTTGAATACCTTATTATGTCTATTACGGATGCAGTCCCTTAGGCAGGTGTGGTTATAGCGGAATTGAGTCCCTTGGCCGTCAAATTGATTTTGACATCCATTGCCCATGTCAAATAGTTAGAACCATTGACGGCAAGTTCAGCAAACTCTTTTTTAGATATGTCAGCCATATCCTGCATGCAATCAGCATGCTTATTAATTTACTCTCATAGCAAATTAATTGTGTTGTAAATAAAACAATGCATGTATATTGATCAACATATAGCAATTGATAAATTGCCGGAACATATACGTTGAGATACATTGTACTTGTACAATACAGTAATACACACTAATTACTGAACAATACAATATAATAATTTGCACAAATTACTAAATAACTAGTCACAACTTCAAACTGCTAGTTAAAGAACTAAACAGAAAAAGAAAAACGAAAAAAATGGTACTGGGTCGCATATAGGGAGACCCAAACCAGTAGCACAGCCCGCTGCTACAGTACTGCAGCTCAGAACGAGGCTTAGGTCGCAGCCCATCAAGCCTTTCAGCCCAACAGGCCCGACACCGCTTTAATGCTGAATAAAAGTAGTCGACGGTTAGGGTTTCCCCCACCGCCCCTGATCCCCATACCACGCAGCGACACCCTCCTTTGTTCCTGCCGCCGTGCCGTACGCGCGCTCACCGGCGAGTCGCCGGCGGCGAAGGAAGGGAGTCCTCCTCGTCCGACGAGGGGCTGTAGTTAGGGATGTCCACTCCATTCTAGAGTCCGTTGGTGAGTCCGAGTGATGCCGGATCCCACGCTCCTGGACGGCGTCCAGGACGACGGTCAACGGCGGTGACGGAGCGGCCGAAGGGGAGACGGCGGCTCGCGCCGGTGTTGGGCGGACCTACGCTGCCGCTTGTTCTGGCGACATCCGTGGCAGGCTTCCCACCGGTGCCGAAGAGGAAGAAGTGCTCCTCGCCAGGAGGAGCAGGGGAGGGCCCGAACGCCCATGGGGCGCTACTCGTCCCCGCATCGTTCTGTCCAAGTCCTGGCCCGACGCTGCCACTTGCTCCGGCAGCGGTGACCGCGCCCGCGGTGGCCATGGCCTGTCCTGGAGTCGGGATGAAGACGAGGCCATCGCCCCCGGCGCCGGCGACGCGCGTCGGAGCCGGACTATAGCCACGTGCCGGTACGTCGATGACTATCACCCGTTCCTCCTCCTCCGCCGGCGTGGGTGACGGCAGGCGTGTGCCGGCGGCAACTGCAGGTCCTGGCACGCCCATCTCGGTGTTCAGCGCTGGAGGGACACTCGGTCCGACGACAAGCCCTGGGTCCAGACCCTGGCGGTTGTCAACCGGCGTGGCCAGGCGTCGGTTCACCGGCGTGACGCGACGGCGTCGACCAACGGCCGCGGCATGGTGGCGTCCTCCAGTGAAGTTCTGGCGGCGGTTAATACCGAGGCCAGACACTTGTGGTGGTGCCCCCCATCGATGGCGGACGAACCGGCGGCGCTGCTCGGCAAGGAAGTGACGGCGACCCTCTTCCCAGAGAAGACCGAGGAGAAGGGAGGCAAGGGATGACATCCTCACCGTTCCAGTATCTTCTCCGATGTGTTCTGTGTGTGGCCTGTCGCTCTCGTGGGGAGACTACCAGTGCCGATAACGTGTAAAGAAACTGTGGTTGAACAGTAAAATGATCTCTATTAATTGACTGCAATGATGTACATATTTATATGTCCAAAGGGGACACGTCGCACAGTCGCGACGCTTACAAGAGGCAAGATTAGAAGGACGCGTCCGTTACATTAGGACGTGACCCATCGGGGGAGAAACTGCACGTCGGTTTGGAAAAGATGGGATTTCCCTTTAATTAAACTAATTAACTAAATCTTAACAGATATAACACGGAGATTCATGCCGATATCTCACTATGTGTCGTGGTATTGTCACGACGGATGCCCTTGTGAAAGGACTAAGTGTGGAGGCCATCGCAACTAGGAGGTCGCTTGAGAGGGATTGATCGGGAAACGAAGGACACGAGTTACCCAGGTTCGGCCCCTCACGGTAAAGGTAAAGACCTACTTCCTGCTTGATTGATATTGCTGAAATCTCGATCACAAGGATGCAGATTCGCTAACCTAGCTCTTGATGATTGTAACTTAGTCGTTTCGTCCCAGTGGCTCCCCTTTATATAATAGGTTGAGTCCCCAAGTTTTATAACAAAGTCCGGGTCGTACTATGACCCGTATTCTATTCTACTTTTTTTTAGACAACCGTATCCTATTCTACTTGTTCCCCAAGTAAGGAGTCTCCATCTTTGGGCCTTCGTCAAGCCGGCCCATCAAGTGTCATTGCAAGCTGGCCCATAAATCTACCGGGCCATTTGCCGCGTTAGAGATGCGTCAGGTGGAAGCAACCCATGAGCCGACGTGCTCTAGGCCAGGTCATTCCTCCTGCCGGGTCATAGTGCAGGGAAATATCCCCAACACTATGTGAAGGGCAAAACGGGTAAAAATATCAAGGAAACCTTAGATATTTGTTGGTGCGAGTATAACAGCTGCATGATCTACATCAATGATTTGTGCCTCTCACCCTTCACGCATGGGTGTGCAGCCGGTTCCCATTGCTATTTAGCATGATCAAGGCCGGACACCAATTAATCATGACAGTACGTAGGATGACCTGATAATAAGTTGATGAGCGTGAAGGATCTGGCACACATTGTACATGAATGGCATCAACTTGTTTTTTTATTACGCTTGCACCCTCTATATAATCTCACAAGTCACTATGAAGTTTACTCTAATTCTTGGCATGGAAAAGCAGATGAATCTCCTGAAGAAATACTCTAGTAGCATTGTATTTGAAATGTTGGAGCAAACCAAAGCGAATTCTTTTGCCCTTTACAGATATCTTGTAGTATCCACCTGATGCTTCTGTTCCTCGCGCTGTGGTTGCCCTCCGGTGATAGCCATGGCCGCAATAAGAAACCTAAAAATGAGAATCTCTCTCCCCATATTGATGTGTTAAGTGAAGAGCAAAGAAGAGACGCGCCTAATTTATTTGGAAGAGAAGGGTAGTTCGCTGGAAAAATGAAGGGTATCACCTATACGGTGGAGTCTCCACTGCATTCCGACTAGGGGGAATTGCACACTCTTTGCCTTAGTATGGTAGGCCCTACATTGAAGCTCTGCTCCCTTCCAACTGAAGGTATTTCGTGCCTTTCCTACAATACTACCGGTTGAGGCGCTTCACTATGGCGCAGCCTGAGTGGAAGCTTGGCGGTGCCGGGTGGGAGGCGCCCCTTTCATTTTTATTTTTATACTATGTAGTATTATTGCATCATAGGCATGTTAAGCAATAAGGAGCCAGGATAAACCAGGAATTTAGTTCATTACACACTTGATGGAGCGAGTGGCACATACATCTTGGTTCTAACATCATATTGATAAAGAGTATTGAAATCATCTCCACAAAAAGAAGCAAAAAAAAGTGATCGTGGATGGAGTGGCTGATCTTCACCTCGAGCTCAATGCATCCACTGTCCCAGATCCCTGGCCAGTTTTCATTGTCATCGTCGCCGCCAGTAATCACTGTATCTTTTTTATCCACACCTCACAACTTCAGTGCAAAATTCAAAAACAAAGAGAGGCAGTGGATCAAGAGGGCGGGGTGGAAGAGAGGCATACTTGCCCGCAGAGGGTCCCACACGGGTGCTCCTCCTGGATGCAACCAACGCTGCTCCCCTAGCCCTGCTGCGAGGAGGCTACAAAATCAACAAGCTTAGTGCATCTGTGGTGCCAGATAGGAAACACACTGGCTTTTTTGGTCCTCGGTGTGACACAAGGAGATGAAACTAATGACTATTCATAAATACAGTGAGCTTTAGTCATGAGTATAGAACCTCAAATGCCGAGGCTCATAATCTCGCAAAGTTTGCTTTATCCCTAGAGATTCGGTTGCCATGTGTGGTTGGGCCAGTCCGGCAACCTTGTATTCATTCCTGTAAACATTCAGGCATCTTAATAAAGCTTTGAGGGAGCCTAAACAAAGATGTTTCTAGAATGATATAGTGAAAAATGTGCTTTGTACTGTAGCCATGAATCCAAGCATCCTGGGCGATCAGATGAGTCTAATCAACGTTAGAAATTGCATTCTATTGCTTGGATTCAAACTTCCAGAATTGCTACACTATATAGTAGCTCGATAAAGTATGTGGATCCGGTGCCAAATTTGAATATTTCTTTAATTTTGTAATGTCTCCTCATGCCTACAAAACAGACCCTATTAAGGGCGCAAACCTCCCGCAATCGTCTGGACTGCACTATCCGGACCGCGGAGGCCATCCAACGAAGTCCTGTATCGGTTCGCGGGGCGGTCCGGACGCGATTTCTCCCGCAAACCAGAGACAAACGGGATGGGGTGGGGGGCTTTGCGGGAGTCCGGACCGATCCCAAGCCCGCTTCTGAACGCCCTGGCCCACCAAAATCCCTACTCCCTCTCCCGCGCACGTTCCCGTCCGGCGCCAACTGCTCGCATTCATGCCACTATAGAGCACCGCTCAACATTGAAGACGGCTCAGGGCAAACGCGCCCTCTCACTGCCTCCGCCATTGTAGTGGTGCGCCAGTCGAGGGCGCCGACCGCGACGCGTCTCCGCTGTCCGCGCATGTTCAATGCCGGAGACGCGTGACTGTACGGATATCTACCAGGCCTGTTCAATGTTGTTGTCCGTCCGTATGCCAGCATTAACCAGGCTCGCCGGTCGAGAAATCAACTCCGGCGCCGCGAATTGACGCACCTGGATGCCTCGCCTCACTGGAATCTGCTATATAAAGGTGGCCACACCTTGCTAACTCCACACCAACCACACAAGCCACTCCCCATCCTTCTCCCTTGCACCGCATCCACCATGACTGCAGGCGCGAAGTTCTGTGGGAGAACCTTTCCACGGAGATGAAGCACACTGTGGCTGCCTTTGCCGACGCCTGGCAGAGCCGCCGTGCCAGGCAGGTCAAGGCCGGCTTGCGGGCCAGCTCGCCCTAGGTCTCCGATGATGAGGACGAGACCACGATGGAGACGGGCTCCGATGACACCCCCCCGGCTCCAGTGCCTCCTGTGCACGCCGACTTCACCATGGAGGAGGAGTATACGCACTACAACGCCGCCATGGCGGAGGTGCAGCCTGCGCGGGCGCCTTTGTTAGCCTTCCAGCAGGTGCAGGAGGAACAATTGTACAACTTGTTTCTCCTGGAGCAGCACCGGTTGGCAGAGGGCCAGGAGGCCGTGGCAAACATGGCCACTGCTAAACCAACTTCGTCACGGAGCAGCGTGCCATCTACTATGGCGTCTGCGCTCAAGCCACCGTTCAGCATGAAGCAGCTGTCGCGAAGGCACAGTTGCAGACGATCACGGACGAAAACAACGCCAATTGTGCCTTCTACATGCCGCCGACGAACCATCAGGCGGCCCGGTGGGACGAGGACAGTGCCGACGCCACCATTTTCATCGTGGACCTCACGTCCACCGGCGACAGACATGTCGCAGACTCCTTCGAGGATGAGTTGGCCATGGGAGGCGGTAGGGCCTAGTCTCCCATGTGGGCCGGTCCGTCTTCCGTGTTCTACTCTTCCTCGCCGGGGGCCGCACCTTCACTTCATCGGGCTTATCGTTGGTGCTCATGGAGACGACGGATGAAGGACGACACGGGCCTGGACGTCGGGCACCGCCACCATAGGATAGGTTTAGGGCTGGTTTTTTTGGTTCTAGATGTTCGAAATGTAATGGAATCCTGCGTGTTTGTATGAAATCCGACCGAATTTGCATGAATTTCATCCGGTTTGTTGAAAAGTTGTTTGAAATGTATGCGGTTAGTGCATTCGTGTCCGCGGACTGGTCCCCCTACCCGTTGATGGATGCGGGAGCAAATTTGAGGGTTGCCGTTGGAGATGCCCTAAGTCAAACTTTCTTAGGTGTGGAGAAATTAATAAAAAGATATATCTCCGTCAAAAAATAAAAATAACTGAAAGCTATCCAATTTTTTTCCAGATATATAATACTGGTATCTCAAATAAATGCACACACAACATGGTGAACTCTTGTCACTGTAACTAGCTCGACTACCTGCCGCACACGCCTGCCTCCAAAGTTCCATCCACTTGGACCGTCGGACGTACTCGCTCGCAAGTGATGTCTCGTTCGATCCCCATGCGCCTCTAGAACCCTTCGTTGCGGCTCCAGAAACGAACACAGTTTCGGAATGGTGATGTGACGGCTTGTCGCTGCCATGCCGGCGCGGTGTCATTTCGACATTGCCGACGGCCGGGCGGGAGGTTGCGGCCTTCCCCGGTTGCAAGCGCCAACTGACGAGCTGTTGCAAATATCGTCGTTGCGGATGACCTGGCTGGATAGGGGTGTCCATCTAGACGCGCCGGTATCCCAAGGGCCGAACCGGGTAAAGACGAGACCGCTCCTGGTCCTGCTGGTGCGGGTTACCAGCTGACTCGGACGGCTGATCAATTTGCTACAGAGTACCCTATATGATCGTTCACGCAGTTTAAATTCAATATTTTTGAAAAATGTTATGTATCGAGTTTTCTCGGTGGGTAGCGGAAACACTAGATTTCGACCCGTTTCCGAAAATCTCGGGTGAGAAAGAAAAAAACCTCATTCAAGGTAGACCTTGTCCAACTACTAGTGGCATGTCCTACCTCACGCGCACCACTGTATTTTGACACGTTACCAGTGGCGTGTTCCATGGTGAAGACGCCCGTGGTTACTCCCACATGTACACATTTGTGATTTAGTGAGTGATAGATATGCCAACTCACTAGATAGCGGATAGTGAAGTTGCAAACCATTTAACTGTTGTATTTCCAATGTTGTTTATGTTTCGATCAGATAATCATCTTCTTTTCGATTGTGGCTGTTGCACAGTGTTGTCTTCCGTTAATGCATGCTTCAACCTAAGTCTCCCTTTTATTATCTATATGAATATCATGCACTGAGTGAATACAGTTATGGATGACATGATGATGACGAACGTGCCGACATGCCACTGACGTGAAGCAAAAGGCTAAGAAATGACAAACACTTATTCCCTCCGTAACTTAATATAAGACGTTTTTACACTATAACAGTGTCAAAAAAAATGTCTTCTATTAAGTTACAGAGGGAGTAGATACTTGTTGTTGGTTGTAAACTCCATGCCTGGTGTGGTGTATAACAGTTTTTTCTGATACCACAGGTGTATAAGAGCTTTTGTGTAGGTAACACAGTAAGCATGCTATCTATATACTACTTATAGTGTATCAGTTTTGAATTGGGCATGATCATCAATCCTAGCCATTCGTGTGCTAAATCCAACGGCTAAAAAGAATGGGATTCGCAATGAACATTACATCGCTGCTCCATCCACAATGTTCCAGAACGATCGCCTCATCCTTCTCAAAATAAGTGGCCCATATTGGTTCCTCTTGGCCCATGTTGCAGTTTGAGGACGTGTTGAGCCCATGAAAAGTTGTTTTCAGAGAGGAAATATACAGTAAAGTTATACTCTCTCCATCCCACAATATAAAACATTTTGGCAAGCAATTTTATGAATTATTTTATTTCTTAACAAATTACAGGGATTACATATATTAACTCCTACTTTTTTGTAATATATTTTCTTTCTGCATCCGTACATAAATGATATTTTCATTTTGCCTTGAATCTATTGGCAAGTCTATGTTTTTTAAACCAAAAACCACTTCATAATAATGTTAAAATGTGCGTTGCACGTGCATACATACTAGTATTATATTATGGCTCTCATGCTCAAAGCCTGAGTGTATAGCTGATTCATTGACAAACACATTTGGTATGATGAAGAGAGAACACCAATCATAACAGTAAGATGAGTTGATGAGTAAATGTGAGTGAGAGCTGGCACACTGTGCGCATGAATGGGCGTTAACTTCTTTTCTGATGTTGTTCCCTCTATATAACTCACAACGAAGTTCACTCTATATCTTGCCATGGAAAAATAGATGAATCCCTCAATGAAAACCGCTAGTGTTATACTATTTGAGATGTTGGAGCAAACCAGAAGGACTACGCCTAAGGGGTGGCAACGGAGATGGGAAGCTGAGTGAGAGGAAGGATGAGGAGGCGCGGGACATGCCAAGGGATAGGGATAGAGAGCTATCTCAGATGGTTTCAACATTTAGATGCAACCTCCCCCGCTTTGTTGAATAATCTATATGGTCGGCGTCTCGTGCCTCGTATCAGGAAGAAGATGAATTCATCTCACCGTGCGCTGCAGACATGGCCGGCAGTTCGCAAGACGGAGAAAAGAGTGCTACCCACACGCAGGGGACAATGTGTTACTATTTCCCAACCTTGAAACCAGAAAATAGAAACTGGGAACCCAAAGCCACACATAACACAATTACAAACCTGTATGTCAAGTTTTTTTCTTTTGAAAATGAGGTAAATACATCAGCCTCATTGTTATCGTGATGCACACATTTAATATTTTAAATAGAGTACATAACAAAAGGCAACCACAACAAAAATTAGAAGATATAAAGATAATAATGAATAAGTTGACCTCTTACACAACAACGCTATGAACGTCCTCATGCTATAGTTGCCACGCCCGACCGGAGATGGCTTGAACAAGGATTTTCATACTGCAACGCCTTCAACAGGGTAACGATGCAAATTCGTCGCTGCTAAGGTCGATCAATAAAGATCAGTGCAAAAAAATTCACCCCGAGCATGAAGCGGCGTTCAATTCAACAACTTGATGATAGATCATTTGATAGTCCCATCTGCCAATAATCCACGCCAGACCAAAAAGACACTAGAGTATTGGTGAGATGTCTTTCCACCATAGACAACCTCCACGGTAGACAGGAGGGGGCCCATGTCTTGGTGCAGATCTGGCCACTGCCGCTACACAATGATATGAGTCAAACTGTAGTATCCACCATACCATTAGAGCCACTACCCCGATGCTAGATGGAGGCAGTGAACTGCTAGTGCACCCCTTAGTCATACACGTCGGATGCTGGCGCTGACACCATGAGCCTCCTCTACGATGACCTTTTGCAAGCAACCTCGTCATACCAGGCTTTGAAGACCGCACCATCATATGCATCAAATGATTGCAATCATTCACCACCAGTCGATGGGCTTAGAGAAATTAGGCCACACCACATAAAAATCGAAAGAAGATGTTAAATCGTCACATGAAGAGCCAACAACTTGCTCCTCCTGACAGACACACAAACTATTAGGAGAGCCAACATATCTGGCACACATGTCCTTGCAAGTCCTTCTTCGACACTAAATCAGGCGTCGTCGAGATAGGGAGAGGCTAGAAGGCGCCATCACCACTGCCACCTCGCTAATTCCGCATGGGAACCAAAATATAAAGACCTACTAGAACTAAGGAAAAAAAGATGCGCTCCCCACTCCTCTGGCCGCGGATGAGGCCACACCAGGTAGAGTTGGGAGACTGAGGCAGTGGCGTGAAGGAGACCTTGGGTGGTAGTTCATGTTGATAGAGGAAAACGGTTGCCTGCTCTACATTGCCCTCACTGACTTTTCTTTCATGTGCCCTAATACATCACACTTGGTGATCACAAACTGACTTTTTTCGATTGTCCACAAATTGACTTGTGAGCATGAATTGATCATTAGCACTATGTCCCATGGTGGTCTCGCATACATCGTTTGCTCCGATGAGCCAGCCAATAGTGTTGGTTCTGGAAGTTTCTAAAACCAATACATACTTGGTTTTGGGGACCTTCTGTCAGTTTTATGATGATTTTTGGCCGAGATTTGTGTGTGTGTGTGTGTGTGTGTCTACTGGTTTTATAAGGGTTATTTTTTATTTTTCCTCTTTATTTTTCCGTTTTTTTTTCAAATAAATGTCGACCTTTTTTGAGTACATGTTTAACATTTTTCATATACATATTGAATATTTAACAAATACACAATTGAGTAATTTTCAAGAACATATTGAACATTTATCCGAAAGCAAGTTGAACATTTTTTTCAAATACACATTGAACATTGTTTAAATACACGGTGAATTGATTTTAGACACACGCTGAATTGATTTTCAAAAATATCATGATTTTTTTTGGAAATGGGCGAACATTTTTTAAAGTGTTATAAACACATTTTTAAATGTTATGATTTTTTTTAAATTACTCGAACATGTTTTTACAGTGCATGAATTTTTTGCTAAATGTCATTAACCTATTATGTAAACGCATGAATATTTTTTGAATGGTACTAACATTTAACATGAATACACAAAAAAATAATTTTGTGGTGGGCATTTTTTAATATATCATGAAAATATTTAAAAATGTCTGAACCATTTTGTGAATATTTTTTAAAAGCACGATAGCGAACTTTTTAGATTGGCCGAATATTTCCATAGTAATGCGTGGTAAATAGTTTTAGAGAGAGAGAGAGAGAGAGAGAGAGAGAGAGAGAGAGAGAGAGAGAGAGAGAGAGAGAGAGAGCATTTTTTGATATATAAATATAAGTAAGAAAAAACAAAACAAAGAGAAGAAAACGCAAGCCTTACTCTGAAAAAACAAGAAAAAACGATGAAAGTTCCCTACTAGGCCGAGCCACTACTGATTGCGCTTGAGGCGAGTCCTACTCTCTCGCTAGAAGGAAGACATAGTCGCACGACAAAACAAGTGGGTCTGAGCCGTGTAATGTATCTCTTGAGCAATTGCTAGTGCTAGATGTTGGACCAACACTGGAAGAGAAGACCACATACTCGCCGAATAAATCCATCCAGCAGTTAACTCGGGAAAATTTTATTTGGCACCACAACTGCGCATTCAGTATGAGGCGCACACTCCTCCATCCGTGTGTTTTTTAGCAAAAGGGGCTTCTCCGATTTAAAGAGAAACCATATAGTACTCTTCTTACAACGAACAGCTGCTAAACAAAAAAGACTAACATCATGCGACTTAGGGACACAACCCAAAGCCAACAGTAAACCTGAACATGCATCATAACAGCAGTCTAAAACCGAAGCTAGAAAATATCTCAATAAGGTTGAAACATAACCAAGATATCACAGTATGGTTTGCCCACCCCGTTCTGTGAAAGTTACTAGAGGGTTTCACACGTGGATTTTCCTTCTCATTTTTGTGTGTATTTTCTTTGGTTCTATTTTTGGTTTTACTTCCGCTTTTTAAGTTTTAGTTTTCTTTTAATATTTTCTTTTTCATATATAATTCATGTTTTTAATTAAATTAGTGAAAAAAATAAATTTGTAAATATCTTTAAACTCATGAAATTTTAGAGAATTCCTTGGTATTTTTTTAAATTGTGATGATTTTTAATCCACTAACATTTTTTAAAATTCAGGAAATATTTTAAGTTTAAATATATATTAAAATTCATTGAGATTTTCAAATTTAACATATTTCAAATTCTTGATCATTATTTAATCTCACAAACAATTTAAAAGATGAACATTTGTTAAATTCATGAACTGATTCCAAATAAATGAAGATTTTGTGGAATTGTGAACGCTTTTCCATTGCGAAAATTCTATTATTTTATACTACTTTTTATATCCTCAATAGACTAGTTGACATATACTTTTTTTAAACTAATAATTGTTGCTCTTCTGTAGAGTAAAGAGAAAAATAATACATGCAAGCGTTTCTGTTACAAGGAGTGTCAACGAGCGAGTGGTAAAATGGGCCGGCCCATGGAAGTGTTCACGCGAGTGCTGCAGTGAATTAAGCATCCCGTTAACTCGCCCCTGCGTCAAACTCTAGTACATCTGACTTGTAGTGAATTAAGCCTGCCCATTCAAAGTTACAGACACACGTTTTAATGTCACTGAATATTTCCTCTTGTTTGGAGCTTGCCTGCATTAATTTTTTGCTGTAAACTGGAAATAAGCATGATCAGACTATTATCCAGTGATAACATGCATTGAGACAAAATAAGAGGATATAAACAGATCACACTCTGTATACTCCGATGAGACAAATGACATATCATTTTTCAAGAAGCATTACCCCCATTGAATATCATTTGACAAAATAAAACTAATAATCAAATAAACAAGGTAGGCAATTATGCACTCTCTTACAAAGAAAAGGATATCTCACACATAACATAGATGTGAGCGAGGGGAGCATAATTTTGTGAGCACTATATGAGGCATCATTCCAGCAATAGAGGGGATGGTAATGGGTATGTTTCTCTAATGGAGTTATGGCTATCTTAGTCTCTAAATGTATTATTATTTCTTAGCCACAGAATGAATTATGTTTATCTTAGCCTCTAAATGAATTATTGTCTTCTTATCAAGCATACAACATTATTCAAGATATAATTAAAATAATGCAATAACGCCTTTGCTATAATGTGTGAGTCTGACAAGAGTGTACTTGATTACAAGCACAACAAAGAAAGGGATGAGCTAGGACAAAGCCATCAATTCATACATCTGTTGCAAGATTAAAAGGACAAGGCAGCAGATGGAGTTTCATCCAATCTATTGTAAGATTAAAGGACAAGGCAATAGTTGGAGTACTCATAGAGATAACATTAGCTAAAACAGCTATCATGAAGCATTGACAACTAACTAATTCGATCAGCAGATAAGGTAAAATACATCATTGGGGCTTGAACTTACCACAGACGTCATTTTGTTGTTTCCAGTCATTGAATATAGAATATTGGTTCAAAAACTTTCAGCTAACCACTTCATCCACCGATGCTTCTTGTCTAGAATGGATAAATAGACTCCATATCATTAATGGAACACTCGTGGGGTTTAAATGGGCTGCATTCAACCCGGCCCATACTCCACATGTCAGTTTTGTCTTCTTTTAGAAAATTGTATGATATATTTAAATTATGGTTATAGTAATAAATATAAAGATAGAATAGTATTTTTCTTATTAATAATATGCATACAAAAAATAACTTACTTTATAAAAAAATTCATGTAATTCTAAAAATATTCACATAATCGAGATCATTTTTATGAATTATAAATGTATGTATAAATTTTAAGAAGTCTTCATTTTAGGGTCTATAGTCTTGGGGCACACTAGGCTCATAATTATTTTTACATAAATAATTTTTATTAACAAAATATCATTTGGCAAACACACAATTTTTTTTAAATAAGTGAACACTTTTTAAAACCACGTAAATATTTTCTAAAAGCATGAACACTTTTTATACTACATGAATGTATCATTATAACCATGCTTTTTTTAAATATATGGGAATTTATTTAAAAACATAAGAACTTTTTACAAATATATTAATATTTTTATGAAATATTTAAACACTTTTTCAAATTACATATTTTTTTGGAATTCATCTATATTATTTTATGTATATGAATATTTTAAAATTACATGAACATTTTTTTGAAGTAAGTTGTTTATTTTTATGTATATTGTCTATAATGCATTTTTTATTATTGTCATTATGTTTTACCTTCTTTATAATTTATAAAAAGGTAAAAAAAGTTAACATGTGGACCATAGACCGAACTAACTATAACCCTTGTAAGCCCACGGGTATATTGGTTTGAACTAGACGAGGCCGACCTATCCTTTCTATACACAACTAACTCCATCAGGTTGAGTGGTTGGCACGGGTTCTGCTGTGGCGCGACGTGTCAAGTTTGACTACTTAGAGCATCTCTAACCGATCCCCTAAAAAGCTTTAGAGGAGTACGTTTTCACTTTCTCCCCTCTAAACTGTACCTAAGTGATCCCCTAAAAGGCTATAGGGGTAAAAATATCCTCCTTGGCCGACCTGACTCTTAATTTACTCGGCCGCCGACATAGAGCAATTTTCACCCTTCCCCCTCGACCGCACTCACCCCAACCCGCGCTATATCCATTTCGGCGCCGCCCTACTTGCCTCCGTCCGCCACAATGCGCCACATCCGACCCCCCGTAGCACCCGCAACGCTCCTCCCCACCTCGATTTGGTTGGTTATCATCGGCGCAGGGGCCTAAATGGCAGACGTACGATTGTCGGCGGATTCGTCGGACTCACTCGTCGGGGTTGTCGCGTTTTGGATGATTCCACAAGGACCGAACCGCGCAACCCCCAAAATAGCTCTACACCACCTCTCGGCGCTCGCATCTCACATATTGACCGACCACTTACTCAGTCACGTCCGACCATCCGATGAGCTCAGCATTCGCCTAGCAGCTCATTGGCTCGCCCATGTCGATCATCAAGTGTGGCCACTGCCCAGTGGCTGGTGTTGTGCCTCGTTTTGAGCACGCCGAAACATCCCAGATGGGTGTACTACATGTGCGAAAAGAATAGACTGAGTGCCATTTTGTACAGTTGTTCTTCGGATTCATCGCAATTTGAAACTCATTATTTGCTCAAAGTTGTATGTAGGGTGGATGCAAGTTATGGTATTGGAAAGAAGAGGACATTAATTTATTGATAGAGATAAATTTGCTAGATGTTCATGCACTACTTGCTAGAGATGAGACTAGATATGACAGAATGTAAAAGTTTGAGGAGACAAAGAAGAAAAAAATGTGCAAGCTTGAGAAGCTAACAGAGAAAAGTAACAGTATAGGCAGTTAAGGCAAAGAGTAACAATATTGGCCAGACTAGTAGAAGCAGCTAGGAAGTTGTGTTTCCATTGAAGTGTGTAAGTTTTCTTTGGATCGGTTCTCCTAGCGATGAATTGATGATGTACCTGACAAAAATATCATTTAATAAAATAATTAGGAGTGCAGTTTATGTCGGTGGCCCAAAGTTAAACGAATTTGGCATATTTTTTACTTTGCTAAATTTAAGGGACTGGTTAGAACGACCTTTCTAAAGGAGCCAATCTGCTCCTCTAAAGGATACTCGGCCTATATCTTACCTTCATTGATCTGCGGCTTGTGAACCAGCTTTGTCTTCTTCGGCGTGGACATGTGCCACGACGACTCTCTCTTCGTTTTCTTCATCAAGAAAGGCCAGATGCCAGTGCCACCACCACCCCGCGCATTAGTAGTTTTCGATGAATCAGAGGAAAACAACACAAGATGATGAACCATAGTTCGATAGTTCTTCGGTGCCAGAGATATCGATCGAGTCTTACCTTAATTTGGAGACATGCTTGTCCTATCGCAGCATGGAGACATTTGGTTCTTTTCTGTTGGTTATTTATTTCTATAAGTTTCCATCCTACATTCTTTCACCCTCTTTTCTGTTTGTTTTCTGTTTTGTCTTGTTATTATTTAATTTCTATTTTATCTACGAATACATTCTATATCCATGATTCTTTTTAAATTCGCGTTCATTTTAAAAAATGCATGCATATTTTTTATTAAAAAAATAAAAATCATGATCAGTTTTAAAATTCTTGAATACTTATTAAAAATTAATGATCTAATTTTAAACCATCGTGAACATTTTTTAGTTAACAAACTTTTTTAATGTGTAACCGGTAGACCTTTCTTCCGAAGCTAGATAGCTGCTAGTTTGTACTGCAGCAAAGCACATTGATGATTTTATACACACTATAGGAAGTCGGATTTTTTCCAAGTAAAGGAGTCACGCTACTGCAGGGAGCGCTTATTGGGTCGGGGGCTATCCATCGCATAACGTGAAGAATAGGACCTCCTTGTTTGTCACCATGAGGTGCTCCCTCGTTTCTTTGCTCCTCTCGTGCCTAGAAACACTAACAACTAGTGATATGCCTCCTCTTATGGCCATCACTATGCAAAGTGCTTTAATATCAAGTGACACACATATTGGTCCACAAATGGCTGAGTTAAGGCATAACTAGGTGAATCTTCTCCTTTATGAGTGCCCATCTATCACTTTAGCTTTGTGTCGGGCAAGATGCGGGCATGGAAGGAAGTCATGGGTGCTAGAATAATTTCAACAACAATCATTATGGAAACCATTATCATATTCCTTTAAATATATCTTATGTAAGTAATCAAACACCCACTGGTCTAGAAACAATGGTTAAAGTATTTATCACTTCCCAAAAAGAATTGAACATAACTTTTGCAGAAATGTTTGATAGGTTGAGAGTTTTATTTGACAAGGCGGAAACTATTCTAATGAGAAGCTTTAAACCTGAAATGTTCTTCAGAAACATGTTCTCAAGAGTCTCGTAAAAGGATATAAGAACAATTGCTAGAAATAATCAAACTATACATGATACATGTTAGATGGGCTAGGAGAAAGAAGCCCGTGAATCTAAAAAATTCTCAGAAAAGTGAGTTTGATGTGGTCAACACTTTAGGTATTTATGATCCCACTGGTTCAGAGGGTGTTGAATTTAATTACAATGATCGCAGCCTTTCCGATGTTATTAAAGTCTTGCAAAATATGGCTAGAGAACCTATCTCATTAGATCAAAGAAATCAATTCACTAGATACATTGTAAAAGATCTTCACCTCCGGCTTACTAATTGTCTTCACAAATGTTGCCCATGAAGGATAAATACTATCGGCAAGATAATACCCCATGGTATGAGCATGCCCATTGATGATGTAGTTGCAAGATGGAGCTTTTCCACTAGCTAGCCGCGCAAACAGATGTGGGCAAAAATGCAATCCAAAGAAGTTATGCCAAATCCACAAGTCATGTGAAGCCACAACTTCGAGCACAATAGTGGGTTTGCACTGATGGCCGGTGTACTGCCCGACCCAAGGCTTTGGGCAGTATTCCCAGTTCCAATGCATGCAGTCCACACTCCCAAGCATGTCCGGCCATCCTCTTGCTTCATTCATTGCCATCAATTCTTTTTGTGTCCTCCTCATTGGGTGCTCGGAGGTACTCGGGACCAAATACCCAGATCAATGTCTTTGCAAACATCCGCACGCATTTGAGCGTGGCATCTTCTCTAACGCAAAGATATTCATTGGCATATTCAGCCGAAATGCCATATCCTACCACTCTCATTGCCGCCCATATTTTCTGGTATGCACTAAATCCTAGCAAACCGACGTATTTCTCCGGCGAGTGAAGAAACGACAATTTTGCTAGCAAGACTCCACACTGCAAACGAAAAGAGGCCTACACATTCCATAATGCCTACGGAAGAGATGTGCCAGAGAGGTCGGTAGCTCGACACAATAGTCTTTCATGAGAAATTTGTGGCCGAGAGCTCGGTTGCGTGGAATGCAAAGGCGGCCGACCGTCGATCCGCGGTGCTTCTTCTTCTTGACGGCTTCTAATTTATCAACGAGATGCAACAAGAGGAGGTGCTCGACATCATCGCCAAACATCATCGCCACAAAGAATCCCCTCTATGTCGGAATCATCCGACTCCAAAGATGAGGACAAACTCCAAACATCCATCTACAAAAATAAATTCACGACTTCATCAAAAATCTCACATCGACCGAATTGAAAATCAGTAGGAAAGTTATAAATCTTAGCTTTGGCCAGAACCTAATCCAGCGCAAGCAAAGCCAAAGCAGCCGCAGCCGCCTTATCCCCCACATCCGACCGAAAACAAAGCCACTGCCGGTGCAACCCCATTCGTCTCCACCGCAGCCGCCGCCGCCTCCCCTACATCTCCTCACCTTCCTAGGGCTCGCGCAGACGGTGGCAGCTCAATCGTGGCCGGAGTAGCTAGATCCGCACGCAAGGTGGCACCCTTCGAAGCTACCGGCCAGATCCATGGCTTCAGTGGCTGCAGCCCGCCCGCGGCAAGAAATCCTGCCAGCTCTAATCTTGGTGTAGAAGATGCGGGCGAGGCTGAAGCTCTCCACAACATGGGGTAGCTGAAGGTGGCTAGATGAAGCAGAAGTCGTCGGAGATTTGAGGCGGGGGCGTGTGGCGGAACGGCGGGCATGGAAATTTTCCTCTTACCAAGTCGCACATGGGATAGATGGAACGACAAAGGAGGGGAAAATAGGAAATTTGAGGGTTGCAGCTTGTTTTTTAGAGATTGTCGCAAAAAAATTATGGGACGGACAGATATACGATCAATGTTGTATACGGTATCAGTTCAAGATGGTTTTTCTTCTTGGTACTGTATATCGATGGTTATTTTATAGTCCGAGCGAATATAGCGGGTCTGTTAGAGTTGCTCTAATGTACTTGTACTAAAGTAAAGCGAGAAGCAAATAGTATGGATTAGAAAACAAACAAACATTTAGAAACGACACGCGTCCTCTCCCACACGTTCGTGTTTTATGGGTCCCACGCGAGGAGAGCCCAGTCCGACCCCATTTTTCCTAGCGTCTTCTTCCCGTCCACATGGATCTTCTTCTTCACCCACCACCACAACCCACATCTTACCAGCGAGGCCTCCCCCTCCCCACAGCTGCAACCTGCATCTCGCCAGGGAGCCCTTCGTCCACCCCTGCATTGAGCCCTTACCACTGCAGCCACATCTCGCCAGCGAGGTCGTCGCCCCCACCTTCCCCCACCCGCAGCAATATACCCACATGCTCGACTGCCTCTTATCCGCGATATCCTAGCGCAACTTCTCCAGCTCCAGCGGCAATCTGCATACTTTTGCAAGGCGACAAGGTACAACCGTGAACGCAGGGATGCTGGAACCAACATCTTATTTTGCTATAACTGGCAAATTCAAAGCTGGAACGAGCATGTGGTTTTGCTGCATTGTCTGAAGTGTTTTCCGCGGCGACGAGAACGGACTTCGTCAATTATTGCAACCGACAAGACAAAAGCTTCTACCGACGAGCTTTTCTGTTACGAGGCGACCGTCAGAAGTAGTGTTCAGGAGGTCGTTCGAAGCAAATGACGTGTTACTGGCAAAGTCAGAGCTGGGACCAGCTTTCAGTTTTGCTACAACCGGTGAAGCCGAAGGTGGAACCAACAAACGTTTTTGCTGCATCGTCAGAGTATTTTTCTGCGGCGATGATGACGGAGCACGTAATTGTTTGCAACAGGCAAATTCAGAGCTCGAACCAGCATGTGGTTTTGCTTCAATCGGTTGAGGTAATTTTGCGGCCGTGATATTGACACCATGTTTTTTGTTGCAACCGGGAACCACAGAAGCTTCCACCAGCGAGTTTTTTTGCTACAACCGGCAAATCAAGAGCTGGAACCGGCATGTGATTTTTCTGCATCGTCTGATTTGTTTTCCGCGGCGTCGATGGCAGACGTCCTCATTTGTTGCAACCAACAAGAAAAAAGCTTCTAACGATGAGCTTTTTTGCTACCAAGGTGAAATGGTGCCCGACGGCGGTGACCACGATGAGCTTCGACGAATAGGATCAGCGCGCCAAGCTACAATGGCGAGATGCACAGACGGCTGGACGTGGCGGCCATATATGCTGGGGGAGGCGAGCTTCCGCCGGAGTCTCGTGGCGAGCCTTGACGACAAGCGTAACGAGAATGAGGCGAGGAGAGTGTGGGAATGGGTGTTGCGGGACACGTGGGAGAGGGGTGAATGCCATGCGGCGACCTACACAGGGAGGA
>NC_041382.1:741607632-741621168 GCF_002162155.2 Triticum dicoccoides | reverse complement strand
AAGACGATCTGGATCGATAAGGATCCAACGGCTCGGGACGGGCCGATCCGACGGCTAGCATGCAACCGACTGAAACGTTTGGCTGGCGCGTGAGGCCTAACATTGGCCATAGAAAAATCGTAGGCCCACCACAGATCCATTCCGCAATAATAAAAACCAAATTAGCAGCCCGTGGAGTTTCTAGTGCTGTAGAATTATTTCTACCCGTACCAGGTACGCAGCTACACAGGCTACGGCTTAATAAGAACTTCCAAAAGGTGAAATCTACAGCAAATTAAGTTTCTTCGAGTGTCGCTGGAAATTTTGCTCGACGGTTTTGTTTTCTCCTCCGGGCGCAGGAATTAGCATCACGATCGACCATGATTTATCTCAAAGAAAAAAATAAATCCAAGTGCATTTGGAAGACGATACTGAACCGGATTTGGGCTGGATTCGGATTGCATCCAAATCATTAATAATGTATCATCTGGTATTCGAGTTTGCCTCAAAAAAAAAATCTGGTATTCGAGTTGGAGTCAGATACTACCGTAAATTATCGGCCGATGAATCGATATTATGCATCCAAATCATTAATATCATCTGGTATTCGAGTCGGAGTCAGATAGCGTAAATTATCGGTCGATGAATCAATATATATGGGGGCGCCGGCGGCCTCCTCTGCATCCATCCATCCATTGTCGCCGGGACAACCGCATACTACACGCACCGATCTCGCCGGGTCAACTGCATACCACCGTAACCTATTTGCGCGACACAGGACGAACAAATTCACGATGTGCTCCATCGCTGGAACGAGCCACATCGTCCTTCCAAGAGCGGCGCCGGGCTACGCAGGTTCCAAGCGGACGCTGGCTGTGTACGACCCTGCAGCCGCAGCAGAGCATCGGGCCGCTGCGCCCAAACTCTCGGCGGATGCGGGCGCTTTGGTGCCATCACGTGTGGACGGCGAGCCCATCAAGGCCGTGCCGCTCATTGCCACCGCTCCCAAGGTCAGAGCTGAGCCGCCGGGGATACGCGCACCCGATGGCCTGCTGCCGTACCTGAGGCTCCGCATCAACCTGCCCGTGTACTTCGTCGACGAGAAGACCGTCACCTCCACTGACGTGGATCCGCAGCAGAACCGGTTCCGCCTCCCGATCGACGGTGTGATGCGCAACCTCCGGCCGATCCTCTCCCACCTAGATCGCCAGGCCGCCAACCTGGTGCACGTGGAAGCCCCGAGACCAAGGCTGCCGAAGCTACCCAAGGTACCTGGCGAGAAGACGAAGAAGCGAAGGGGGAAGGAGCACGGCGGCCTTCCCGTGCTGGTGATCGAGCGCTACGCCGGCATCAGGGAGCTGCAGCTGACGAGGTGGGAGAGCAGCGGCGTCTGCGTCATCAAGGGAGAGGGGTACATGGACTTCATCAACAACTGCGGCTTCAGTGTGGGTGATGTGGTGGAGATCTGGGCTTTCAAGCAGAAAGCCATGCGTTTGTTCGGCGTGGATATCTACGAGGAGGGGTACCAGGAGAGCCCTCTCTATGTTCTCTTCATCAAGAAAGACCAGATGCTACCACCACCCCATGCTCTAGTAGTTTCGGATGGAGGAGAGGAAACAGCACAAGACCACGTACCCTAAGCTAGTTCCCTAGTTGTTCTTGCATGTAGCATTGTACAAACCTGTTTGTTCTATGGTAGTGTCGAGACTTGATTCTTTTCTTTTTTGAAGTCATGGTGTTGAAACTTGCATGTAACCTGCGTTGATATAATATACATCTTATTTTGTCCGAGTTACAAAAAAGACATATCTCTTTTAGTTTTTCTCTGGTGAAAGAGACGGCATTCAACAAATCGGAAAATCGATGAAAATATATCTACAGTTTGACAGCCTAGCCAAAGTCAAGAATACTGGAGCAAATGTTAACATTCCTCTCTACACCAAACAAACTACGTATCATACATGTGTGCATGTGAGGACCAGCTTCCTCCTTCTAGGGGAAGATTAAACCTCAATCATCGCATGTCCACCACCATGAGGTGCTCCCTCGTTTCTTCCCTCCTCTTGTGCCCATAAGCGACAATAAACCTTTTTTTCCTTGTGTTTTTCTTTTAGACTCTTTGAATAATGCTAATTCGTCATTATCAAATTCTCGGTTTCAAATTTTCAAATTTAAAGGACCCCGATATCTCCCGACCATTCGGTCTGGGAGAACCCCAGACCGAACGAGTCGTTTGTACTGAGGGGAGATCGATGCGAACGAATCCGTTCGGCAGGAGAGCCCCCCAAACACGAACGCCCCTCCCCGTAGACCCTACAGTCCGGTAGCGAAAAAAAGCTCAACTATTTTTTTGCTATGCCAGATTAAAGCCCATATTTTTGCTGCGCTACGAAACAAAAATGTTATCAACTTTTAAAAGCACAAAAACAATGCCATGGGTAAAAAGAATTTTTTTTAAATGCCATCATGCAAACAAAAAAAGTTGCCATGGAAGATTCATAGTAAAAAAATGCCATGCTATTCTTAATTAAACTTCCATGTGTTGTATGCACAATTTGAACACAAAATTATGTGCGAGAAATTTGCCATGGTGTGGTAGTATAAATTGCCCTGTTTTAAAAATACAATTGCCATGGAACTCAAGAATAAAATTTCCATCATGAAAATTAAAGAAAAGAAAGGAGTTTGCTATAGTCCATGATCTCATACATAAATTTCCATGATCTCAAAACATAAATCTACCATGGATTAAAAAATAAATAAAATTATCGCACTACCTATGACGAAATGTTTACACACGGCAAATTTAGTAAGTTTTTCTTCAAAAATAAGATGGAAAATTTAGGAGACTTTTTCACTAAAAACACATGGCAACTTTTTGGAAAAATGTAATGGGTACATGGATTTTTGTTGAAAAAGATGGCAAAGAAACACTAATGAAAATATAATCTAGGAGATCCATACTACACTACCAAAAAGTTGCCATGCTATGTAGTGAATAAAATAAAATTTTGCCATGGCAAAAAAGGTAAATTGGCCATGGCAATAAAAGATAAATATTTGCCATGGCGATTAGGTAAATTTGCCATGTCAATTTATGTAAATTTGCCATGTCAATTAAGGTAAATTTGGCATGGAAAAAAATAAAAAGTGAAAATTGCCATGGCGATAAAAGTTAAGAGTTGCCATGGCAATTAAGGTAATTTTGCCATGGCAAAAATAAATAGTTAATTTAATTGCCATTATATTTTACTATATACATGAAGATACACAAAAGTGTGGATTGCAAAATGCCATGGCAAATGAAAAGTAAAATTTTCCATGGATGTAATTGCCATGGCAAGTAAAGAAGTAAATTTGCCATGAGCAAAAGTAAAAGTAAAAAAAAGTTGCCATGTATGTCAAAAAGTAAATTTCCATGTAATGGTTAAGTTGCCATGACAAAACAAAAACATATTAATTTGGCATGGCACTTTAAAATATATAAAAATTGCCATTGGAAAAAGAAAGCTAAAATTGCCATAGCAAAAACATGGTAAAATTACCATGGCAAAAAAGTAAAAAAAATTGACATGGCTATAAAACTAAATTTTCCATGTTGCAAAAATAAATAATTTTGTCATGCCATTGTTACAAAAATTTGACATGGTCCATGCACCAGAAATGTCATGATGCATAAAAATTAAATTTACAATCACAACTCTATTTGTCATCATCCCATGAAAATGTAATTGCCATGGCAAGACATTCTTCGGATGGACTTTGCAATAGAGAAAAAATGAGCCATAGAAAAAATGCTTTTAGTTGCCATGGCAAAAAACACACACACACACACACACACACACACACACACATATATATATATATATATATATATATATATAATGGATTTTAGTTGCCATGCCAAGTTTGCAATGTTTTTGAACATCTTAATTTGCCACTGCAAATTTGCCATGTTGTTGAACATCTTAAAAAATAAAGAATTTTGACATGTTTTTGAACATCTTAAGTTTGCCATGACAAATTTGCCATGATTGAGATGGGCCATGATAGTAGGACAAAAACTATCAAAAAAATATTGTCATGTGAATGAACTGACAATTTATAAAGTTGCCATGGTATGAGAATTTGTAATAATCTAAGGAATTTGCCAGTGCGAAGTATCATGTTTTGCTAAACATCATGATTAGAAATTGCCATTTATTATAGGACAATAAACCTAAATTTGTGTACTACTCATATGGCAGAGTTAGTATCTGAATAAATCACAACAAAAAATTGTGCTCTACTCATATTTAAGCGTAGCATGGCAAATTCAGGGACTATTTCATACACAAACCGTGGCAAAATGTGTTCAAAAAATCTCATTGTACTCAGCATCTAGCAAAAAGCATCAAACATCAGTAAAAAAATGGGACGTAGTACAGGTGCACAAAAGAAATACAAAAAGGAGCATGGGCGCATCGACCTTTCAGATCCCCTTGCTCGTGGTGTAGCTCGAGCTCGATGAGTACCTCCCCACCTGCTCTCTGCATCCGAATTTACAAAGTTTTGTGGGCAACATCTCTAGTTTAGTGGTTGTAATACAAAGCTAGTATGGGGTGTGTACGACGGTCTTGTACCAAAGATCACCATACACTCGTCAAAATGACAGCTCTCAACTGTTATTAATAAGTGAGGTCATTTGGTTTATCACAACATAATGATATATTAGGAAAAGTGTCGAGGGAAGATTGATCCATGACTTGGGGTCTTCGGAGACTCTCCGAGGTCAGCTCCAAACTTCTCTTCCTTGATGTCATCCCGAGTCAACGGAGTAATTAGACTGGACCCTAGGTTCTTAGACTAATCTTGGAGCCATGTGACTCTAGCCTTGATTTGATTCAACTAAGAGTGAGGGGACATGAACATGAGAAACTATATCTGGGCTAGTTGCCTTGACAAATGATCAATGTTTTCCCTTAAAGTGCTCGGTAGGAGGGACAACTACGATAATCTTCATCCACTAGTCCATGATGGGCTAGGTATGATGGAGCATGGTCCATGGTGGACCAGCTCACTCATCTCTCCACCATCTTGATCTTATTTCACATCGGGCTTCATCCTTTGACAATAGCGACTGGTTTATGCTTATTTTGACATAACTTTGACAATTTTATCATGTGGATATTATGTAGGATGAAGGACCCAGAGTAGAAACTATTGTTCCTAAAACATAAATTTGCTACTATTTCTACTGGTGTTTGGATATGGATAACACACTCTACCATGATAAGAGATGGCCCCCCTCATGTTAGTTCCAAGATTGGATCGCGCAGGAAGTATGAAGCATCTCACGATGCACGTGTTCTTAGAGTAAGTTCTTAGTGTATGAAGGGGCTTAGGAAAGTAAACTCTCCAATGCATATGGGCTTAATCTGTTGTAGGTAAGGTTATCCCAAGTAGTTAGCTGTAGGATATTATGTGGACACTCAAGAACTAGGGGGGAAAGAGCATATGGACTAGAAGATCCATACGGGATCCAAATATACATAGGGCCTAGTAACCGGCATCGTTTACTCTTTGAGACACCAAAACCATCCCTCTCCTCTTTAGCTACACTGCCACTTCACTTTTTGCCTATCTGGTTTAGCTTAGCGTCAATACAAATTGGAGCATTAGGCTCCTTGTAATGGGTAATACTATCTCCATAATGCATAGTATCATATATTAGTATCATAGATGACTTTATTTATTGGGATGCATAACACATAGTAGCATAACATTTCTTATGATACAATATCATAATAAATCCAGTGTTCGTGATTGAGCGCTACACCGACATCAAGGAACTGCAGTTGATGCAGTGGGAGAGCAGCGGTGTCTGCATCATCAAGGGAGAGGGGGTACACGGACTTCATCAACAACTGCGTCTTCAGTGTGGGTGACATGTTGGAGATCTCGGATTTCCAGCAGACAAACTTGCATTTGTTCGGCGTGGACATCTACCAGGAGAGCCCTCTCTACGTTCTATTCATCAAGAAAGGCCAGATGCTACCACCAGCCCGTGCTTTACTAGTTTTCGATGGAGAAGAGGAAATAACACAAGACGACACACCCAGGACCCTAGTTCCCTGGTTGTTCTTGCATGTAGTGTTGAGACCTGCATGTAACCCTGTGTTGATACTTCATTCTTTTCTTTTTTGAGTCGTAGTGTTGAGACTTGCATGTAACCCTGTGTTGATATAATAGGGTCCTTGTTTTCTCCGAGCTAGAAAGAAGACATTATCTCTTATTTAGTTTTTCTCTAGGGAAAAAGAAAGTACTCAACAAATCAGAGAACGGATAAAAGTATCCCTGGAGCTTGATGGCCTAGCTAAAGCGAAAAACACCGGAGCAAGTGTTAACTTTTCCCTACACCGGACAACTACGTCTCATCCCTGGCAACACAATTCCTCCTAGACAGCGGCATCCGAAAAATGTTTGATGAATCCCATTGGTGATCCGGTAATGGATAGCAGAATGGTTCCCAGCCTATTTCCCCAACAAGTGACTTTGAGTTATCAAACCAACGAGAGGATGACAAGTGATTCTACCAAGATTTTGCGAGAGAATTAGATTCCAGTTTTTATATCGGATCGTAATAAAGTTGCAACAGAGAACACTTATAAGAAAAATAGGCATGTCTACGAGCAATTGATTTTTACACCCATATATTTGTGGTTGGGATTATTATGATTTTAATTTGTGCTCTAGAAGACAAACATTAGAATATGCTTTCAACATATCGAAGTGAGGATGTGTCTAAATTATATCCTAACTGGAACACGCCCGGCATCAAGAGTCAGTAGTCCAGTCGTAAGCCCTTTCCGCCATGTGTGGTTACCTCGGTTATTAAGATAAATGAGACAAAATCGTTGGGTGTATAATGACTACACCTTATGTATCCCCAGGGATTGGATCCATGCTGCCGTACTAAACCTTTTTGTCACTATAGTTTAAAATAGCGCTTCACGTTCTCCCTGTAGTTAGCCTTCTTGTGGCTCTATGTATGTGATCCTGGGTACCGCAGGCACGACAAACACAACAGAGACAAGAGACAACTACGATGCAATTTTATTTCACACATACATGATGTTAATTCAAAGTCATTCCATCAATCCCTGCAATAAATACATCGGGTTGCAAGGCTATGTTTCGACCCATGACCTTATCGAATTACTGCACATAGCATTCAGATCGTGAGAAGAAATCATTGAAGAACATATCAAGATGAATGTTTTAGATAATATGTCGTTTGTGATACACGATTACAAGTATGGCTAACTTGGAGGTGGTTTGTTGCCGGGATGGTGATGGTTGGCTATGGAAACGAGATGCGAAATGGTGGCGTCTAGGGCTGAAAAATGGCTTCTAATGCAGAGATAAGGTTCTGGTGACTACTCTTTTGCGAATCTGACAAAGGCCCCTTCATAATAGTTGTCAGGTTGGACCTCCCAGAGCCACACGTGCATAAACCGTCTTGCGTTCTGGTGGGCCTCCCACTTGATATATCTTATCTTCAGATTACTCCTTTCCATATATATATGCTTGGCTTCGTCCATGCTTAGCTCATTTTCCTGTCGAAACAAAATAAAAAGTGAATTTTTGAATTGTTTGCTTTTGTTAGTCATTAGTAACAATATTGGAGCGGATATCTTGATGTTCCTGAAATAAACCGGTTTAAACTATGGTGCGATGACGGTAAAAAAATACACTCATCATGCTTGGCCCCTTCAATGTTTTTATTGTTTCATTGGCCCCCTTATATATGTTATTGAAGGAAATATGCCCTAGAGGCAATAATAAAGTTATTATTTATTTCCTTATAATCATGATAAATGTTTATTATTCATGCTAGAATTGTATTTACCGGAAACATAATACATGTGTGAATACATAGACAAACAGAGTGTCACTAGTATGCCTCTACTTGACTAGCTCGTTAATCAAAGATGGTTATGTTTCCTAACCATAAACAATGAGTTGTTATTTGATTAACGAGGTCACATCATTAGTAGAATGATCTGATTGACATGACCCATTCCATTAGCTTAGCACCCGATCGTTTAGTATGTTGCTATTGCTTTCTTCATGACTTATACATGTTCCTATGACTATGAGATTATGCAACTCCCGTTTACCGGAGGAACACTTTGGGTACTACCAAACGTCACAACGTAACTGGGTGATTATAAAGGAGTACTACAGGTGTCTCCAATGGTCGATGTTGGGTTGGCGTATTTCGAGATTAGGATTTGTCACTCCGATTGTCGGAGAGGTATCTTTGGGCCCTCTCGGTAATACACATCACATAAGCCTTGCAAGCATTACAACTAATATGTTAGTCGTGAGATGATGTATTACGGAACGAGTAAAGAGACTTGCCGGTAACGAGATTGAACTAGGTATTGGATACCGACGATCGAATCTCGGGCAAGTAACATACCGATGACAAAGGGAACAACGTATGTTGTTATGCGGTCTGACCGATAAAGATCTTCGTAGAATATGTAGGAGCCAATATGGGCATCCAGGTCCCGCTATTGGTTATTGACCGGAGACGTGTCTCGGTCATGTCTACATTGTTCTCGAACCCGTAGGGTCCGCACGCTTAAGGTTACGATGACAGTTATATTATGAGTTTATGCATTTTGATGTACCGAAGATTGTTCGGAGTCCCGGATGTGATCACGGACATGACGAGGAGTCTCGAAATGGTCGAGACATAAAGATTGATATATTGGAAGTCTATGTTTGGACATCGGAAGTGTTCCGGGTGAAATCGGGATTTTACCGGGTTACCGGGAGGTTACCGGAACCCCCCGGGAGCCATATGGGCCATCATGGGCCTTAGTGGAAAGGAGAAAGGGGCAGCCCAAGGGGGCTGTGCGCCTCCCCCTTCCCCTAGTCCTATTAGGACTAGGAGAGGTGGCCGGCCACCCCTCTCCCTCTTTCCCCCTTGGGAATCCTAGTTGGAATAGGATTGGGGGGGGGGGAGTCCTACTCCCGGTAGGAGTAGGACTCCTCCTGCGCCACCTCCTCCTGGCCGGCGCCTCCTCCCCCCCTTGGCTCCTTTATATACGGAGGCAGGGGCACCTCTAAACACACAAGTTGACACAAGTTGATCCACGTGATCGATTCCTTAGCCGTGTGCAGTGCCCCCTGCCACCATATTCCTCGATAATACTGTAGCGGAGTTTAGGCGAAGCCCTGCTGCTGTAGTTCATCAAGATCGTCACCACGCCGTCGTGCTGACGAAACTCTTCCCTGACACTTTGCTGGATCGGAGTCCGGGGATCGTCATCGAGCTGAACGTGTGCTTGAACTCGGAGGTGCCGTAGTTTCGGTGCTTGATCGGTTGGATCGTGAAGACGTACGACTACTTCCTCTACGTCGTGTCATCGCTTCCGCAGTTGGTCTGCGTTGGGTACGTAGACAACACTCTCCTCTCGTTGCTATGCATCACATGATCCTGTGTGCGCGTAGGAAAATTTTTGAAATTACTACGAAACCCAACAGTGGCATCCGAGCCAGGCTATTGATGTTGATGTTATATGCACGAGTAGAACACAAGTGAGTTGTGGACGATACAAGTCATACTGCCTACCAGCATGTCATATTTTGGTTCGGCGGTATTGTTGGACGAGACAACCCAGACCAACCTTACGCGTACGCTTACGCGAGACCGGTTCCCTCGACGTGCTTTGCACAGAGATGGCTTGCGGGCGACTGTCTCTCCAACTTTAGTTGAACCAAGTATGGCTACGCTCGGTCCTTGCGAAGGTTAAAACGGAGTCTATTTGACAAACTATCGTTGTGGTTTTGATGCGTAGGTGAGATTGGTTCTTACTTAAGCCCGTAGCAGCCACGTAAAAAATTGCAACAACAAAGTAGAGGACGTCTAACTTGTTTTTGCAGGGCATGTTGTGATGTGATATGGTCAAGGCATGATGCTGAATTTTATTGTATGAGATGATCATGTTTTGTAACCAAGTTATCGGCAACTGGCAGGAGCCATATGGTTGTCGCTTTATTGTATGCAATGCAATCGTGATGTAATGCTTAACTTTATTACTAAACGGTAGTGATAGTCGTGAAAGCATAAGATTGGCGAGACGACAACGATGCTACGATGGAGATCAAGGTGTCGCGCCGGTGACGATGGTGATCATGACGGTGCTTCGGAGATGGAGATCACAAGCACGAGATGATGATGGCCATATCATATCACTTATATTGATTGCATGTGATGTTTATCTTTTTATGCATCTTATCTTGCTTTGATTGACGGTAGCATTATAAGATGATCTCTCATTAAATTATCAAGAAGTGTTCTCCCTGAGTATGCACCGTTGCCAAAGTTCGTCGTGCCCAGACACCACGTGATGATCGGGTGTGATAAGCTCTACATCCATCTACAACGGGTGCAAGCCAGTTTTTGCACACGCAGAATACTCAGGTTAAACTTGACGAGCCTAGCATATGCAGATATGGCCTCGGAACACGGAGACCGAAAGGTCGAGCGTGAATCATATAGTAGATATGATCAACATAACGATGTTCACCATTGAAAACTACTCCATCTCACGTGATGATCGGTTATGGTTTAGTTGATTTGGATCACGTAATCACTTAGAGGATTAGAGGGATGTCTATCTAAGTGGGAGTTCTTAAGTAATATGATTAATTGAACTTAAATTTATCATGAACTTAGTACCTGATAGTATCTTGCTTGTTTATGTTGATTGTAGATAGATGGCTCGTGCTGTTGTTCCGTTGAATTTTAATGCGTTCCTTGAGAAAGCAAAGTTGAAAGATGATGGTAGCAATTACACGGACTGGGTCCGTAACTTGAGGATTATCCTCATTGCTGCACAGAAGAATTCCGTCCTGGAAGCACCGCTGGGTGCCAGGCCTGCTGCTGGAGCAACGCCAGATGTTATGAATGTCTGGCAGAGCAAAGCTGATGACTACTCGATAGTTCAGTGTGCCATGCTTTACGGCTTAGAATCGGGACTTCAACGACGTTTTGAAACGTCATGGAGCATATGAGATGTTCCAGGAGTTGAAGTTAATATTTCAAGCAAATGCCCGGATTGAGAGATATGAAGTCTCCAATAAGTTCTATAGCTGTAAGATGGAGGAGAACAGTTCTGTCAGTGAGCATATACTCAAAATGTCTGGGTATAATAATCACTTGATTCAATTGGGAGTTAATCTTCCGGATGATTGCGTCATCGACAGAATTCTCCAATCACTGCCACCAAGCTACAAGAGCTTCGTAATGAACTATAATATGCAAGGGATGAACAAGACTATTCCCGAGCTCTTCGCAATGCTGAAAGCTGCGGAGGTAGAAATCAAGAAGGAGCATCAAGTGTTGATGGTTAACAAGACCACTAGTTTCAAGAAAAAGGGCAAAGGGAAGAAAAAGGGGAACTTCAAGAAGAACGGCAAACAAGTTGCTGCTCAAGAGAAGAAACCTAAGTCTGGACCTAAGCCTGAAACTGAGTGCTTCTACTGCAAGCAGACTGGTCACTGGAAGCGGAACTGCCCCAAGTATTTGGCGGATAAGAAGGATGGCAAGGTGAACATAGGTATATGTGATATACATGTTATTGATGTGTACCTTACTAGAGCTCGCAGTAGCACCTGGGTATTTGATACTGGTTCTGTTGCTAATATTTGCAACTCGAAACAGGGACTACAGAATAAGCGGGCACTGGCAAAGGACGAGGTGACGATGCGCGTGGGAAACGGTTCCAAAGTCGATGTGATCGCAGTCGGCACGCTACCTCTACATCTACCTTCGGGATTAATATTAGACCTAAGTAATTGTTATTTGGTGCCAGCGTTGAGCATGAACATTATATCTGGATCTTGTTTAATGCGAGACGGTTATTCATTTAAATCAGAGAATAATGGTTGTTCTATTTATATGAGTAATATCTTTTATGGTCATGCACCCTTGAAGAGTGGTCTATTTTTATTGAATCTCGATAGTAGTAATACACATATTCATAATGTTGAAGCCAAAAGATGCAGAGTTGATAATGAAAGTGCAACTTATTTGTGGCACTGTCGTTTAGGTCATATCGGTATAAAGCGCATGAAGAAACTCCATACCGATGGACTTTTGGAACCACTTGATTATGAATCACTTGGTACTTGCGAACCGTGCCTCTTGGGCAAGGTGACTAAAACACCGTTCTCCGGTACTATGGAGAGAGCAACAGATTTGTTGGAAATCATACATACCGATGTATGTGGCCCGATGAATATTGAGGCTCGTGGCGGATATCGTTATTTTCTCACCTTCACAGATGATTTAAGCAGATATGGGTATATTTACTTAATGAAACATAAGTCTGAAACATTTGAAAAGTTCAAAGAATTTCAGAGTGAAGTTGAAAATCATCGTAACAAGAAAATAAAGTTTCTACGATCTGATCGTGGAGGAGAATATTTGAGTTAAGAGTTTGGTGTACATTTGAAAAACTGTGGAATAGTTTCGCAACTCACGCCACCCGGAACACCACAGCGTAATGGTGTGTCCGAACGTCGTAATCGTACTTTACTAGATATGGTGCGATCTATGATGTCTCTTACTGATTTACCGCTATCATTTTGGGGATATGCTTTAGAGACGGCCGCATTCACGTTAAATAGGGCACCATCAAAATCCGTTGAGACGACGCCTTATGAACTGTGGTTTGGCAAGAAACCAAAGTTGTCGTTTCTTAAAGTTTGGGGCTGCGATGCTTATGTGAAAAAGCTTCAACCTGATAAGCTCGAACCCAAATCGGAGAAATCTGTCTTCATAGGATACCCAAAGGAAACTGTTGGGTACACCTTCTATCACAGATCCGAAGGCAAAACATTCGTTGCTAAGAATGGATCATTTCTAGAGAAGGAGTTTCTCTCGAAAGAAGTGAGTGGGAGGAAAGTAGAACTTGACGAGGTAACTGTACCTGCTCCCTTACTGGAAAGTAGTTCATCACAGAAAACTGTTTCAGTGACACCTACACCAGTTAGTGAGGAAGCCAATGATAATGATCATGAAACTTCAGATCAAGATACTACTGAACCGCGTAGATCAACCAGAGTAAGATCCGCACCAGAGTGGTACGGTAATCCTGTTCTGGAGGTCATGCTACTAGATCATGATGAACCTACGAACTATGAAGAAGCGATGGTGAGCCCAGATTCCGTAAAGTGGCTTGAAGCCATGAAATCTGAGATGGGATCCATGTATGAGAACAAAGTATGGACTTTGGTTGACTTGCCCGATGATCGGCAAGCAATTGAGAATAAATGGATTTTTAAGAAGAAGACTGACGCTGATGGTAATGTTACTGTCTACAAAGCTCGACTTGTCGCAAAAGGTTTTCGGCAAGTTCAAGGAATTGACTATGATGAGACCTTCTCACCCGTAGCGATGCTTAAGTCCGTCCGAATCATGTTAGCAATTGCCGCATTTTATGATTATGAAATTTGGCAAATGGATGTCAAAACTGCATTCCTGAATGGATTTCT
>NC_041382.1:741594309-741605217 GCF_002162155.2 Triticum dicoccoides | reverse complement strand
GGGGGGGAGTCCTACTCCCGGTAGGAGTAGGACTCCTCCTGCGCCACCTCCTCCTGGCCGGCGCCTCCTCCCCCCCTTGGCTCCTTTATATACGGAGGCAGGGGCACCTCTAAACACACAAGTTGACACAAGTTGATCCACGTGATCGATTCCTTAGCCGTGTGCGGTGCCCCCTGCCACCATATTCCTCGATAATACTGTAGCGGAGTTTAGGCGAAGCCCTGCTGCTGTAGTTCATCAAGATCGTCACCACGCTGTCGTGCTGACGAAACTCTTCCCCGACACTTTGCTGGATCGGAGTCCGGGGATCGTCATCGAGCTGAACGTGTGCTTGAACTCGGAGGTGCCGTAGTTTCGGTGCTTGATCGGTTGGATCGTGAAGACGTACGACTACTTCCTCTACGTCGTGTCATCGATTCCGCAGTCGGTCTGCGTTGGGTACGTAGACAACACTCTCCTCTCGTTGCTATGCATCACATGATCCTGTGTGCGCGTAGGAAAAATTTTGAAATTACTACGAAACCCAACAGTTATCTGGCTCCGTCCCTACCGACCAACCTATCGAAGTCGCTCCAAGCATGTCTCTTTCTCTTGCTTGGATGAGTAATCCCAAGAAAATAAATTAGCTACAATATTGTAATGTAATTGAAATCAAGTTAAGGAGAAATGTTTGTCATTTAAAAGCAGTCAACTGTACACTTGAAATATCGATGGAGTAAATATGTGGAATTTAGAAAGAATTAAGGATTCAGACACTTGCCACACTCTTTTATTATTATTATTATTATTATTATTATTATTATTATTATTATTATTATTATTATTATTATTTCCTTACGACTCCACCACCACATTCAAATACACGATTACATCTTTAAGTACTTACAATGAATTGATACTTTTTGCACTTATCAATTCCTTCTGCCTTGTGCGGTCAGTATGTTTATGTATCAAAAAGATTTGCAATGGATCTCCTACACTTATGGCATATCGATGCTCACGTCTTGGGAAATCTGGAACGGAAGGAATGCACTGGTGTTTTGGAACATTTACGCCTCACCAATGACTATCCTTGCAAACATCAAACATGAGATTCCATGCTGGCCCGTTGCAGGGGTGAGGCACTTGAGTGTGATCATGTTGCAAGAGTAGTTCCATTAATATTTTGGCACCTTCGAGCGAGTGTTGTACACTATCAACCCTTTTCTCAATCAATTAAATGTGAGAAATCTTTTGCCCATGTTTCAAAAATAATAGCACAAATCGGTCAAATCGACAAACACCTTAGCACACAACATCTCATATCCATGTTCTTATTCCACTTACCTTCCTAGCAACGAGTAGCTGATCGGCGAGGTAGAAAAAGTGGTCCTTAACGAGCTCCACGAGGCAGCCTACATTCTCTAGTGTTTGAGGATTCCGGGGATGAGCCCCATGAGGCCTAACATGCTCTGTTAGTCTTGGGTTCTGGGGATGAGCTCTGGTCATCAGCGAGGTCGGGGACTGACGGCGGCCTGCTATGGGGGTTGTGAGAAAAGCGACGGAAGCCAATGACACAGGAGGAGGGCAAGCCATCAGAATCAAGCGACTCATGTCGGTAGGGGAGGGCGGCTACCAGTGCACCACGACGTCTTACTGCCTGTGGCAGCTAGGGTTGCTGGATGGGGGGCGAGGGGAATGGGAGATGAATCGAGAGGCAAGGTAAATGAGAGGATTTTTTTCCCTTAAATAGGTACGAGGTAGCTTCACTTGGCGAACTTGTAGTGGATCTCACTTTCCCAGCTTCTCAACTCTTGAAAATTGAAATTAAGCTTCTCCGGAGTAACTCCGGGAATTAACTCGCTCAGCCCAGCGCCAGACCCGAAGTTGGAGGAATTGGGAGCAAGGAAGCTACCGAATAAGCCCTAAGCTAGTATCAAATTTTTAAATTCCTACCATTTTATCAGTGAATAAAGATCTAGAACGTGTGCCTACCAAGGTCCTTATCATCTTGACAATAGGAAGCTCATCTTATTTCTCATTCTAATATTTATGACACAAACGCTGTTGCAGTAACTAGCAAGTGTACCTCTTGTATTAGCAACACTTATCTAGAGTGGAACTGGGGCTTAAGCTAGGGAAACCCTAACTGACGTGACATATTTTGGATCCCCAAAACCCTTATGAAGGCGATCGCTATAAATTATGGATGCTCAATAGTTTCGCAAACTCATGATCAGTGTAACCAGATCCTCCAAAAATATTATCCATGTCGGACCATTTGTTCATTGGCATAGGAACTATTTCTTCCCCATCACATCAAATAATGATGGAAGCTTTGAATCTGGTTTCAACACTCATATCTAGCATGAGTATACCATGTCTAATATGATTCACCAACAACAATTTCTAGTAAAATTTGAAGCTTCAAAACATAGATTTCTTCACCATCTAATTCGCGCTCGTCCCAATTTGCAGGTGACCCAGCAAGCAAGGGATGCTTTAGCAGTTGTCACTTGCGCGGTCACACGGTTTACGTACTTTGGTGAGTCCTGGATGCGGGAGATAGGCACATCTTCGCAGCACTGCATGAGTGAGACGTCCATTTCTACGAAGGTGGCTGTCATGATCCATGCTAGCTAGCAATGGGCGGCATCGAGTCAGGCCCGCCTGACGGCTGATTCAACCTTACCGAATGTGCCCTCCTTGACCCACTCGGAATAGTCCCGTTCCCTCTACCTAAACTCTGTCTCGGTGCGGTCCTCTTTGTTCTCGTCAGGGAAATGTCCACATGGAGGGTCGATAGCCCTGACAAGGCCGATTGGGAAGATAGAGTGATGCCGACGAAAAAGGGGATGGAGCAGCTGATACGTCTATTTTGCATCATGTTTTCTTATTGTTATCTATAATGTTTTTATCCATAATAATGCTTTTAGGAGTAATTCTAATGCTTTTTCTCTCATAATATGCAAGGCATACACAAAGAGGGAGAATTAGCACCTCGAAATCTGGACCTGAAAAAGCTATGTCAGGCTACCTATTCTGCACAACTCCAAATGAGGCGAAACTTCACGAGGATCTTTTATGGAATATTTAAGAATTATTGGAGCAAATAACTACCAGAGGGGGCCCACCAGGTGGGCACAACCCACCTGGGTGCGCCAGGGAGCCTAGGCACGCCCTGGTGGGTTGTGCTCACCCAGGCCCACCTCCGGTGCCCATCTTCTAGTATATAAGTCATTTTGACCTAGAAAAAAAAATAAGGAGATGACTTTCGGGATGGAGCGCCGCCGCCTCGAGGCGAAACTTGCGCAGGAGCACTTTTGCCCTCCCCGAGGGGGAAATCATCGTCATCGTTGATACGTCTCCAACGTATCTATAATTTTTGATTGCTCCATGCTATATTATCTACTGTTTTGGATGTTTATGGGCTTTATTATACACTTTTATACATTTTGGGGACTAACCTATTAACCCAGAGCCCATTGCCAGTTTCTGTTTTTACCTTGTTTTAGGGTTTCGGAGAAAAGGAAAATCAAACGGAGTCCAATTGACCTGAAACTTCACGGAACTCATTTTTGGAAGGAAAGAAGCTCAGAAGACTTGAAGTGCACGTAAGGGAAGCTTCGAGGAGGCCATGAGGTAGGGGGGCGCGCCCTCCACCCTCGTGGGCCCCTCGTGGCCCCCCTGACGTATTTCTTCCGCCTATATATCTCCATATACCCTAAAAATACCGAGGAGCACAATAGATCGGGAGTTCCGCCGCCAGAAGCCTCCGTAGCCACCGAAAACCAATCTAGACCCGTTCTGGCACCCTACCGGAGGGGGCAATCCCTCTCCGGTGGCCATCTTCATCATCCCGGTGCTCTCCATGACGAGGAGGGAGTAGTTCTCCCTCGAGGCTGAGGGTATGTACCAGTAGCTATGTGTTTGATCTCTCTCTCTCTCTCTCTCTCTCTCTCTCTCTCTCGTGTTCTTGAGGAGTTACGATCTTGATGTGTCGCGAGCTTTGCTATTATATTTGGATCCTATGATGTTTTCTCCCCCCTCTACTCTCTTGTAACGGATTGAGTTTCCCCTTTGAAGTTATCTCATCGGATTGAGTATTTAAAGATTTGAGAACACTTGATGTATGTCTTGCCGTGTGTATCTGTGGTGACAATGGGATACCACATGATTCACTTGATGTATGTTTTGGTGTCAACTTGCGGGTTCCGCCCATGAACCTATGCATAGGGGTTGGCACACGTTTTCGTCATGATTCTCCGGTAGAAACTTTGGGGCACTCTTTGAGGTTCTATGTGTTGGTTGAATAGATGAATCTGAGATTGTGTGATGCATATCGTATAATCATACCCACGGATACTTGAGGTGACATTGGAGTATCTAGGTGACATTAGGGTTTTGGTTGATTTGTGTCTTAAGGTGTTATTCTAGTACAAACTCTAGGGCTGTTTGTGACACTTATAGGAATAGCCCAACGGATTGATTGGAAAGAATAACTTTGAGGTGCTTTCGTACCCTACCATAATCTCTTTGTTTGTTCTCCGCTATTAGTGACTTTGGAGTGACTCTTTGTTGCATGTTGAGGGATAGTTATGTGATCCAATTATGATATTATTGTTGAGAGGACTTGCACTAGTGAAAGTATGAACCCTAGGCCTTGTTTCAACACATTGCAATACCGTTTACGTTCACTTTTATCATTCATTACCTTGCTGTTTTTATATTTTCAGATTACAAAAACTATTATCTACCATCCATATACCACTTGTATCACCATCTCTTCGCCGGACTAGTGCACCTATACAATTTACCATTGTATTGGGTGTGTTGGGGACACAAGAGACTCTTTGTTATTTGGTTGCAGGGTTGCTTGAGAGAGACCATCTTCATCCTACGCCTCCTACGGATTGATAAACCTTAGGTCATCCACTTGAGGGAAATTTGCTACTGTCCTACAAACCTATGCACTTGGAGGCCCAACAACGTCTACAAGAAGAAGGTTGTGTAGTAGACATCAAGCTCTTTTCTGGCACCGTTGCCGGGGAGGTTAGCACTTGAAGGTATATCTTTAGATCTTGCAATCGAGTCTTTTAGTTTCTTGTTTTCTCACTAGTTTAGTTTATAAAAGAAAACTATAAAAAAATGGAATTGAGTTTGTCTCATACGCTTCACCTTTTTAATATCTTTCGTAAATATGATGGGAAGGATAATTGTGCTCAAGTGCTAGAAGAAGAAATCTATAAAATGTTTGGCACTAAATCTTTGAATGATGAGCATGATTGCAATGTTGTTAGTACGAATTCTTTGAATATCCATGATACTAATGATGATTGCACTAGTTATGATGTCTCCTATAAACATGTCAATTTTTGTGGAGTACATTGGGTTTGTAAGTACACACCAAATAGGGAAGATAGATATTGCAAGAGGCATAAGTACTTAGAAACTAAATTGT
The DNA here is from genome assembly GCF_002162155.2 of Triticum dicoccoides. Classification (NCBI taxonomy): domain Eukaryota; kingdom Viridiplantae; phylum Streptophyta; class Magnoliopsida; order Poales; family Poaceae; genus Triticum; species Triticum dicoccoides. The sequence goes on along the minus strand of NC_041382.1, from coordinate 741,599,777 downwards.
TGCAAGAAATACTAGATGATTGTGCTGAAAATTTATATTTTCTTAGCCGTACTTGTGAACTTTGCAGTGAGCATGATCATTTCAATACCCAATGCAAATTGTTTCATGATCGTATCGTGTCCAAAAATTTTGATGACTTGATTTCCCTTGCACATCATAATGAACTTAGTTTGCTCTTGGGTTATGAATAAATGAAACGTATAACTAAGGATATTCCAAAATTTTCCCTTGATAGAGTTCTTCATTTTGATCTAGAGGAAATTTATATGTATTGTGCGGTGAGTTGTATTGAAAATCCTTATATTGCCAATTACATAAAGAAAAGAAAAGAAATAGAAGATGAATAGAATACTAATGAAAGGGAAGAGACTTCCCAATACCCTCCTATTATTTCTTATGATGAATCAGGTAACGAGGAAGAGCCTCCTATTCAACCAATCTCATTAATAAGGAGCTCCAAAAAGAGGATTGAACCCACACATGATGTGGTGAAGAAGAAGAAAAGAAAAAGGAAGAGAGGTAAAAAGATATCTCCCCCAAATAATGCTGATCCTATTACTATTGTGCCTCATGAAAATATATTTGTGGAAGATAATTATACTTCTTATGATCTTGAAAATCTTTTTGGCACTTGCTTGGAAGAATATGATAATTGCTATACTATTGGTGCTATCCATACTATTAATTATGAGAGTGATTATGCTTATGATATGAAAAGGCCCAAGCTTGGGGATGCTATGTTTGATGAAGATGATGTTTTTGAGAATATATTTGCTTCAATTAATGTTTGTCCCAAGCTTGGGGAATCTATTATTAATGAAGATGATATTTTTAGTCTCCCAAGTTTTGATATGCAAGTTTATGATGATGATAGCATGCCTCCTACTTATGATGATTATTGTGATGATACTTATGCTATAAAAAGTAGTGATTACATTTATAAAACTTGTCATGATTATGATTACCCCTTCTCTGAACATTACTCTTTTAATGTGGAAACAATTTATAGTATTCGAGTTTCCTATGATACTCCCACTATTCCGAATGAGAAGAATTTTGCTTATGTGGAGAGTAATAAAATTTCTATGCTTGTAGATCATGAAAAGAATGCTTTAGGTGCTGGTTATATTGTTGAATTCATTCATGATGCTACTGAAAATTATTATGAGGGAGGAATATATGCTTGTAGGAATTGCAATAATATAAAGTTTCCTCTCTATGTGCTTAAAATTTTGAAGTTATGCTTGTTTTGCTTTCCTATGCAAGTTGATTCTTGTTCCCACAAGTTATTTGCTCACAAAATCCCTATGCATAGGAAGTGGGTTAGACTTAAATGTGCTAGTCATATTCTTCATGATGCTCTCTTTATGTTACAACTCTTATCCTTTATGTGAGCATCATTGAAATCATCATGCCTAGCTAGGGGCGTTAAACGATAGCGCTTGTTGGGAGGCAACCCAAAATTATTTTTGTTCCTTGATTTTTGCTCTTGTTTAGTAATAAATAATTCATCTAGACTCTCTTAGATGTGGTTTTATGCTTTTAATTAGTGTTTGTGCCAAGTAGAACCTTTGGGAAGACTTTGGGAAAGTCTTGTTGATCATGCTGTAAAAAACAGAAACTTTAGCGCTCACGAGAATTGCTCCCATTTTTATTTGGAGAGTGATATTTAGTTAATTCTTTTTGAATATGATTAATAGATAAATTCCTCAGGTCCAGAAATTTATTTGGGAATTTTATGAGTTCCATAAGTATACGTTTGATCCATATTACTACAGACTGTTCTGTTTTTGACAGATTCTGTTTTCATTGTGTTGTTTACTTATTTTGATGAATCTATGGCTAGTAAAATAGTTTATAAACCATAGAGAAGTTGTAATACAGTAGGTTTAACACCAATATAAATAAAGAATGAGTTCATTACAGTATCTTGAAGTGGTGATTTATTTTCTTATACTAACGGAGCTTACGAGTTTTCTGTTAAGTTTTGTGTTGTGGAGTTTTCAAGTTTTGGGTAAGGATTCGATGGACTATGGAATAAGGAGTGGCAAGAGCCTAAGATTGGGGATGCCCAAGGCACCCCAAGGTAATATTCAAGGATATACAAGAGCCTAAGCTTGGGGATGCCCCGGAAGGCATCCCCTCTTTCGTCTACTTCCATCGGTAACTTTACTTGGAGCTATATTTTTATTCGCCACATGATATGTGTTTTGCTTGGAGCGTCATTTTATTTTATTTAGTTTTGCTTTCTGTTTGAATAAAATAGCAAGATCTGAAATTATTAAATGTTAGAGAGTCTTCACTTAGTTGCATATTATTCGACTACTCATTGATCTTCACTTAAATCTTTCGGAGTAGTTTGTCATTGGCTCTAGTGCTTCACTTATATCTTTTAGAGCATGGTGGTAGTTTTATTTTGAAGAAATAGATGAACTCTCATGATTCACTTAGATTATTTTGAGAGTCTTAAATAGCATGGTAATTTGCTTAAAATCCTAATATGCTAGGTATTCAAGAATAATAAAATTCTCTTATGAGTGTGTTGAATACTATGAGAAGTTTGATACTTGATAATTGTTTTGAGATATGGAGATGGTGATATTAGAGTCATGCTAGTTGAGTGGTTATGAATTTGCGAAATACTTGTGTTGAAGTTTGTGATTCCCGTAGCATGCACGTATGGTGAACCGTTATGTGATGAAGTCGGAGAATGATTTATTTATTGATTGTCTTCCTTATGAGTGGCGGTCGGGGACGAGCGATGGTCTTTTCCTACCCAATATATCCCCCTAGGAGCATGTGCGTAATACTTTTCTTTGGTAACTTGTAGATTTTTGCAATAAGTATATGAGTTCTTTATGACTAATGTTGAGTCCATGGATTATACACACTCTCACCCTTCCACCTTTGCTAGCCTCTCTAGTACCACGCAACTTTCGCCGGTACCATAAACCCACCATATACCTTCCTGAAAACAGCCACCATACCTACCTATTATGGCATTTCCATAGCCATTCTGAGATATATTGCCATGCAACTTTCCACTGTTCCGTTTATTATGACACGCTTCATCATTGTCATATTGCTTTGCATGATTATGTAGTTGACATCGTATTTGTGACAAAGCCACCGTTCATAATACTTTCATACATGTCACTCATGAGTCATTGCACATCCCGGTACACCGCCGGAGGCATTCATATAGAGTCATATCTTGTTCTAAGTATCGAGTTGTAATTCTTAAGTTGTAAGTAAATAAAAGTGTGATGATCATCATTATTATAGCATTGTCCCAGTGAGGAAAGGATGATGGAGACTATGATTCCCCCATAAGTCGGGATGAGACTCCGAACGAAAATAAATAAATAAAAGAGACCAAAGAAGCCCAAATAAAAAAAATAAAAAAAGAGGCCAAAAAAAGGAGAAGGACCAAATAAAAAATAAAAAAATGAGAGAAAAAGAGAGAAGGGGCAATGCTACTATCCTTTTACACTACTAGGGAAAAGCCTAGCAGTAGCGCCGGTTTTTGGCCTATCAGTAGCGCGGGTAGGCACGCTACTGATAAGGCGCTACAGCTAATGCTTAGCAGTAGCGCCTACAGGCACTCGCTACTGCTATATCTACTTAGTAGTAGCGCTTGCCTAGTCAAGCGCTATTGCTAATTACTAGTAGCGCTTTCGAAAACAATCGCTACTACTATTATTCCCTATTCCATTTCTCTTGAATTTTAGGTCGTATTCATATACCTGTATACAATTTTTCATACAGTAGCAATTTAGAGATTGTTTTTACATCATAATGAGTTATTAAATCACTAGGTGAAAGAACCTTGGATTAGTTTCAAGTGCATGGATCCAAAGTAACCAATGGTCACTTTGGATCCATCCATTTGAAACTAATCGGCGGTTCTTTCACCCAATGACATAATAACTTATCATCATCATTATAATATCATTAACAACTTATCATAATAATACATCATTGTCACATAACTCCTCGTAATCATCATTTTCGTCCAATGTCATATAACAACTTCGTCACTAGTCATAATAACAACTCCTCCTCATCATCATCATAGTAATCATAATCACTACTCCTACTCAGCATCACCATCAAGTCTAAGATATTGTAGTCATATATAATCAACACTAAATAATTGTTCTTAATACTTAGGACCTACTCCTCTCCCCTAGCTAAAATACCATAAAACAGATAAACCGGTCCTTCACCATAATGGAGAATGGACATAAACCTATCTCCAACTTGTGGCTTGCGCACATTCATTTTGTCTCCAATTATTTGCATGTGCGCATTCATCACTTCGCTCCATTCTTTGATTTTGAGCCTTCCATCATTTGAAGAACTCGAGTATGCAGTATGGTAAGCCTCCGAAGGAGTTGGTCGTAAGCTAACCATATGCATATCACCTTCGGTAAATAGCATATCAGGCACAACCTGCTTCAGGAGCCTCTGTTCAAAAATGGAATAGTAACATATATAGTTAGCAATGGTTTACTTAAGAATAATGTATGCAATGAAGTTACCATCATTAACAAAATCTTACCAAGTTTTTGGCAATGAAGTTATCATCAAGCAATGTATGGACTAGTGGCACGTATCTAGTATAATTTGGGCTGATAGAGTGACTGTTTTTGAAGGCCTCAACATCTTCTATGAATGAGACAAGATAACCTTAACCAGAAACTAGAAACTCATAACCATGTTTAGTTCTTAAGTGAGCCCTCCTCGTCTCCACATTCTCAAAGTCATCTAAACCAAAACCAAGCTTCTCCAATACATATGGTCTAGCATGGCACGGGATGTACTAATCGAATTGAAAAAAATCCATAAATTACACGTTGAACAAAAGAAGCACAAGTGATGATATTAAATACGATGAAATGCTGGTCGTTGTGTACCGTACAAACATCGAAGGTCTCTTCCAGCTTCACGGTGAAAAACCTATCGTTTTGCAGGTGAGGAAACCTGTCGCACACACCTCGGTCATCGTAGCAGTACACACACTCAGGGATCCCATCGTCATCAGACATCTCCTGTGTTCAAAATTCAAAGATTATAACTCGACGGCAAAACCCAAAAAATCCGGCATGAGCTTTGCTAAAAAAGGACATATCGAGCGCCTGAAATTTGCCGGAACGGAAATTAATCAACACTCCGGCAAAACATAGGCCACTTATCGATGGTCATTGCATTTCAATGGTTCAAAATATGATTTTTTTGAAAATATCTTATATATAATCCTAACAGTAAATAAACTAGTTTTATTAACTACTTACTAAATAAACTAGTTTTATTAACTACTTACTAAATAAACTAGTTCTATTAAGCACTTACTAAATAAACTAGTTCTATTAAGCACTTAATATAAATAAACTAGTTATAATAATCACTTACTAAATAAACTAGTTACGTATGATTTGCAAAAACAGAGACAAGGGAGGGAGGGA
>NC_041382.1:741496867-741593772 GCF_002162155.2 Triticum dicoccoides | reverse complement strand
AGGGGCGGTGGGAGGAGGGCTGCTAGCGGAGGAGGGAGGAGGGGGCGGCCGCAGGCGGAGGGAGGAGGAGGGAGGAGGGCACGGTGGGAGGAGGAGGGACAGAAGGAGGGAGTACCTTGGTGGCGGACGGACGACGGTGGTGGCGGCGACGAACGACAACGGTTATCGGCGCAGGTGGGAGTGACTGAGAGGGGGAGAGTGAGTGAGAGAGATAGGGTCGGCCGTATGTGTGGGGATAAGGTAGGGTTAGTAGTAGCGTGGGCATGAGAAAGCGCTACAGCTAAGGAGAATAGCAGTAGCAGGGTAAGGCATAAGGCGCTACTGCTATAACTAGCTGGACGGCGAGGTCATGGCAATGGGAGCAGCAGCGCGGTTTAGAGATGACGCGCTACTGCTATTTTCTATTCAGCAGCGTGTTTTCACGGAACACACTGCTGCTAAATAGCAGTAGCGTCGTATTTTGAAGAGCGATGCTGGTAATATTCTGTGTATAAGGTTTTCCCTAGTAGTGTTACCACACTTGTGCTTCAAAGTAGCACCATGATCTTCATGATAGAGAGTCTCCTATGTTGTCACTTTCATATACTAGTGGGAATCTTTCATTATAGAATTTGGCTTGTATATTCCAATGATGGGCTTCCTCAAAATGCCCTAGGTCTTTGTGAGCAAGAGAGTTGGATGCACACCCACTAGTTTCTTTTATTGAGCTTTCATGCATTTATAGCTCTAGTGCATCAGTTGCATGGCAATCCCTACTCACTCACATTGATATCTATTGATGGGCATCTCCATAGCCCGTTGATACGCCTAGTTGATGTGAGACTATCTTCTCTTTTTTGTCTTCTCCACAACCACCATTCTATTCCACCTATAGTGCTATGTCCATGGCTCACGCTCATGTATTGCATGAAGATTGAAAAAGTTTGAGAACATCAAAAGTATGAAACAATTGCTTGGCTTGTCATCGGGGTTGTGCATGCTTTAAATATTTTGTGTGGTGAAGATGGAGCATTGCCAGACTATATGATTTTGTAGGGATAGCTTTCTTTGGCCATGTTATTTTGATAAGACATGATTGCTTTGTTTGTATGCTTGAAGTATTATTATTTTTATGTAAATATGAACTTTTTTCTTGAATCTTATGGATCTGAATATTCATGCCACAATTAAGAAGAATTAAACTGAAATTATGCCAAGTAGCACTCCGCATCAAAAATTCTGTTTTTATCATTTACCTGCTCGAGGACGAGCAGGAATTAAGCTTGGGGATGCTGATACGTCTCCAACGTATCTATAATTTTTGATTGCTCCATGCTATATTATCTACTGTTTTGGATGTTTATGGGCTTTATTATACACTTCTATATCGTTTTTGGGACTAACCTATTAACCCAGAGCCCAGTGCCAGTTTCTGTTTTTACCTTGTTTTAGGGCTTCGAAGAAAATGAAAATCAAACGGAGTCCAATTGACCTGAAACTTCACGGAACTCATTTTTGGAAGGAAAGAAGCCCATAAGACTTGAAGTGAACGTAAGGGAAGCTTCGAGGAGGCCACGAGGTAGGGGGCGCGCCCACCCCCCTGGGCCCGCCCTCCACCCTCGTGCCCCCCCTGACGTACTTCTTCCGCCTATATATCTCCATATACCCTAAAAATATCGAGGAGCATAATAGATCGGGAGTTCCGCCGCCAGAAGCCTCTGTAGCCACCAAAAACCAACCTAGACCCGTTCCAGCACCCTGTCGGAGGGGCCAATCCCTCTCCGGCGGCCATCTTCATCATCTCGGTGCTCTCCATGATGAGGAGGGAGTAGTTCTCCCTCGGGGCTGAGGGTATGTACCAGTAGCTATGTGTTTGATCTCTCTCTCTCTCTCTCTCGTGTTCTTGAGGTGTTACGATCTTGATGTATCGTGAGCTTTGCTATTATATTTGGATCCTATGATGTTTTCTCCCCCTCTACTCTCTTGTAACAGATTGAGTTTCCCCTTTGAATTTATCTCATCGGACTGAGTCTTTAAAGATTTGAGAACACTTGATGTATGTCTTGCCGTGCGCATCTGTGGTGACAATGGGATACCACGTGATTCACTTGATGTATGTTTTGGTGATCAACTTGCGGGTTCCGCCCATGAACCTATGCATAGGGGTTGGCACACGTTTTCGTCGTGATTCTCTGGTAGAAACTTTGGGGAACTCTTTGAGGTTCTATGTGTTGGTTGAATAGATGAATCTGAGATTGTGTGATGCATATCGTATAATCATACCCACGGATACTTGAGGTGACATTGGAGTATCTAGGTGACATTAGGGTTTTGGTTGATTTGTGTCTTAAGGTGTTATTCTAGTACAAACTCTAGGGCTGTTTGTGACACTTATAGGAATAGCCCAACGGATTGATTGGAAAGAATAACTTTGAGGTGCTTTCGTACCCTACCATAATCTCTTTGTTTGTTCTGCGCTATTAGTGACTTTGGAGTGACTCTTTGTTGCATGTTGAGGGATAGTTATGTGATCCAATTATGATATTATTGTTGAGAGGACTTGCACTCGTGAAAATATGAACCCTAGGCCTTGTTTCAACACATTGCAATACAATTTACGTTCACTTTTATCATTCATTACCTTGTTGTTTTTATATTTTCAGATTACAGAAACTATTATCTACCATCCATATACCACTTGTATCACCATCTCTTCGCCGAACTAGTGCACCTATACAATTTACCATTGTATTGGGTGTGTTGGGGACACAAGAGACTCTTTGTTATTTGGTTGCAGGGTTGCTTGATAGAGACCATCTTCATCCTACGCCTCCTACAGATTGATAAACCTTAGGTCATCCACTTGAGGGAAATTTGCTACTGTCCTACAAACCTCTGCACTTGGAGGCCCAACAACGTCTACAAGAAGAAGGTTGTGTAATACATCAATCATCATCACCAACAACTCTCCCATCTTGGGGAGGGAAATCTCCATCAACATCTTCAATAGGACCATCTCATCTCAAACCCTAGTTCATCTCTTGTGTTCAATCTTGTGACTTGAACTATAGATTGGTGCTTGTGGGTGACTAGTAGTGTTGATTACATCTTGTAGTTGATTACTATATGGTTTATTTGGTGGAAGATTATATGTTTAGATCCAATATACTATTTAATACTCCTATGATAATGAGCATGTTTATCATTTGTGAGTAGTTACTTTTATTCTTGAGGTCACGGGAGAAATCATATTGCAAGTAATCATGTGAACTTGATATGTGTTCGATATTTTGATAGTATGTATGTTGTGATTCCCTTAGTGGTGTCATGTGAACATCAACTACAAGATAGTTCACCATATTTGGGCCTAAGAAAATGCATTGTGGAGTAGCAATTAGATGATCGGTTGCGAGAGTGACAGAAGCTTAAACCCTAGTTTATGCGCTATTCCGCAAGGGACCGATTGGATCTAAAATTTTAATGTTATGGTTAGAATTTAATCTTAATACTTTTCTTGTAGTTGCGGATGCTTGCGGGAAGGTTAATCATAAGTAGGATGTTTGTTCAAGTAAGAACAGCACATAATCACCGGTCCACCCACATATCAAATTATCAAAGTAGCAAACACAAATCGAACCAACATGATGAAAGTGATTAGATGAAATACCTGTGTACCCTCAAGAACACTTTGCTTATCATAAGAGACCGTTTTGGCCTGTCATTTGCCTCAAAAGGATTGGGATACCTTGCTGCACTTTTGCTACTACTATTGTTACTTGCTCGTTACAAATTATCTTGCTATCAAACTACTCCGCTACTTACAATTTCAGCACTTGCAGACATTACCTTGCTGGAAACCACTTGTCATTTCCTTCTGCTCCTCGTTGGGTTTGACACTCTTACTTATCGGAAAGAGCTACAATTGATCCCCTATACTTGTGGGTCATCAAGGCTATTTTCTGGTGCCGTTGTCGGGGAGTGAAGCGCCTTTGGTAAGGAAACATTTATATGGTGTGCTCAAATTTATTGTCACTTGTTACTATGGAAAACATTCCTTTGAGGGGTTTGTTCGGGGAATCTTCACCTCGTCTGAAACCACAATTAGCTACCCCTCAACCTACTGCACCTACTGAAAATATTGAAAATTAAATTCCTTCGGGTATGATAGAACTACTGCTAGCTAATCCTTATGCAGGAGATGGAACCAAACTTCTTGATATGCACTTGATATATGTAGAACAAATTTATGGATTGTTCAAGCTTGCAGGTTTACCCAGGGATGAAGTTATGAAAAAGGTTTTCCCTTTATCTTTGAAGGGAAAAGCATTGGCATGGTATAGGCTATGTGATGATATTGGATCTTGGAATTGGAATTGATTGAAATTGGAGTTTCACCAAAAACTTTATCCTATGCATCTAGTTCATCGTGATCGGAATTATATATATAATTTTTGGCCTCGTGAAGGAGAAAGTATTGCTCTAGCTTATGGGAGGCTTAAGTCAATGTTATATCCATGCCCCAATCATGAGCTCTCAAGAGAAATTATTATCCAGAATTTTTATGCTCGGCTTTCTCGTAATGATCAAACCATGCTTGATACTTCTTGTGCTGGTTCTTTTATAAAGAAGACTATTGAATTCCGGTGGGATGTTTTGGAAAGAATTAAATGCAACTCTGAAGATTGTGAACTCAATGAAGGTAAAGAGTCAGGTATTAAACTTAAATATGATTGTGTTAAATCTTTTATGGATACCGATGCTTTTCAAAAGTTTAGCACTAAATATGGACTTGACTCTGAGATAGCAGCCACCTTTTTTGAATCATTTGCTACTCATGTTGAACTCCCTAAAGAGAAGTGGTTTAAATATCACCCACCTATTAAATAAGAAACTAAAGAACCGGTACCGATTAAAGAAAAAACTATACTTTATAATGTTGATCCAGTTGTTCCTTCTGCTTATATTGAGAAACCACCATTCCCTGTTAGGATAAAGGAACATGCTAAAGTTTCAACCGTGGTTAAAAAAAGCTATATTAAAACACCTAAACCTGATGAACAAATTAAACTTGAACCTAGTATTGCTATGGTTAAAGATCTCTTGGAAGAAGATATAGATGGGCATGTTATTTACTTCTGTAAAGAAGCTAGAATTGCCAAACCTGATAAAAAGGATAAACATAGACCTGTTGTTGGCATGCCCATTATGAAGGAAATATGACCTAGAGGCAATAATAAAGTTATTATTTATTTCCTTATATCATGATAAATGTTTATTATTCATGCTAGAATTGTATTAACCGGAAACATGATACATGTATGAATACATAGACAAACAGAGTGTCACTAGTATGCCTATACTCGACTAGCTCGTTGATCAAAGATGGTTATGTTTCCTACCCATAGACATGAGTTGTCATTTGATTAACGGGATCACATCATTAAAAGAATGATGTGATTGACTTGACCCATTCTGTTAGCTTAGCATTTGATTGTTTAGTATGCTGCTATTGCTTTCTTCATGACTTATACATGTTCCTATGACTATGAGATTATGCAACTCCCGTTTACCGAAGGAACATTTTGTGTGCTACCAAATGTCACAATGTAACTGGGTGATTATAAAGGTTCTCTATAGGTGTCTCCGAAGGTACTTGTTAAGTTGGCGTATTTCGAGATTAGGATTTGTCACTCCGATTGTTGGAGAGGTATCTCTGGGCCCACTCGATAATGCACATCACTATAAGCCTTGCAAGCACTATAACTAACGAGTTAGTTGCAGAATGATGTATTATGGAACGAGTAAAGAGACTTGCCGGTAACGAGATTAAACTAGGTATTGAGATACCGACGATCGAATCTCGGGCAAGTAACATACCGATGACAAAGGGAACAACATATGTTGTTATGCGGTTTGACCAATAAAGATCTTCGTAGAATATGTGGGAGACAATATGAGAATCCAGGTTCCGCTATTGTTTATTGACCAGAGACGTGTCTCGGTCATGTCTACATAGTTCTCGAACCCGTAGGGTCTGCACGCTTAAAGTTCGGTGTCGATCGGTATTATGAGTTTTTGTGTTTTGATGTACCGAAGGTAGTTTGGAGTCCCGGATATGATCACGGACATGATGAGGAGTCTCTAAATGGTCAAGACGTAAAGATTGATATATTGGATGACTATGTTCAGACACCGGAAAGGTTCTGGAAGGTTTCGGACATATATCGGAGTACCGGGGGGTTACCTGAACCCCCCGGGGGGCTTAATGGGCCTACATGGGCCTTAGTGGAAATAGAGGGCAGCAAGGGGACTATGGGGCGCACCCCAAAGGCCCAAATAGAGTTGGCTTAGGGCAAGGGGGCCGGCCCCCTCTTTCCTTCTCCTCCTCTCCCTTTCCTTCCCCCTCTCCTACTCCTACCAGGAATAGGAGGAGTCCTACTCCTAGTGGGAGTAGGACTCCCCCTTGGCGCGCCTCTCCCTGGCCGGCCGCCTCCTCCCCCTTGCTCCTTTATATACGGGGGCAGGGGGCACCCCATAGACACAACAATTGATCATTGATCTCTTAGCCGTGTGTGGTGCCCCCATCCACCATAATCCACCTCGATTATATCGTAGCGGTAAGCCCTGCGTCGGTAGCATCATCATCACCGTCACCACACTGCCGTGCTTACGAAACTCTCCCATGAAGCTTTGCTGGATCGGAGCTCGTGGGACGTCATCGAGTTGAACATGTGAAGAACTCGGAGGTGCCGTATGTTCGGTACTTGGATCGGTCAGATCGTGAAGACGTATGACTACATCAACCGTGTTGTGCTAACGCTTCCGCATTCGGTCTACGAGGGTACGTAGACACACTCTCCCCTCTCGTTGCTATGCATCACCAAGATCTGTGTGTGCGTAGGAATTTTTTTGAAATTACTACGTTCCCCAACGGTGGCATCTGAGCCAGGTTTATGCGTAGATGTTATATGCATGAGTAGAACACAAGTGAGTTGTGGGCGATACAAGTCATACTACTTACCAGCATGTCATACTTTGGTTCGGCGGTATCATTAGATGAAGCGGCCTAGACCGACATTATGCGTATGCTTACGCGAGACTGGTTCTACCGACATGCTTTGCACACAGGTGGCTGGCGGGTGTCAGTTTCTCCAACTTTAGTTAAACCGAGTGTGGCCATGCCCGGTCCATGAGAAGGTTAAAACAACACTAACTTGACGAACTATCGTTGTGGTTTTGATGCGTAGGTAAGAACGGTTCTTGCTCAGCCCATAGCAGCCACGTAAAACTTGCAACAACACGGTCGAGGACGTCTAACTTGTTTTTGCAGGGAATGTTGTGATGTGATATGGTCAAGACATGATGCTATATTTATTGTATGAGATGATCATGTTTTGTAACAGAGTTATCGGCAACTGGCAGGAGCCATATAGTTGTCACTTTATTGTATGCAATGCAATCGCCCTGTAATTGCTTCACTTTATCACTAAGCGGTAGCGATAGTCATAGAAGCAATAGTTGGCAAGACGACAATGATGCTACGATGGAGATCAAGGTGTCGCGCCGGTGACGATGGTGATCATGACGGTGCTTTGGAGATGGAGATCAAAGTCACAAGATGATGATGGCCATATCATATCACTTATATTGATTGCATGTGATGTTTATCCTTTATGCATCTTATTCTGCTTTGTTTAACAGTATCATTATAAGATGATCTCTCACTAAATTTCAAGGTATAAGTGTTCTCCCTGAGTATGCACCGTTGCGACAGTTCTTCGTGTTGAGACACCACGTGATGATCAGGTGTGATAAGCTCTATGTTCACATACAACGGGTGCAAGCCAGTTTTGCACACGCGGAATACTCGTTTTAAACTTGATGAGCCTAGCATATGAAGATATGGCCTCGGAACACTGGAGACCGAAAGGTCGAGCGTGAATCATATAGTAGATATGATCAACATAGTGATGTTCACCATTGAAAACTACTCCATCTCACGTGATGATCGGACATGGTTTAGTTGATATGGATCACGTGATCACTTAGATGATTAGAGGGATGTCTGTCTAAGTGGGAGTACTTAAGTAATATGATTAATTGAACTTTAAATTTATGATGAGCTTAGTCCTGATAGTATTTACATATCTATGTTGTAGATCAATTGTTTGCGTATAGCTTCCCCGTTTTATTTATGATATGTTCCTAGAGAAAACTATGTTGAAAGATGTTAGTAGAAATGATGCGGACTAGCTCCGTTATCTGAGGATTATCCTCATTCCTGCATAGAAGAATTATGTCCTTGATGCACCTCTAGGCGATGGACCTATTGCAGGAGTAGATACAGACATTAAGAACGTTTGGTAAAGCTCGGTATGATGACTACTTGATAGTTTAGTGCACCATGATTTACGGCTTAGAACCGGGACTTCAAAAGTGTTTTGAACGTCAGAGAGCATATAAGATGTTCTGAGAGTTGAAATTGGTATTTCATACTCATGCCCGTGTCGAGAGATAGAAGACCTCTGATAGTACTTTGCCTACAAAATGGAGGAGAATAGCTCAACAAGTGAGCATGTGCTTAGAATGTCTGAGTGCTACAATCACTTGAATCAAGTGGGAGTTAATCTTCCCGATAAGATAGTGATTGACAGAGTTCTCTAGTCACCATCACCAAGTTACTAGAACTTTGTGATGAACTATAATATGCAAGGGATAACGGAAACGATTCCCAAAGCTCTTCGCGATGCTGAAATCGGCGAAGGTAGAAATCAAGAAAAAGCATCAAGTGTTGATGGTTGACAAGACCACTAGTTTCAAGTAAAAGGGCAAGGGAAAGAAAGGGAACTTCAAGAAGAATGGCAAGCAAGTTGCCACTCCCATGAAGAAGCCCAACGCTAGATCCAAGCCTGAAACTGAGTGCTTCTACTGCAAAGGAAATAGTCACTGGAAGTGGAACTGTCCTAGATACTTGGCGGATGAGAAGGATGGCAAAGTGAACAATGGTATATTTGATATACATGTTATTGATGTGCACTTTACTAGTTTTTATAGCAACCCCTCGGCATTTGATACTGGTTTAGTTGCTAAGAGTAGTAACTCGAAACGGGAGTTGCAGAATGAACATAAACTAGTTAAGGGAGAGGTGACGATGTGTGTTGGAAGTAGTTCCAAGATTGATATGATCATCATCGCACACTCCCTATACTTTCGGGATTAGTATTGAACCTAAATAAGTGGTATTTGGTGTTTGCGTTGAGCATGAATATGATTTGATCATGTTTATTGCAATATAGTTATTCATTTAAGTTAGAGAATAATTGTTGTTCTGTTTACATGAATAAAACCTTCTATGGTCATACACCCAATGAAAATGGTTTGTTGGATCTCAATCATAGTGACACACATATTCATAATATTGAAGCCAAAAGATGCAAAGTAAATAATGATAGTGCAACTTATTTGTGGCACTGCCGTTTAGGTCATATTGGTGTAAAGCGCATGAAGAAATTCCATGCTGATGGGATTTTGGAATCACTTGATTATGAATTAGTTGATGCTTGCGAACCATGCCTCATATGCAAGATGACTAAGACTCCGTTCTCCGGAACAATGGAGCAAGCAACTGACTTATTGGAAATAATACATACTGATGTATGCGATACGATAAGTGTTGAGGCTCGCGGAGGGTATCGTTATTTTCTGACCTTCACAGATGATTTGAGCAGATATGGGTATATCTACTTAATGAAACATAAGTCTGAAACATTTGAAAAGTTCAAAGAATTTTAGAGTGAAGTGGAAAATCATAGTAACAAGAAAATAAAGTTTCTACGATCTGATCACGGAGGCAAATATTTGAGTTACGAGTTTGGTCTTCATTTGAAACAATGCGGAATAGTTTCGCAACTCACGCCACCTGGAACACCACAGCGTAATGGTGTGTCCGAACATCGTAACCGTACTTCATTAGATATGGTACAATCTATGATGTCTCTTACCGATTTACCACTATCGTTTTGGGGTTATGCATTAGAGATAGCTGCATTCACGTTAAATAGGGCACCATCTAAATCCGTTGAGATGATACCATATCAACTGTGGTTTAGCAAGAAACCAAAGTTTTCATTTCTTAAAGTTTGGGGTTGCAATGCTTATGTGAAAAAGTTTCATCCTGATAAGCTCAAACCCAAATCGGAGAAATGTGTCTTCATAGGATACCCAAAGGAGACAGTTGGGTACACCTTCTATCATAGATCCTAAGGCAAGAGATTCATTGCTAAGAATGGATCCTTTCTAGATAAGGAGTTTCTCTCGAAAGAAGTGAGTTGGAGGAAAGTAGAACTTGATGAGGTAACTGTACCTACTCCCTTATCGGAAAGTAGTTCATCACAAAAATCTGTTCCAGTGACTCCTGCACCAATTAGTGAGGAAGCTAATGATGTTGATCATATAACTTTAGATCAAGTTACTACCGAATCTCGTAGGTCAACCAGAGTGAGATCCACACCAGTGTGGTATGGTAATCCTATTATCGAGGTCATGTTACTTGACCATGACTAACCTACAAACTATGAGGAAGCGATGATGAGCCCAGATTTCGCGAAATGGCTTGAGGCCATGAAATCAGAGATGGGATTCATGTATCAAAACAAAGTGTGGACTTTGGTTGACTTGCCCGATGATCGGCAAGCCATAGAATATAAATGGATCTTCAAGAGGAAGACGGACGTTGATAGTAGTGTTACTATCTACAAAACTAGACTTGTCGAAAAATGTTTTGACAAAGTTCAAGGTGTTGACTACGATGAGATTTTCTCACTCGTAGCGATGCTTAAGTCCGTCCGAATCATGTTAGCAAATTCCCACATTTTATGAAATTTGGCAAATAGATGTCAAAACTACATTCCTTAATGGATCTCTTAAAAGAAGAGTTGTATATGATGCAACCAGTAGGTTTTGTCGATCCTAAAGGTGCTAACAAAGTGTGCAAAGCTCCAGCGATCCATTTTTGGACTGGTGCAAGCATCTCGGATTTGGAATATACGCTTTGATAAGTTGATCAAAGCATATAGTTTTATACAGACTTGCGGTGAAGGCTATATTTACAAGAAAGTGAGTGGGAGCACTACATCATTTCTGATAAGTATATGTGAATGACATATTATTGATCGGAAATAATGTAGAATTTTCTGGAAAGCATAAAGGAGTATTTGAAAGGATTTTTTTCAAATAAAGACCTCGGTGAAGCTGCTTACATATTGAGCATCAAGATATATAGAGATAGACCAAGACACTTGATAAGTTTTTTCAATGAGTACATACATTGACAAGATTTTGAAGTAGTTCAAAATCGAACAGTCAAAGAAAGAGTTCTTGCCTGTGTTACAAGGTGTGAAATTGAGTAAGACTCAAAGCCCGACCACGGCAGAAGATAGAAAGAGAATGAAAGTCATTCCCTATGCCTCAGCCATAGGTTCTATAAAGTATGCCATGCTGTGTACCAGATCTATTGTATACCCTATACTGAGTTAAGCAAGGTAGCACAATAGTGATCTAGGAGTAGATCACTGGACAACGGTCAAAATTATCCTTAGTGGAATAAGGATATGTTTCTCGATTATGGAGGTGACAAAAGGTTCGTTGTAAAGGGTTACGTCGATGCAAGTTCTGACACTGATCCAGATGACTCTAAGTCTGAATCTGGATACATATTGAAAGTGGGAGCAATTAGCTAAAGTAGCTCCGCGCAGAGCATTGTAGACATAGAAGTTTGCAAGATACATACGGATCTGAATTTGGCAGACCCGTTGACTAAACTTCTCTAACAAGCAAAACATGATCACACCTTAGTACTCTTTGGGTGTTAATCACATAGCGATGTGAACTAGATCATTGACTCTAGTAAACCCTTTGGGTGTTGGTCACATGACGATGTGAACTATGGGTGTTCATCACATGATGATGTGAACTAGATTATTGACTCTAGTGCAAGTGGGAGACTGAAGGAAATATGCCCTAGAGGCAATAATAAAGTTATTATTTATTTCCTTATATCATGATAAATGTTTATTATTCATGGTAGAATTGTATTAACTGGAAACATGATACATGTGTGAATACATAGACAAACAGAGTGTCACTAGTATGCCTCTACTCGACTAGGTCGTTGATCAAAGATAGTTATGTTTCCTAGCCATAGACATGAGTTGTCATTTGATTAACGGGATCACATCATTAGAAGAATGATGTGATTGACTTGACCCATTCCGTTAGCTTAGCACTTGATCGTTTAGTATGCTGCTATTGCTTTCTTCATGACTTATACATGTTCCTATGACTATGAGATTATGCAACTCCCGTTTACCGGAGGAACACTTTGTGTGCTAACAAACGTCACAACTTAATTGGGTGATTATAAAGGTTCTCTATAGGTGTCTCCGAAGGTAATTGTTGAGTTGGCGTATTTTGAGATTAGGATTTTTCACTCCAATTGTCAGAGAGGTATCTCTGGGCCCACTCGGTAATGCACATCACTATAAGCCTTGCAAGAATTGTAACTAATGAGTTAGTTGCGGAATGATGTATTATGGAACCAGTAAAGAGACTTGCCGATAACGAGATTGAACTAGGTATTGAGATACCGACGATCGAATCTCGGGCAAGTAACATACCGATGACAAAGGGAACAACGTATGTTGTTATGCGGTTTGACAGATAAAGATCTTCGTAGAATATGTGGGAGCCAATATGAGCATCTAGGTTCCGCTATTGGTTATTGACCGGAGACGTGTCTCGGTCATGTCTACATAGTTATGGAAATGTAGGGTCCGCACGCTTAAAGTTTGGTGACGATGGGTATTATGAGTTTTTGTGTTTTGATGTACCGAAGGTAGTTCGGAGTCCCGGATATGATCATGGACATGACGAGGAGTCTCAAAATGGTCGATACGTAAAGATCGATATATTGGATGACTATGTTCGGACACCAGAAAGGTTCTGGAAGGTTTCAGACATATACTGGAGTACTGGGGGGTTACCGGAACCCCCTGGGGGGCTTAATGGGCCTACATGGGCCTTCGTGGAAATAGAGGGCAACAAGGGGAGTGTGGGGCACGCCCCCCAAGGCCCAAACCAAATTGGTTTAGGGCAAGGGGGGCCGGCACCCTCTTTCCTTCTCCTCCTCTCCCTTTCCTTCCCCCTCTCCTACTCCTACTAGGAATAGGAGGAGTCCTACTCCTAGTGGGAGTAGGACTCCCCCTTGGCGCGCCTCTCCCTGGCCGGTCGCCTCCTCCCCCTTGCTCCTTTATATATGGGGGCAGTGGGGCACCCCATAGACACAACAATTGATCATTGATCTCTTAGCCGTGTGCGGTGCCCCCCTCCACCATAATCCACCTCGATTATATTGTAGCAGTGCTTAGGTGAAGCCCTGCATCGGTAGCATCATCATCACCGTCACCACGCTGTCGTGCTGACGAAACTCTCCCGTGAAGCTTTGCTGGATCGGAGCTCACGGGACGTCATCAAGTTGAACGTGTGCAGAACTCGGAGGTGTCGTGCGTTCGGTACTTGGATCGGTCGGATCGTGAAGACGTACGACTACATCAACCGCGTTGTGCTAACGCTTCCGCATTCAGTCTACGAGGGTACGTAGACACACTCTCCCCTCTCGTTGCTATGCATCACCATGATCCTGTGTGTGCATAGGATTTTTTTTGAAATTACTACGTTCCCCAACACATTGATGACCCACAAGTATAGGGGATCTATCGTAGTCCTTTCGATAAGTAAGAGTGTCGAACCCAACGAGGAGCAGAAGTAAATGATAAGCATTTTTTGGTAAGGTATTCACTGCAAGCACTGAAATTATCGGTAACAGGTAGTTTTGTGATAAGGTAATTTGTAATGGGTAACAAATAGTAAAACTAAATAAGGTGCAGCAAGATGGCCCAATCCTTTTTGTAGCAAAGGACAAGCCTGGACAAACTCTTATATAAAGGAAAACACTCTCGAGGACACATGGGAATTATCATCAAGCTAGTTTTCATCATGCTCATATGATTCTCATTCGGTACTTTGATATGTGGGTGGACTGCTGCTTGGGTACTTCCCTTCCTTGGACAAGCATCCCACTTATGATTAACCCCTCTTGCAAGCATTCGCAACTACAAAACAAGTATTAAGGTAAACCTAACCATAGTATGAAACATATGGATCCAAATCAGCCCCTTACTAAGCAACGCATAAATTTGGGTTTAAGCTTCTGTCACTCTAGCAACCGATCATCTACTTCTTACTTCCCAATGTCTTCCCCTAGGCCCAAACAATGGTGAAGTGTCATGTAGTCGACGTTCACATGACACCACTAGAGGAAAGACAACATACATCTCATCAAAATATCGAACGAATACCAAATTCACATGACTATTTTTAGCAAGACTTCTCCCATGTCCTAAGGAACAAACGTAACTACTCGCAAATCATATTCATGTTCATAACCAGAGGGGTATTAATATGCATAAATGATCTGAACATATGATCTTCCACCTAATAAACCAACTAGCATCAACTACAAGGAGTAATCAACACTACCAGCAACCCACAGGTACCAATCTGAGGTTTTGGGACAAAGATTGGATACAAGAGATGAACTAGGGTTTGAGATGAGATGGTTCTGTGAAGATGTTGATGGATATTGACCCCCTCCTGATAAGAGGATCAATGGTCATGACGATGGTGATGATTTCCCCCTCCCGAAGGGAAGTTTCCATGGCAGAACAGCTCCGCCGGAGCCCTAGATTGGTTCCGCCAAGGTTCTGCCTCGTGGCAACGGAGTTTCATCCCGTGAGCTAGCCTATGACTTTTTCAGGGTAAAAGACTTCAAATAGCAGAAGATGGGAACCGGAGGCCTGCCAGGGGGCCCATGAGGCAGGGGGCGCGCCCCTACCCTCGTGGATGGTGGGTGGCCCCCCTCTGGTTCTTTCTTCGCCCAATATTTTCTATATATTCTGAAATGTGCTCCCGTGAAGTTTCAAGACTTTTGGACTTGTGCAGAATAGGTCTCTAATATTTGCTTCTTTTCCAGCCCAGAATTCCAGCTGCCGGCATTCTCCCTCTTCATGTAAACCTTATAAAATAAGAGAGAATAGGCATAAGTATTATGACATAATGTGCAATAACAGCCCATAATGCAATAAATATTGATATAAAAGCATGCTGGAAAATGGACGTATCAACTCCCCCAAGCTTAGACCTCGCTTGTCCTCAAGAGGAAGCTGATATCGAAAAATATGTCCACAAGTTTAGAGATAGAGGTGTCGATAAAATAAAAATATGGACATGAGGGCATCATGATCATTCTTAGAACAGAAATATATATATATATATATTGTCATATGATTTCTTATGCTAAAGTAACAATTCATTCCCAATTTCAAGTATGAATCAGAAACTTCATTGTCAACCAACATACTATAATCTCAGTCATTGGAGCAATTGCAATTTATCATAACATAGGAAAGAGTCAATATAAGAGCTTTTCAGCAAGTCCACATACTCAACCATCATTTAGTCTTTCACAATTGCTAACACTCACGCAATATTTATGGTTATGAAGTTTTAGTCGGACACAGAGAAAGATAGGGGCTTATAGTTTTGCCTCCCAACCTTTTACCTCAAGGGTAATGTCAACAATAATAGTTCATGAAAACTCACATCCAATTAGCTATATATATCAGGATCTTTCCAACACATTGTGCTTGCCAAAGGATAAAATGTAAAAAGGAAAGGTGAAGATCACCATGACTCTTGTATGAATTATAAGACAAGAATCAAAGATAGGCCCTTCGCAGAGGGAAGAAGAGGTTGTCATGTGCTTATACGATTGGATGCACAAAATCCTAATGCAAAAGAACGTCACTTTATATTGCCACTTGTGATATGGACCTTTATTATGCAGTCTGTCGCTTTTATTGCTTCCATATCACAAGATCGTATAAAGCTTATTTTCTCCACACTAATAAATCATACATATTTAGAGAGAAATTTTTATTGCTTGCAACAATGACAACTTACTTGAAGGATCTGACTCAATCCATAGGTAGATATGGTGGACTCTCATGGCAAAACTGGTTTAAGGTTATTCGGAAGCACAAGTAGTATCTCTACTTGGTGCAAAGAATTTGGCTAGCATGAGAGGGAAAGGCAAGCTCAACATGTTGGATGATCCATGACAATATAATTTATTTCGGATGTAAGAAAACATAACCCATTACGTTGTTTTCCTTGTCCAACATCAACTCTTTAGCATGTCATATTTTAATGAGTGCTCACAATCATAAAAGATGTCCAAGATAGTATATTTATATGTGAAAACCTGTCTTTCTTTATTACTTCTTATTAATTGCAATGATGACCAAAACTATGTTTGTCAACTTTCAACAACTTTTATTCACCATACTCTTTATATGTGAAGTCATTACTCTCCATAAGATCCATATGATCTCTTTATTTATTTTTATTTTTATTCTCAAGATCATAGCAAGATAATCAAGCCCTTGACTCAACACTAATCTTTATTATATATAGCTCACGGACTCGATTACATAGAAGGATCATAAAGAAAAACTCAAAACTAGATCATACTAAAACTTTATTCTACTAGATCAAGATATTATCAAAAGGATTGAACTAAGAAAAATGGTAAAGATAAAAGTGTGATGGTGATACGATACCAGGGCACTCCCCCAAGCTTGGCAGTTGCCAGGGGAGTGCCCATACCATGTGTTTATGTCTCTTTCTTCGGGGGTGGTGATGTTGGAGTTGTTGATGATTGTGCCTTCAGCTTTTTCATATTGTAATTGAGAAGGGCGATCTCCTCCTTTAGATCATCGACCTCCAATTCCAGCTTCAAGGTCTTGTCACGTAAATCTCCTTTGCTTTTCTGCCGAAAACGAGAAGGAATAGATCGGTTGTTAGACAGTTTAGCCCTCTTGGGGACACTAGACTTCTTGAACTTCACGTGCATATCCCAAGGTAGAGGTAGAGGGACATCCTCCTCCTCCGAACTTGAGTAATTGATCATCCTCAAGTGAGCATCCTCCTCATCATCCATAGTTTGACCACAAGGAGATAGGTCCCCATAGGTCTTTGGGTCTTTGGGTCCGTCGAAGTCTTGGGAAGACATCTTGATCTAATCTACAACCGAACAGCTCTAAACAAAAACAGGGGATCTTTGCGTGGTACGGTGGTCAAGATCTTCGGGAGATTATATAATGAATTTTTACCGACCAAAAGAAGTATCGTGCAAGAAAACGGAGTTCGGAGAGCACACGAGGTGCCCACGAGGCAGGGGGCATGCCCAGGGGGTAGGGCGCTGTAACGCCGTCGATGCGGCTATATCTCCTACATGTCGAAGCACGACTTAGAGGCATAACCGCATTGAAAGCAATGTCGCAAGTAAGGTAATCTTCACAACAACCCATGTAAATAGATAATAAGGGGAAAGGAACATAGTTGGCTTACACTCGCCATGTCACACAAATACATAAATAACATTACAATCATCCAATACACTCATGGTCCGACTACGGTACCAAAATAAAAGATCAACCCCAACAAGCGACATGGTCCCGATCGCCCCAACTGGGCACCACTACTGATCATCAGGGAAAGACACATAGTAACGGCGTGAGTCTTCGTTGAACTCCCACTTGAGCTCAAGCGTATCATCTGGAACAGAGTCATCGGGCCCTGCATCTAGTCTAGAAGTAATCTGTGAGTCACGGGGACTCAGCAATCTCGCACCCTCGCGATCAATACTATTTAACTTATAGGTAAGGTAAGGTAATATGTGGAGCTGCAGCAAGCGACTAGCATATATGGTGGCTAACCTGTTCGCAAAAGAGAGCGAGAAGAGAAGGCAAAGCACGAACGAAGAACTATAGAACAACCTACGGCAAGCATTACTCCAACACCGTGTTCACTTCCCGGACTCCGCCGAGAAGAGACCATCACGGTTACACACGCGGTTGATTCATTTTAATTAAGTTAAGGTTCAAGTTATCTACAACCGGACATTAACAAATTCCCATCTGCCCATAACCGCGGGCACGGCTTTCGAAAGTTCAAATCCCTACAGGGGAG
The DNA here is from genome assembly GCF_002162155.2 of Triticum dicoccoides. Lineage (NCBI taxonomy): Eukaryota > Viridiplantae > Streptophyta > Magnoliopsida > Poales > Poaceae > Triticum > Triticum dicoccoides. The sequence goes on along the minus strand of NC_041382.1, from coordinate 741,575,646 downwards.
TCCCAACTTAGCCCATCACGAGATCTCACGGTCAACGAAGGATAAACCTTCTCCCGAGACATTCCGATCAGACTCGGCATCCCGGTTCTACAAGACAACTTTGACAAAGATAAAACAAATCCAGCAACACCGCCCGAATGTGCCGACAAATCCCGATAGGAGCTGCACATATCTTGTTCTCAGGGCACACTCAGATGAGCTCTCCATACAACTAAAACCAAACCTCGAGTTTCCCTGAGGGGGCACTGCACCGGGCTCTAGTTTGGACCAACACTCAGAGGAGCACTGGCCCAAAGGGGTTTAAATAAGATGGCCCTCGGACTCCGGAAACCCAAGGGAAAAAGAGGCTAGGTGGCAAATGGTAAAACCAAGGTTGGGGATTGCTGGAGGAGTCTTATTCAAGGCGAACTGTCAAGGGGTTCCCATTATCACCCAACCGCGTAAGGAATGCAAAATCCGGGAACATAACACCGATATGACGGAAACTAGGGCGGCAAGAGTGGAACAAAACACTAGGCAAAAGGCCGAGCCTTCCACCCTTTACCAAGTATATAGATGCATTAAGATAACAAGATAATATAGTGATATCCCAACAAATAAACAATGTTCCAACAAGGAACGATCTCCAATCTTCACCTGCAACTAGCAACACTATAAGAGGGGCTGAGCAAAGCGGTAACATAGCCAGTCAACGGTTTGCTAGGACATGGTGGGTTAGAGGTTTGACATGGCAATTTTGGAGGCATGATAAGCAAGTGGTGGGAATCGTAGCATAGGCATAGCAAAAGAGCGAGCATCTAGCAAGCAAAGATAGAAGTGATTTCGAGGGTATGATCATCTTGCCTGCAAAGTTGTCAGAGTTGACTGGATCCTCGAAAGCAAACTCAACGGGCTCCTCGTTAGAGAACTCGTCCCCCGGCTCTACCCAAACAAGACAAACAAGCAAAAGGAATACAATCAACCACGTGCAAAGCTCAAGCAAATATGATGCAAACATGGTATGCTATGCGGGATGCGATAAGTGATGCATATGCAAGATTTGACAAGAAATGATTGAACCTGGCATCAACTTGGAAATCCAAGAGTGCCACTGGAAAGGTGAGGTGATTTCGGTTGAAATCGATATAAAGAACACCGGAATCGGATGCACGGTTTGGAAATGGCAAGCAAAACAAATATGGCACCGGTCTGCGATAAACAACAAGTAGCCATCTAAATGCATCAAGATAAATATGCTACAACACTCAAACATGGCAACAAAGTACATGGCAGGGATCCACTCATATTGCTTGACAAAAGATGAACACTAAGCTACGGCCAATTCATCCATTAACAGGTTCAAACAAGCATGGCAAAAGTGCAATTGATAAACAAGTTTCAGACTTAGTGAAATTAACACTAGCCTGGAATTTCAGATTAGGTAGCACACTTTGGAGCATGAAAACTATATGCTACAGTAACTTAACATGGCAAAGCAAGGCAGGACATGAAGCTACTCAAAGAGCTTAACAAAAGTCCCTTAGTGACCTTGAGCCAAAAGGGATCAGAAAATACAATTGCAAGCATGTGAACATGGAAAAAACATAATCAGATCTCAGACTTGAAGAAAAACTGGAGCATGCAAATATGTTAACGAATAGGCATGTATACGAGCTCGATGCACTCACTACGGGGCAAGGCATGACAAACTAAGCATACACATGTCAAGAATACATACCATGGAAGCTAGACATGGCAAGAACAACAACATATCATGCACAGATCAACAACAACATCCTCAGCAAAATCGCTAACAAGTAAACAATCTGCCAGGAATTACGAAATAGCAAAAGTAGAGCTCGATTGACTCAAGCTAGGGTGCTCCATAATTGCAAACAAAGACATGGATGGATAGAGCACCACAATATTAACAAATCAACCTTACTGATCATCCTCAAAAGAGGCACGGATCACTACGAAACAACATGAACATATGACATATTGATAAAAACAGATCAAGGACTTAGAGAAATTCTAAGTCCCTGAAATCAGCATTAACGAATGCACTACTTTGCAAGCTTGTGCTAGTCACCACACATATCACAAAAATACATGGTAAGCACCTCTGTAAAGATAACATGGCATATAACAAAACTCATGTAGAGCTCAGGGGCATATCATGCACACAATAATCATGGCAAAAATGACAAATAGCCATTTGGTGCAGCAGATCTAACAATTATCTCAAATAGCTCTCTTCCAACAGCATTTCGGGCATCAAGATGAGCCCAAATGAAAATGACGCAATGAGATCAAATGATGTACTCTCTGAGAAGAACGTTTTGATATGCTACACGCCCAAAACGGAGCTACGGATGCGGAGTTATGATGCAATGAACAGAGCTATAAAATGTGCAAAAATGACTTAGAAATATCTCGGGGTCAACCCTAGGTCTTGACCCGATCCAGATCTGGCACACGTTCTACGAGGTTCATCGGAGTAGGAGGTTCGCCGGCGGCCGGAGTTCGTCAGAGGAGAGGAAGAAGCCGGGGCGACGAGGTAGAGGGGCGGCGGCACCGGATCCGGTCGCCGGTGCACCTGCCGGCAGCGAGGGCGGCGCGGTTCGGACGTCGAGGCGGGAGGAGGCGGAGGATGGGCGTGGCGACGAAGGTCGGCGGCGGGGAGGCACGGCGGCCGTCGAGGAGGGAGTGCGGCGGTGCGGCAAGGAGGAAGCAGGCGTGGGCGCGGTCGGGCGGCGTCGGGCGGACCGGGCCGCGGGGCCGAGAGCGGGGCCGGCGGGCTGGTGGCGGGGAAGTGGGTGCGGCGCCACTTGGCGCTTCCTGATTGGTCGGGCGGCGGCAGGCGGACGCGTCCGGCTCTGCCCGGACTTGTCCGGCGGCGCGAGGAGAGGGGGAGCTAGGGTTTACCCACGAATTTCGGAGGGGAAGATGAATTTATAGATTCTGGGAGCTAGGAGAGTCCAAATGAGGTGCGGTTTTCAGCCACGCGGTCGTGATCGAACGACCGAGATGATGTAGATGGTTTTGGTGGTTTTTGGGCCAAATTGGAAGGGTGTTGGGCTGCAACACACACGAGGCCTTCTCGGTCCCTCGGTTAACCGTTGGAGTATCAAACGAAGTCCAAATGGCACGAAACTTGACAGGCGGTCTACCGGTAGTAAACCAAGGCCGCTTGGCAAGTATCGGTCCAATCCGGAAATGTTTAACCCCCACACACGAAAAGAAGGTAGAAAGGAGCACCGGAGGAGATAGGAGCACCGGAATGCAAAACGGACAACGGGGAAAAAGCTCGGATGCATGAGACGAACACGTATGCAAATGCAATGCACATGATGAAATGATATGAGATGCATGACAACGACAACAACACACGGAGACAAAAACCCGAACCCGAAGAAATAAAATAACTTAGCACCGGAAATGACAAGAGTTGGAGTACATATAAGGTAAATTACATGTGGGGTGTTACAGGCGCGCCCTCCACCCTCGTGGATGCCTCGTGTCCTTCCCAGACTGCTTCTTATTTTCCTATTTCCTTAAATATTCCAAAACAGAGAAAAATTGCTATTAGAACTGTTTTGGAGTAGGTTTACTTACCGTACCACATACCTCTTCCTTTTCGGAGTCTGAAACATTCTGAAAAGTGTCCCTTGTGTATTCCTCCGGGGTTACGATTTCAGTAACATTAGTTTCAAAATTTATGGGATTACCTGAGATATAGTGTTTGATTCTTTTACCATTCACCACCCGCGGATTTGTGCCTTCGAAGTTGTTGATTTTGATGGCACTGGAACGATAAACCTCCTCGATAATGTAAGGACCTTCCCATTTAGAGAGAAGTTTGCCTGCAAAAAATCTTAAACGAGAGTTGTATAACAAAACATAATCACCTACATTAAACTCGTGCTTTTGTATCCTTTTGTCATGCCATCTCTTAACTTTTTCTTTAAACAGTTTGGCATTCTCATAGGCCTGGGTTCTCCATTCATCAAGTGAGCTAATCTCAAATAACCTCTTCTCACCGGCAAGTTTGAAATCATAATTGAGCTCTTTAGTGGCCCAATATGCCTTATGTTCTAGTTCAAGAGGTAAGTGACATGCTTTTCCATAAACCATTTTATATGGAGACATACCCATAGGATATTTGTTTGCATTTCTATAAGACCATAATGCATCATCAAGTTTCTTGGACCAATTCTTTCTAGATCTATTAACAGTCTTTTGCAAAATTAATTTAAGCTCTCTATTACTCAATTCTACTTTACCACTAGACTATGGGTGATATCGAGATGCAATTCTATGATTAACATCATACTTAGAAAGTATTTTACGAAAGGTACCATGAATAAAATGTGAACCACCATCAGTCATTAAGTATCTAGGGACTCCAAACCTCTGAAAAATAACTTCTTTAAGCATCTTAATAAAGGTTTTATGATCAGCACTACTAGTTGGAATAGCTTCTACCCACTTAGTAATGTAATCAATAGCAACTAAAATATGTGTATACCCATTAGAGGAAGGAAACGGTCCCATATAATCAAAGCCCCAAACATCAAATGGTTCAATAACAAGTGAATAATTCATAGGCATTTCTTGACGTCTACTAATATTACCAATTCTTTGACATTCATCACAAGACAAGACAAACTTACATGCATCTTTGAAGAGAGTAGGCCAATAAAAACCGGATTGCAATACCTTATGTGCAGTTCTATCTCCAGCATGGTGCCCTCCATAAGCCTCGGAGTGACACTTGCATAGGATCTGTTCCTGTTCATGCTTAGGTACACAATGTCTAATAACCCCTTCTACTCCTTCTTTATAAAGGTGTGGGACATCCCAAAAGTAATGTCTTAAGTCATAGAAGAACTTTTTCTTTTGCTGTTATGTGAAACTAGGTGGTATAAATTTAGCAACAATATATTTAGCATAATCACCATACCATGGAGCAGTACGAGAAGCATTTATGACAACTAATGGTTCATCAGGAAAGCTATCATCAATAGGTAGTGGGTCATCAAGAACATTCTCTAACCTAGATAAATTGTGTGCAACGGGGGTTCTCCGCTCCCTTTCTATCAATAATATGCAAATCAAATTCTTGTAGCAAGAGAACACATCTAATAAGTCTAGGTTTAGCATCTTTCTTTTCCATAAGATATTTAATAGCAGCATGATCAGTGTGAACAATTACTTTAGAACCAACAATATAAGGTCTGAACTTATCACAAGCAAATACAACCGCTATTTTTTTTCTTCAGTAGTAGCATAATTTCTCTAGGCATTGTCCAGAGTCTTACTGGATAACATTTAATTTATTATCAACCATTTTTCCTATAACAGCTCCTATAGCATAATCACTGGCATCACACATAATTTCAAAGGGTAAATTCCAATTAGGTGGCTAAACAATAGGTGCAGAAATCAAGGCTTTCTTAAGTATTTCAAATGCTTCTACACAATCATCATGAAAGACAAAAGGAACATCTTTTTGTACTAGATTAGTCAGAGGCCTAGAAATTTTAGAGAAGTCCTTAATGAACCACTACTAAAAAACCTATCATTAACGACAATGGCAAAAAACACTTGGTCGTTGGAAATCTGAGCAGAACTCCACAACGTGGAAATCACTTAGCCGATCTATATCTAACAACCACCAGTTTACCCGTGGCTAACCAAGCCTTAGGTGCGGTTGTTTGTGATCTAATATATCCCTTAATCACTGCTTGTGCATTTTTTTTCTGCCGCAAACTGTTGGGATTGTGCTTCGGATAACCCTGTCTAACAGAAGAATAGGTTGTTATGATCCCTGTTTTCCTCACGTTCTCTCCCTATTTCCCCCCTCATTTCCCCCTTGTTCCGATCCCGATCTACTTTCTACGCAGGTGGTGATGCCAGCAAGGAAGCTGACAACGGGAGATAGGACGTCCGCCACCGAGCACTGCCACGGGTTTACCTGCAGTGGGAAAGCGACACCGCCCACCGCTAGAACTAGTTGTGAGAGGAGCTGCCAATGATAGACACGCCATCCGCCACCGACCACCGCCGTGGGAGGAGCTACAGCGGGCTAGCTACGCCATACGCTACCGGGAGGAGCTACAATGATCTAGCGACGCCGACCGCGCGGCTGGAGACCGGGCTTGGATGGTTGGCGGAGCCATGGCGGGGGGAACTTCGCCGGCTACATCACCGTGGGTTCACCGGAGTAAAATGCCCGACTTGTTCAGGATACGACGCTGCTGCGACGCCTCTCTGCCATCACCGGTGCTGCCATGTTCGTCGGATGTCGTGTGCGGCCCACAACATCGGGAACACAAGAGTTTCGTTGGTCGATTCCGACCCAACTCCGTCCAGCGCGACCCGCTTCATATCTCGAGTCAGCGATGGTTGTTCCATTCCGTTTCCCGTTTAATTTTGAGTATTGGAGCCCGAGGCGAGCGCAACTATGGCAAGGAATGAGGTATATTTTCCAATTCATTCAACAAACTACTCTATTTCTGTCGCGCTCACTCTGTAGTTAGATTGTTCTTTACAATCTAAGTTAGAATAGATGCATGGGATGAATCCTTCAATTGTGTTGTATTTGGCCTGCTCACTAGGGAAAACAATTTTCTTACTTTGGGGCTCCCCTCTTTACATCTCGTTTCCATGTGGCCTGAAACTCTAAATGGATATTGCTCAAATGTAATATGCATGTCAGAAGAGTAGAGTATGTAGTACTATGCCTCAACTACGACATTGCAAGTTCTTTGTTGCTCTCTACGAGCATAATTGATTAATAAATTCTTTATTTTTTCTTTGCTTACAGTTTTATGCAAGCTAGAGAACAGCTGCGGGCAGGCTGGCAATCCGGAGATGCATGCGAGCTCTGAGTAATTGGCCATGAATGATACTCTGATGATGAACACCAATACCACTTGTACTAGTAGTTGGTATGTGCGTCATTTCTCTTCCTTCCTGTGTGCCATTTTATAAGATGGCCAATTTTGATGTCATGTGCATGTAAGATATCTGTTGCAGGGAAGACTACATGGTCAATGGTAACCTGAATTCCTGAACTGCCACACCGTGCACGACATCTATTTGCTGCCGCCCCGTACCAAACTAGTCAAGCATACACAACCGATGATGATGACGACGATGACGCCAACCATGATGGTATCAAGGACGACAATGATTTTGGTAGATTAGTACAATGGAGCATATTCATTCACATTGCAAATACCTTATTTGAAGATATTTCTCTTTCAAATTGGAGTATACATTTTTAATTGGTATGAAATAAATTCACGTGCAAATCTTTCATATATGCTATCATCCTTTGTGACAATTCATTTATATGTACTGACTTATAAATTATTTATTTTTTCTTTATAACAGATGGTCCTTCATGACAGAAGCATCAACAGGGGCATTGTAGTCGTTGTTGAAGAATCATATGCACTCACATACAAGGACTTATGATGGTGCTCCATGACTAAAGATTCTGAAAAATACATATCTTTTCAAGTTGCTACTTCATTTCTGGTTAGAGATGAACAAATACAATGGTGGTCTAGAGAGTGTCTTTGGTTCAAAATTTCTTAATCGTATTGTGACTTTGGAACTGTATGTGAGGATCATGTTCAGTATATATGGTTTTGATTAATGAAAAGAGGCTATGATACTTTGATTGTTCAAATTATTTTGTTGCACTAATTGGTGGTCGATGATCTTCGGAAGTTGCAAGCAACATAAATCAGTAGTTGTAAAAATTAAGATTGGCAATTAAAGGCAATCAAAATGGTGAAATGGATGGCTATAATATAAACTGGTGAATAATAATATGCCAGACCATGAAAATATTTTTAGCGATAAGAAAAGTGGCCATTAATACATAAGTTGTGGTCGTTATTTCCTTGCACTTAACGACGACACATTGTCCCGTCGTTATAAAATAGCGACGGGAAAAAGTATGTGGTCGTTACACTTTTAACGACGGAGCCTACTACGACCACACCAATGTGGTCGTTAATGACTTTTAACGACCACAATCTAATTTTTAACGACCGCATATCCTGTCGTTAAAAACATTTTCCTAGTAGTGAACCTCCTATAAAAACCGGCATGATCAAGGAAACTTCTTATACCTTTGATGTCCTTAGGACACGACATTTTTTCAATAGCATCTACCTTAGCTTTATCAACTTCAATACCTCTTTCAGAAATTTTATGCCCCAAGATAATACCTTCACTAACCATAAAGTGGAATTTCTCCCAATTCAAGACAAGATTAGTTTCTTCACATCTTTGCAAAACTCGATCAAGGTTGCTTAAGAAATCATCAAAAGAAGTTCCATAAATGGAGAAATCATCCATGAAAACCTCAACAATCTTTTCACAAAAGTCACAGAATATAGCAGTCATACATCTTTGAAAGGTAGGGTGCATTACATAAACCAAAAGGCATACATCTATAAGCAAAGGTACCGACAGGGCAAGTAAAGTTGTCTTTTCTTGATCCTCTTTTGACACAGGTATTTGCGAGAAACTAGAATAACCATCTAGAAAGCAAAAATGTGTATGTTTGGATAATCTTTCTAGCATTTGATCAATAAAAGGTACGGGTAATGATCCTTTTTAGTAGATTTATTTAATTTGCGGAAATCAATTATCATTCTATAACCTGTAACAATTCTTTGTGGGATCAATTCATCTTTATCATTAGGAACAACAGTAATACCTCCCTTCTTAGGGACACAATTGACATGACTTACCCACTGACTATCAACAACGGGATAAATTATACCTGCCTCCAGAAGCTTTAGTATTTCTTTTCTTACCACTTCTTTCATCTTAGGATTTAACCGTCGCTGGTGATCAACAACCGGTTTCGCGTCTTTCTCCAATTTTATTTTGTGCTGGCATAGAGTGGGACTAATGCCCTTAATATCATCAAGAGTATATCCAATAGCAGCACGGTGCTTCTTCAGAGTTTTCAATAATTTCTAAACTTTCATGCTCTGAAAGTTTAGCACTAATAATAACAGGATATATCTTTTTCTCATCAAGATAATCATATTTAAGAGTATCAGGTAAAGGTTTAAGCTCAAACACGGGATCACCCTTAGGTGGAGGAGGATCCCCTAAGATTTCAACTGGCAAGTTGTGTTTCAAAATAGGTCCCTATTTAAAGAATATTTCATCTATTTCCCTTCTTTCATTCATAAACATATTATTTTCATGGTCCAGCAAATATTGTTCTAAAGGATCATTAGCAGGCACGGCAATAGAAGCAAGACCAATAATTTCATCTTTACTAGGAAATTCTTTATCATGGGGTTGTCTATGAAATTTAGCAAAATTAAACTCATGAGACATATCCCCCAAACCAATAGTAACATCATCCTTTTTGCAATCTATCCTAGCATTAACAGTATTCAAGAAGGGTCTACCAAATATAATGGGACAAAAATTATCTTGTGGGGAACCCAGAACAAGAAAATCAGCAGGATATTTAACTTCCCCAGACAAGACTTCAACATCTCTAACAATCCCAACTAGTGAAATAGTGTCTCTATTGGCAAGTTTTATTGTAACATCAATTTCCTCTATCTCAGCAGGTGCAATATCATGCATAATTTCTTTGTATAAGGAATGAGGTATTGCACTTGCACTAGCACCCATATCACATAAGACATGATAGCAATGATCTCCTATTTTAACAGAAATAACAGGCATGCCTACAACAGGTCTATGTTTATTTTTAGTATCGGGTCTAGCAATTCTAGCAGCTTCATCACAAAAGTAAATAATATGCCCATCAATATTATCGACCAAGAGATCTTTAACCACGTCAATACTAGGTTCAAGTTTAATTTGCTTAGAGGGTGTAGATGTTCTAGTATTACTCTTACAAACCACAGTTGAAGCTTTAGCATGATCCTTTATTCTAACAGGGAAAGGTGGTTTCTCAATATAAGTGGTAGGAACAACATGATCAACATTATAAGTGATGGTCTTTTCTTCAACTTTAATAGGTGCAACTACTTTTACCTCAATTGGAGGATTATATTTAAACCACTTCTCCTTAGGGAGATCAACATGAGTAGAAAAGGAATCACAGAAAGAAGCTACTATCTCAGAGTCAAGTCCATATTTAGTGCTAAATTCACGGAAAGCATCGGTATCCGTAAAAGATTTAACACAATCAAACTTAGGTGTTATACCTGACTCCTTTCCTTCGTCGAGATCCCAATCTTCAGAGTTGCGTTTAATTCTTTCCAATAAATCCCATTTGAATTCAATAGTCTTCATCATAAAAGAGCCAGTACAAGAAGTATCGAGCATGGAGCGATTATTGAGAGAAAGCCGAGCATAAATTTTGAATAATAATTTATCTTGAGAGATCATGATTGGGGCATGAATATAACATTGACTTAAGCCTCCCCCAAGCTTGAGAGATGCTTTCTCCTTCATGTGGCCAAAAATTATATATATAATTACGATCACGATGAACAAGATGCATAGAATAAAACTTCTAATGACATTCCAATTTCAATCGGTTGTAGCTCCATGATCCCATATCATCACATAGCCTAAACCATGTCAATGCCTTTCCCTTCAAAGATAAAGGGAAGACCTTCTTCTTGATAACATCCTCGGGCATACTTGCAATCTTAAATAATCCACAAACTTCATCCACATGGATTAGGTGCAAATCGGGATGCAGTGTTCCATCTCCTGTAAAAGGATTAGGTGTCTGTTTCTCTATCATACCTGAAGGAATTTCAAAGTAAAAAATTTCAGTAGGTTTAGTAGGTTGAGGAGCAACTCTTTGCTCTACTGGTCGGGGTGAAGATACCCCGAACAAGCCCCTCAAAGGATTATGTTCCATAGTAACAGGTGATAGTAAATTTCAGCACACTATATAAATTTTTACTTACCAAATTCCACTCACCAAAGGCGCTTCACTCCCCGGCAATGGTGCCAGAAAAGCGTCTTGATAACCCACAAGTATAAGGGATCTATCATAGTCCTTTCGATAAGTAAGAGTGTTGAACCCAACGAGGAGTATAAGTAAATGATAAGCAGTGTTCAGTAAGGTATTCTCTGCAAGCACTGAAATTATCGATAATAGGTAGTTTTGTGATAAGGTAATTTGTAACGGGTAACAAATAGTAAAAGTAAATAAGGTGCAAAAATATGGCCCAATCCTTTTTGTAGCAAAGGACAAGCCTGGACAAATTCTTATATAAAGGAAAACGCTCCCGAGGACACATGGGAATTATCGTCAAGCTAGTTTTCATCATGCATAAAGGATCTAAACATATGATCTTCCACCGAATAAACCAACTAGCATCAACTACAAGGAGTACTCAACACTACTAGCAACCCACAGGTACCAATCTGAGGCTTTGGGACAAACATTGGATACAAGAGATGAACTAGGGTTTGAGATGAGATGGTGCTGGTGAAGATGTTGATGGAGATTGACCCCCTCCTGATAAGAGGGTCGATGGCGATGATTACCCCTTCCCGGAGGGGAGTTTCCCCAGCAGAACAGCACCACCGGAGCCCTAGATTAGTTCCGCCAAGGTTCTGCCTCGTGGCGGTGGAGTTTCGTCCCGTGAGCTAGCTTATGATTTTTTTTAGAGTAAAAGACTTCATATAGCATAAAATGGGCACCAGAGGCCTGCCAGGGGGCCCACGAGGCAGGGGGGCGCGCCCAGGGTGGTAGGGCGCACCCCCACCCGCGTGGATGGTGGGTGCCCCCTCTGGTTCTTTCTTCGCCCAATATTGTTTATATATTCTAAAACATGCTCACGTGAAGTTCCAGGACTTTTGGAGTTGTGCATAATAGGTCTCTAATATTTGCTTCTTTTGCAGCCTAGAATTCCAGCTGCCGGCATTCTCCCTCTTCATGTAAACCTTATAAAATAAGAGAGAATAGGCATAAGTATTGTGACCTAATGTGTAATAACAACCCATAATGCAATAAATATTGATATAAAATCATGATGCAAAATGGATGTATCACCTGTCATCTCAGTTAAAATAGGAGATCATTATTATCATGGTTTATGTGACACAGGTGCAACTATGAGTGCTATTCCTTACACCTTATATCAACAAATTATGAAAGACATAGCACCCGCAGAGATAGAAAACATATATGTTACTATTAAACTTGCTAATAGAGACACTATATCACTAGTTGGGATTGTTAGAGATGTTGAAGTCTTATGTTAGAAAATAAAATACCCTACTGATTTTCTTATTCTTGGTTCCCCATAAGATGACTTTTGTCCCATTATCTTTGGTAGACCTTTCTTGAACACCGTCAATGCTAAGATAGATTGCAAGAAACAAACTGTCGGTGTTAGTTTTGGTGATGAGTCTCATGAGTTTAATTTTTCCAAGTTTAGTAGCAAGCTTCATGAAAAAGAATTGCCTAGTAAGGATGAATTAATTGGTCTTGCTTCTATTGCTCCACCACCTACTGATCCTTTAGAACAATACTTGCTAGACCATGAAAATGATTAACATATGCATGAAAGAAATGAAATAGATAAGATTTTCTTTGAACAACGTCCACTACTTAAACACAACTTGCCTATTGAAACTCTAGGAGGTCCTCCTCCACCTAAAGGTGATCCTGTGTTTGAACTAAAACAATTGCCAGACAATTTGAAATATGCTTATCTTGATGAAAAAAGATATATCCTGTTATTATCAGTGCTAACCTTTTAGAACATGAAGAAGAAAGATTATTCAAAGTTCTAAGGAAGCACCGAGCTGCTATTGGATATACTCTTGATGATTTAAATGGCATTAGTCCCATTCTATGTCAGCACAAAATTAATATGGAACCCGAGGCTAAACCCGTCGTTGTTCACCAACATCGATTAAATCCAAAAATGAAGGAAGTGGTAAGAACGGAAATTTTAAAGGTTCTGGAAGTAGGTATAATCTATCCAATAGATGATAGTAGATGGGTAAATTCTGTTCATGGTGTCCCTAAGAAAGGAGGTATAACTGTTGTTCCTAATGACAAGAATGAACTTATTCCACAAAGAACTGTTACAGGCTATAGAATGGTAATTGATTTTAGAAAATTAAACAAAGCAACTAGCAAAGATCATTACCCTCCTCCTTTTATTGATCAAATGCTTGAAAGATTATCTAAGCACACACACTTTTGCTTCCTTGATGGATATTCTGTTTTTCACAAATATATGTTTCTCAACCTGATCAAGAAAAGACCACTTCTACTTGTCCCTTTGGAACATATGCTTATAGACGTATGCCTTTTGGTTTATGTAATGCACCTGCTACCTTTCAAAGATGTATGACTGCTATATTCTCTGACTTCCGTGAAAAGATTGTTATGGTTTTCATGGATGACTTTTCTGTTTATGATAAGTCTTTTGATGATTGTTGAAGAAATCTTGAGCAAGTTTTGTAGAGATGTGAACAAACAAATATTGTCTTGAATTGGGAGAAGTGCCACTTTATGGTTAATGAAGGCATTGTCTTGGGTCATAAAATTTCTGAAAGAGGTATTGAAGTGGACCAAGCTAAGGTTGATGCAATTGAGAAAATGTCATATCCTAAAGATATAAAATGTATTCGTAGTTTCTTAGGTCATGCTGGTTTCTATAAGAGATTTATCAAAGACTTTTCTAAAATTTCTAGGCCTCTTACGAATCTTTTGCAAAAGGATATTCCTTTTGGTTTTTATGATGATTGTTCAGAAGGCTTTGAAACACTCAAGAAAGCCTTAATTTCTGCACCTATTGTTCAACCACCTGATTGGAACTTGTCTTTTGAAATTATGTGTGATAGTAGTGATTATCCTGTTGGTGCCGTTCTAGGACGAAGAGTTGATAAGAAATTGAATGTTATTCATTATGCTAGTAAAACTCTAGACAATGCTCAAAGAAATTATACTACTACTGAAAAGGAATTCTTAGTAGTTGTGTTTGCTTGTGATAAATTTAGACCTTATATTGTCGATTCAAAAGTAACTGTTCACACAGACCATGCTGATATTAAATATCTTATAAAAAATAAAGATGCTAAACCTAGACTTATTCGATGGGTTCTCTCGTTACAAGAACTAGCGGAGTGACCCGCTCATTTGCGCGGCTAGATATTTACTCTTGTTTCTCTTGTTCTCAACTGTTATTTGACTCACTAAGTTGCCTTTGACATATCTCAAAAAAATAATAGTGTAGCCAATAATATGTCGGAATCTCATAATATGTCCTCAAATATAGGACTTAGACTTGGATGAATTAAGTATTTAATGTTTTCAAACAATATTTTGGCATGTGAGAACAAAAATCAATGGCATTCAGGACCCCAACCCGTCTTGTAATGTTTTCCCCTTGATGTCTATTTATTCTCAATTAATTTCTTTAAAATTTTCCACCAAGAGTATACATTGATGACATGTATAAATTACATCTACTTAAATCATTTTCTTAAAAGAATGCAATCCTCTAGTTGTGTCTCTATTCTGTTCTCCATTGCCGGATAAATTACGTTCCTCGTTCGCCTTCATCCGTGTATCCCTTGTATGTTCCATTATGGACGGAAATTTAAATACCAAAGATAAAGTACTTTATTGTGATTTTCCTAATATTTTATTGTTGGCCACATTTTTACACATAGAGAACTATTTATTGGTGGAATATACTCAACTCATTTCCATCTTCTCTTCAAATAATCTCATCACTAACCCTATTGCATTTGTCACATTTTATTAGCGTAGTGTCATCCATCTAGATGCTATCTCGGTTATCCATCTAATACCTCTTGTTGAGCGACCATATATTCATGAAAATGCTTAGGCATTCTTTGGCATTCATTGTTATGATAGCTATCTTTTTACAGTCCAGCGTTGTTTTTATCTCTCTGATGTGTTTTCTCTATATTTCTACTTTGACAATCAAAATATTGTGTTATCTCTCTGATGTAGGGCTCAGTGACACATATAATTATATGGCAGTCGACCGGATCATTATTTATTTCCATATGTCATGCTTGCATGTTTTGTAACTGGTCCATATATATGCATGCACTCTTCGATTTTTTTCCAATGTACCACTCTCCTGTCACTTCCGACGTTAATCGTCGATTTATTTATGCGACAATGCATCTCAGTCTTAATTTTTAGTACCTCTTATACCGATGACCTTATGACATAAGTTGGTACCTGGAAGAAACTCATGTGTGTTATTTACTAAGATCTGCTATGTCTTCTAGATTATAGTGCTCTAATAATGTAGTATAAGATTGCAATAATATTCTCTAATAACTTCAGTTATAAAGTTATAAGCTCGTCGTATTGTAGAACATAGTGTAGCACATCTTTTTAGTATATAGCACCAACAAAAATTGATCCCATCAAAATTGAGATCGTCAATTCTTTTGCACTTTGTTTTGTTAGCATGGGCTTTATGATATGCATGCTTGTGTTTTGGAGCATCACGTGGTTGATGGAAATAGTCTGAATCTCACCATTTGCATCTACGTCCATGTGCAGGTACCACTCTCACGTTGTCTCTCTCACGCTTATCTTTTTTCTAAAAATAATCCATCCTTTGCATGTACGTGCATGCCAGAATGATTAATTTGCTACAATCCTAGATAACATCATCTTTTTTGGGGGAATCCTAGATAACATCATGGGACGTTGTTTTCTGCATGGACTCTTATTTTTTGTGGGATGCTCGGCTTCTTGCATATAGATCGCTGTTGTGCTTCATAATATGTTGATGTCTTTTTTTACGGGTGATACGCTTGTCTTTTATCACAAAAAAGTACGTCTATGTCCAATTGCCTCTTGAGTAGACTTGTTTGCAGAAAAGGCATGAGTCGAATGTAAGACGTGTCAAATAGGACTTACGTGACGTGCCAATTTTTCTTTGCATGACTATATTTATATGTAACATTACATCTTTTAAATCTCAACGTTAGTATAAAAATTGACGATCAATATAATTTAATCTATGTGGATGATTGTGATGAGTTGTTTGACTCTTGTTTTAATAATAATATAATAATAGATTATAGTTACGGTCCATAATATAACCGACAAATATGACAATTCAGAATAAATAGGCCCACAATGATTTTTTATTTTATTGTATTGTATTCTATTTAAGAATAATTTTGAAAACGACATGCTTATTTTTTCTAGGATCATATAAGATTCTTCCTACAGCTGAAAAAAATGTAAGATTTTGCCCTGCAAAGATGTTTTTTGTCCCAAGTTTTTTTGTTAGTAGGCACACGTTGAGGTATTAACGGGACGCTATTGCTTCTTTTGGGTTAAAATACAGCGTGGCAGTTTCAAAAAAGAACAGCGTGGCATTGAGATGTACTTTAGTTAATGGGCTTTAGAAGATATGCAGAATAAAGCATCATGAGTAAGCCGCTTCAGTTTGGACTCAGGTACGAACTGAAACGCTTTTTTAGTTATGTGGGAGCCCTGTAGCTGTACTTTTCCTTTTGTTTGTGTTCGCTTGTTAGCTTCCCATCACACGTACGTGCTATGCACATGCCGACCCGAACTCTTTAAAAAAATCTCGTCTTTTCTTTCCAACTTTTTATTCATGTTTCCAACTTCTTATTCACGTACCTTTATACATGTCAGGTCCATATATTATTTTAGGCGTGTAACATAATATCTTTAAATCTCATTCGTAAAAATTACTGATCAATGATTTATATTTTCTTAGCGTATGTGGAAGAACGTGGTGTCTTATTTGACTTCTGTTTTAATTAAATAATAGATAATAGATTTGATTTACATATCATTGATAGAAAAGGAGCTGAGAACCCAATAGCTGGTAATTTGTCTAGGCTTGAAAATTTTCCTGATGACCAACTACCCATTGATAATAGTTTTTCTGATGAGCAGTTAGTTGCAATAAATGTTGCTCATAATACTCCTTGATATGCTGATTATGCTAACTACATTGTTGCTAAATATTTACCACCTAGCTTTACATACCAATAAAAGAAGAAATTCTTCTATGATTTAAGGCATTACTTTTGGGATGACCCACATCTTTATAAAGAAGGAGTAGTTCGTATTATTAGACGTTGTGTACCTGAGCATGAACAGGGACAAATCCTACGGAAATGTCACTCCGAAGCTTATGGACGACATCATGCTGGAGATAGAATTCCTCACAAGGTATTGCAATCTGGATTTTATTGGCCTACTCTCTTTAAGGATGCCCGTAAGTTTGTCTTATCTTGTGATGAATGCCAAAGATTAGGTAATATCGGTAAGCCTCAAGAAATGCCTATGAATTAATTATTCACTTGTTGTTGAACCATTTGATGTTTGGGGATTTGATTACATGGGACCTTTTCCTTCCTCTAATGGGTATACAGATATTTGGTTGCTGTTGATTCTGTTACTAAATGGGTAGAAGCTATTCCAACCAGTAGTGCTGATCACAACACCTCTATCAAAATGCTTAAGGAAGTTATTTTCCAAAGGTTTGGAGTCCCTAGATATTTAATGACTGATGGTGGTTCACACTTTATTCATGGTGCTTTCCGTAAAATGCTTGCCAAGTATGATGTTAACCATGGAATTGCATCACCGTATCATCCCCAGTCTAGTGCTCAAGTTGAACTTAGCAATAGAGAAATAAAATTAATTTTGCAAAAGACTGTTAATAGGTCCAGGAAGAATTCGTCTAAGAAATTAGATGATGCACTTTGGGCTTATAGAACAGCGTATAAAAATCCTATGGGTGTGTCTCCATATAAAATAGTTTATGGAAACGCTTGTCATTTGCCTCTTGAGTTAGAACATAAAGCATATTGGGCCGTCAAAGAGCTCAATTATGATTTTAATCTTGCTGGTGAAAGGAGGTTATTTGATATCAACTCTTTAGATGAATGGAGAACCAAAGCTTATGAAAATGCAAAATTATTCAAAGAAAAAGTAAAAAGATGGCATGACAAAAGAATCCAAAAGTGTGAGTTTAAAGTCGAAGAATGTGTTCTTTTGTACAACTCTCATTTCAGATTCTTTGTAGGAAAACTCCTCTCAAAATGGGAAGGCCCCTATGTTTTCGAGGAGGTTTACTGGTCTGGAGCCATCAAAATAAATAACTCCGAAGGTACTAACCCGAAGGTTGTTAATGGGCAACGAATAAAGCACTATATCTCAGGTACGCCCATTAATGTTGAAAGTAATGTTATCCAAACTTTGACACCGGAAGAACACATAAAAGAGTCCTTTCGAAACCCTCCAGAATCATGAAAATAAGGAGGTATGTGATACGGTGATGTCTACTATGCACCTTTATTCTTGTAGACTCGTGTTGGGCCTCCAAGCGCAAAGTTTTGTAGGACAGTAGCAATTTTCCCTCAAGTGGATGACCTAAGTTTATCAATCTGTGGGAGGTGTAGGATGAAGATGGTCTCTCTCAAGCAACCCTACAACCAAATAACAAAGAGTCTCTTGTGTCCCCAACACGCCAAATACAATGGTAATTTTTATAGGTGCACTAGTTCGGCGAAGAGATGTTAATACAAGTGCAATACAGATAGTAGATATTGATTTTTTAATAAGAACAATAAAAAACAGCAAGGTTGAATTTGATAAAACGGAGCACAAACGGTATTGCAATGCTTGAAAATGAGGTCTAGGGTCCATACTTTCGCTAGTGCAATCTCTCAACAATGCTAATATAATTGGATCACATAACCATCCCTCAACGTCCAACGAAGAATCACTCAAAAGTTCCTATCTAGCACTGAACAAAAGAAGAAATTATTTGTAGGGCACGAAACCACCTCAAAGCTATTCTTTCCGATCGATCTATCCAAGAGTTTGTACTAAAATAACACCAAATAATTTCAGATTCATAATACTCAATCCAACACAAAGAACCTCAAAGAGTGCCCCAAGATTTCTATCGGAGAAACAAAGACAAGAACGTGCATCAACCCCTATGCGTAGATTACCCCAATGTCACCCCGGGAATCCGCTAGTCTAGTGCCAAAAAGTATATCAAGTGAATCAATATGATACCCCACTATCACCACAAGTATTCATATGCAAGACTTATGTCAAGTGCTCTGAAATCTATAAAAGTATTCAATCCGATAAAACGAAATCTCAAAGGGAAAACTCAATTCATCACAAGATATAGAGGGGAAAACACCATATGATCCGACTATATTAACAAAGCCCGTGATACATCAAGATCATGACATCTCAAGAACACGAGATAGAGAGAGATATACACATAGCTACTGGTACAAACCCTCAGCCCCAAGGATGGACTACTCCCACCTCATTGTGGTGGCCGTCGGGATGATGAAGATGGCCACCGGAGATGATTCACCTCTCCAGCAGGGTGCCGAAATGGGGTCTAGATTGGTTTTCGGTGGCTATAGAGCCTTGCGGCGGCGGAACTTCTCATCTAGGTTAACCCAGAAGGGTTTTGGAATATTTGTGAATTTATAGGGTAAAGAGGGGGTGCGGGAGGCCACCGAGGTGGGCACAACCCACCTGGGCACGCCTGGACCCCCAGGCGCACACTGATGGGTTGTGCCCCCCTCGGTGGCCTCCCGCATCCCCTCTTTACCCTATAAATTCATCTTTATCATTAGGAACAACAGTAATACCTCCCTTCTTAGCGACACAATGGACATGACTTACCCACTGACTATCAGCAACGGGACAAATTATACCTGCCTCCAGAAGCTTTATTATTTCTTTTCTTACCACTTTTTTCATCTTAGGATTTAACCGTCATTGGTGATCAACAACCGGTTTCGCGTCTTTCTCCAATTTTATTTTGTGCTGGCATAGAGTGGGACTAATGCCCTTAAGATCATCAAGAGTATATCCAATAGCAGCACGGTGCTTCTTCAGAGTTTTCAATAATTTCTTTTCTTCATGCTCTGAAAGTTTAGCACTAATAATAACATGATATATCTTTTTCTCATCAAGATAATCATATTTAAGAGTATCAGGTAAAGGTTTAAGCTCAAACACGGGATCACCCTTAGGTGGAGGAGGATCCCCTAAGATTTCAACAGGCAAGTTGTGTTTCAAAATAGGTCCCTATTTAAAGAATATTTCATCTATTTCCCTTCTTTCATTCATAAACATATTATTTTCATGGTCTAGCAAATATTGTTCTAAAGGATCATTAGCAGGCACGACAATAGAAGCAAGACCAATAATTTCATCTTTACTAGGAAATTCTTTATCATGTGGTTGTCTATGAAATTTAGCAAAATTAAACTCATGAGACATATCCCCCAAACCAATAGTAACAACATCCTTTTTGCAATCTATCCTAGCATTAACAGTATTCAAGAAGGGTCTACCAAATATAATGGGACAAAAATTATCTTGTGGGGAACCCAGAACAAGAAAATCAGCAGGATATTTAACTTCCCCACACAAGACTTCAACATCTCTAACAATCCCAACTGGTGAAATAGTGTCTCTATTGGTAAGTTTTATTGTAACATCAATTTCCTCTATCTCAGCAGGTGCAATATCATGCATAATTTCTTTGTATAAGGAATGAGGTATTGCACATGCACTAGCACCCGTATCACATAAGCCATGATAGCATTGATCTCCTATTTTAACAGAAATAACAGGCATGCCTACAACAGGTCTATGTTTATTTTTAGTATCGGGTCTAGCAATTCTAGCAGCTTCATCACAAAAGTAAGTAATATGCCCATCAATATTATCGACCAAGAGATCTTTAACCATGTCAGTACTAGGTTCAACTTTAATTTGCTCAGAGGGTGTAGATGTTCTAGTATTACTCTTACGAACCACAGTTGAAGCTTTAGCATGATCCTTTATTCTAACAAGGAAAGGTGGTTTCTCAATATAAGCGGTAGGAACAACAGGATCGACATTATAAGGGATGGTCTTTTCTTCAACTTTAATAGGTGCAACTACTTTTACTTCAATTGGAGGATTATATTTAAACCACTTCTCCTTAGGGAGATCAACATGAGTAGAAAAGGAATCACAGAAAGAAGCTACTATCTCAGAGTCAAGTCCATATTTAGTGCTAAATTCACGGAAAGCATCGGTATCCATAAAAGATTTAACACAATCAAACTTAGCTGTTATACCTGACTCCTTTCCTTCTCGAGATCCCAATCTTCAGAGTTGCATTTAATTATTTCCAATAAATCCCATTTGAATTCAATAGTCTTCATCATAAAAGAGCCAGTACAAGAAGTATCAAGCATGGAGCGATTATTGAGAGAAAGCCAAGCATAAAATTTTTGAATAATAATTTCTCTTGAGAGATCATGATTGGGGCATGAATATAACATTGACTTAAGCCTCCCCCAAGCTTGAGCGATGCTTTCTCCTTCGTGTGGCCAAAAATTATATATATAATTATGATCACGATGAACAAGATGCATAGGATAAAACTTCTAATGAAATTCCAATTTCAATCGGTTGTAGTTCCATGATCCCATATCATCACATAGTCTAAACCATGTCAATGCCTTTCCCTTCAAAGATAAAGAGACTACCTTCTTCTTGATAACATCCTCGGGCATACTTGCAAGCTTAAATAATCCACAAACTTCGTCCACATGGATTAGGTGCAAATCGGGATGCAGTGTTCCATCTCCTATAAAAGGATTAGATGGCAGTTTCTCTATCATACCCGAAGGAATTTCAAAGTAAACATTTTCAGTAGGTTCAGTAGGTTGAGGAGTAACTCTTTGCTCTACTGGTCGGGGTGAAGATACCCCGAACAAACCCCTCAAAGGATTATGTTCCATAGTAACAGGTGATAGTAAATTTCAGCACACTATATAAATTTTTACTTACCAAATTCCACTCACCAAAGGCGCTTCACTCCCCGGCAATGGCGCCAGAAAAGCGTCTTGATGACCCACAAGTACAGGGGATCTATCATAGTCCTTTCGATAAGTAAGAGTGTTGAACCCAATGAGGAGCAGGAGTAAATGATAAGCAGTTTTCATTAAGGTATTCTCTGCAAGCACTGAAATTATCGGTAATAGGTAGTTTTGTGATAAGGTAATTTGTAATGCGTAACAAATAGTAAAAGTAAATAAGGTGCAGAAAGATGGCACAATCCTTTTTGTAGGAAAGGACAAGCCTGGACAAATTCTTATATAAGGGAAAATGCTCCCGAGGACACATGGGAATTATCGTCAAGCTAGTTTTCATCACACTCATATGATTCGCGTTCGGTACTTCGATAATTTGATATGTGGGTGGACCGATGCTTGGGTCCTGCCCTTCCTTGGAAAAGCATCCCACTTATGATTAACCCCTCTTGCAAGCATCCGCAACTACAAAAGAAGTATTAAGGTAGACCTAACCATAGCATGAAACGTATGGATCCAAATCAGCCCCTTACGAAGCAACGCATAAACTAGGGTTTAAGCTTCTGTCACTCTAGCAACCTATCATCTACTTATTACTTCCCAATGCCTTCCCCTAGGCCCAAACAATGGTGAAGTTTCATGTAGTCGACGTTCACATGACACCACTAGAGGAAAGACAACATACATCTCATCTAAATATCGAACGAATACCAAATTCACATGACTACTTATAGCAAGACTTCTCCCATGTCCTCAGGAACAAACGTACCTACTCACAAATCATATTCATGTTCATAATCAGAGGGGTATGAATATGCATAAAGGATCTGAACATGTGATCTTCCACCGAATAAACCAACTAGCATCAACTACAAGGAGTAATCAACACTACTAGCAACCCATAGGTACCAATCTGAGGCTTTGGGACAAAGATTGGATACAAGAGATGAACTAGGGTTTGAGATGAGATGGTGCTGGTGAAGATGTTGATGGAGATTGACCCCCTCCCGATGAGAGGGTTGACGGTGATGACAATGGTGATGATTTCCCCCTCCCGGAGGGGAGTTTCCCCGGCAGAACAGCTCTGCCGGAGCCCTAGATTAGTTCCAACAAGGTTCCGCCTCGTGGCGGTGGAGTTTCGTCCCGTGAGCTAGCTTATGAATTTTTTTCAGGGTAAAATACTTCATATAGCATAAAATGGGCACCGGAGGCCTGCCAGGGGGCCCATGAGGCAGGGGGGCGCGCCTAGGGTGGTAGGGCGCACCCCCACCCTTGTGGATGGTGGGTGCCCCCCTCTGGTTCTTTCTTCGCCCAATATTTTTTATATATTCTGAAACATGCTCCCGTGAAGTTTCTGGACTTTTGAAGTTATGCAGAATAGGTCTCTAATATTTGCTTCTTTTGCAGCCTAGAATTCCAGCTGCCGGCATTCTCCCTCTTCATGTAAACCTTATAAAATAAGAGAGAATATGCATAAGTATTGTGACATAATGTGTAATAACAGCCCATAATGGAATAAATATTGATATAAAAGCATGATGCAAAATGGACGTATCACCTATCATCTCAGTTAAAATAGGAGATCACTATTATCATGGTTTATGTGACATAGGTGCAAGTGTGAGTGCTATTCCTTACACCTTATATCAAGAAATTATGAAAGACATAGCACCCACAGAGATAGAAGACATATATGTTACTATTAAACTTGCTAATAGAGACACTATATCACTAGTTGGTATTGTTAGAGATGTTGAAGTGTTGTGTTGGAAAATAAAATACCCTACTGATTTTCTTATTCTTGGTTCCCCATAAGATGACTTTTGTCCCATTATCTTTGGTAGACCTTTCTTGAACACCGTCAATGCTAAGATAGATTGCAAGAAACAAACTGTCGGTGTTAGTTTTGGTGACGAGTCTCATGAGTTTAATTTTTCCAAGTTTAGTAGCAAGCTTCATGAAAAAGAATTGCCTAGTAAGGATGAATTAATTGGTCTTGCTTCTATTGCTGTACCACCTACTGATCCTTTAGAACAATACTTGCTAGACCATGAAAATGATTAACATATGCATGAAAGAAATGAAATAGATAAGATTTTCTTTGAACAACGTCCTCTACTTAAACACAACTTGCCTATTGAAACTCTAGGAGGTCCTCCTCCACCTAAAGGTGATCCTATGTTTGAATTAAAACAATTGCCAGACACTTTGAAATATGCTTATCTTGATGAAAAAAGATATATCTTGTTATTATCAGTGCTAACCTTTCAGAACATGAAGAAAGATTATTGAAAGTTCTAAGGAAGCACCGAGCTGCTATTGGATATACTCTTGATGATTTAAAGGGCATTAGTCCCACTCTATGTCAGCACAAAATTAATATGGAACCTGAGGCTAAACCCGTTGTTGATCACCAACGTCGGTTAAATCCAAAAATGAAGGAAGTGGTAAGAACGAAAATCTTAAAGCTTCTGGAAGTAGGTATAATCTATCCAATAAATGATAGTAGATGGGTAAGTTCTGTTCATGGTGTCCCTAAGAAAGGAGGCATAACTGTTGTTCCTAATGACAAGAATAAACTTATTCCACAAAGAACTGTTACAGGCTATAGAATGGTAATTGGTTTTAAAAAATTAAACAAAGCAACTAGAAAAGATCATTACCCTCTTCCTTTTATTGATCAAATGCTTGAAAGATTATCTAAGGACACGCACTTTTGCTTCCTTGATGGATAATCTGTTTTTCACAAATACATGTTTCTCAACCTGATCAAGAAAAGACCACTTTTACTTGTCCCTTTGGAACCTATGCTTATAGACGTATGCCTTTTGGTTTATGTAATGCACCTGCTACCTTTCAAAGATGTATGACTGCTATATTCTCTGACTTTTGTGAAAAGATTGTTGTGGTTTTCATGGATGATTTTTCTGTTTATGGGAAGTCTTTTGATGATTGTTGAAGAAATCTTGAGCAAGTTTTGTAGAGATGTGAACAAAAAAATATTGTCTTGAATTGGGAGAAGTGCCACTTTATAGTTAATGAAGGCATTGTCTTGGGTCATAAAATTTCTGAAAGAGGTATTGAAGTGGACCAAGCTAAGGTTGATGCAATTGAGAAAATGTCATATTCTAAAGATATAAAATGTATTCGTAGTTTCTTAGGTCATGCTGATTTCTATAGGATATTTATCAAAGATTTTTCTAAAATTTCTAGGCCTCTTACGAATCTTTTGCAAAAGGATATTCCTTTTGTTTTTTATGATGATTGTTCAGAAGCCTTTGAAACACTCAAGAAAGCCTTAATTTCTGCACCTATTGTTCAACCACCTAATTGGAACTTGTCTTTTGAAATTATGTGTGATACTAGTGATTATCATGTTGGTGTCGTTCTAGGACAAAGAGTTGATAAGAAATTGAATGTTATTCATTATGCTAGTAAAACTCTAGACAATTCTCAAAGAAATTATACTACTACTAAAAAGGAATTCTTAGTAGTTGTGTTTACTTGTGATAAATTTAGACCTTATATTGTTGATTCAAAAGTAACTGTTCACACAGACCATGCTGATATTAAATATCTTATGGAAAAGAAAGATGCTAAACCTAGACTTATTCGATGGGTTCTCTTGTTACAAGAACTAGCGGAGTGACCCGGGCATTTGCGCGGCTAGATATTTACTCTTGTTTCTCTTGTTCTCAACTATTATTTGACTCACTAAGTTTCCTTTGACATATCTCAAAAAAATAATAGTGTAGCCAATAATATGTCCTCAAATATAGGACTTAGACTTGGATGGATTAAGTATTTAATGTTTTCAAACAATATTTTGGCATGTGAGAACAAAAATCAATGGCATTCAGGACCCCAACCCGTCTTGTAATGTTTTTCCCTTGATGTCTATTTATTCTCAATTAATTTATTTAAAATTTTCCACCAAGAGTATACATTGATGACATGTATAAATTACATCTACTTAAATTATTTTCTTAAAAGAATGCAATCCTCTAGTTGTGTCTCTATTCTGTTCTCCATTGCCGGATAAATTACGTTCCTCGTTCGCCTTCATCCATTTATCCCTTGTATGTTCCATTATGGATGGAAATTTAAATACCAAAGATAAAGTACTTTATTGTGATTTTCCTAATATTTTATTGTTGGCCACATTTTTACACATAGAGAACTATTTATTGGTGGAATATACTCAAATCATTTCCATCTTCTCTTCAAATAATCTCATCACTAACCCTATTGCATTTGTCACATTTTATTAGCGTAGTGTCATCCATCTAGATGCTATCTCGGTTATCCATCTAATACCTCTTGTTGAGCGACCATATATTCATGAAAATGCTTAGGCATTCTTTGGCATTCATTGTTATGATAGCTATCTTTTTACAGTCCAGCGTTGTTTTTATCTCTCTCATGTGTTTTCTCTAGATTTCTACTTTGACAATCAAAATATTGTCTTATCTCTCTGACGTAGGGCTCATTGACACATATAATTGTATGGCAGTCGACCGGATCATTATATATTTCCATATGTCATGCTTGCATGTTTTGTAACTGGTCCATATATATGCATGCACTCTTCGATTTTTTTTCCAATGTACCACTCTCCTGTCACTTCCGACGGTAATCGTCGGTTTATTTATGCGACAATGCATCTCTGTCTTAATTTTTAGTACCTCTTATACCGATGACCTTATGACATAAGTTGGTACCTGGAAGAAACTCATGTGTGTTATTTACTAAGATCTGCTATGTCTTCTAGATTTTGTTGCTCTAATAATGTAGTATAAGATTGCAATAATATTCTCTAATAACTTCAGTTATAAAGTTATAAGCTCGTCGTATTGTAGAACATAGTTTAGCACATCTTTTTAGTATATAGCACCAAAAATTTTTGATCCCATCAAAATTGAGATCGTCAATTCTTTTGCCCTTTGTTTTGTTAGCATGGGCTTTATGATATGCATGCTTGTGTTTTGGAGCATCACGTGGTTGATGGAAATAGTCTAAATCTCACCATTTGCATCTACGTCCATGTGCAGGTACCACTCGCACGTTGTCTCTCTCATGCTTATATTTTTTCTAAAAATAATCCATCCTTTGCATGTACGTGCATGCCAGAATGATTAATTTGCTACAATCCTAGATAACATCATCTTTTTTGGGGGAATCCTAGATAACATCATGGGACGTTGTTTTCTGCATGGACTCTTTATTTTTTGTGGGATGCTCAGCTTCTTGCATATAGATTGCTGTTGTGCTTCATAATACGTTTATGTCTTTTTTTACGGGTGATATGCTTGTCTTTTATCACAAAAAAGTATGTCTATGTCCGATTGCCTCTTGAATAGACTTGTTTGCAGAAAAGGCATGAGTTGAATGTAAGACGTGTCAAATAGGACTTATGTGACATGCCAATTTTTCTTTACATGACTATATTTATATGTAACATTACATCTTTTAAATCTCAACCGTTAGTATGAAAATTGACGATCAATATAATTTAATCTATGTGGACGATTGTGATGAGTTGTTTGACTCTTGTTTTAATAATAATATAATAATAGATTATAGTTACGGTCCATAATATAACCGACAAATATGACAATTCAGAATAAATAGGCCCACATTGATTTTTTACTTTATTGTATTGTATTATATTTTAAGAATAATTTTGAAAACGACATGCATATTTTTTCTAGGATCATATAAGATTCTTCCTACAGCTGAAAAAACATGTAAGATTTTGCCCTGCAAAGATGTTTTTTGTCCCAAGTTTTTTTGTTAGTAGGCACACGTTAAGGTATTAACGGGGCGCTATTGCTTCTTTTGGGGTTAAAATACAACATGGCAGTTTCAAAAAAGAACAGCATGGCATTGAGACGTACTTTAGTTAATGGGCTTTAGAAAATATGCAGAATAAAGCATCATGTGTAAGCCGCTTCAATTTGGACTCGGATACGAACTGAAACGGTTTTTTAGTTATGGGAGCCCTGTAGCTGCACTTTTCCTTTTGTTTGTGTTCGCTTCTTAGCTTCCCATCACACATACGTGCTATACACATGCCGACCCGAACTCTTTAAAAAAATCTCGTCTTTTCTTTCCAACTTTTTATTCATGTTTCCAATTTCTTATTCACGTAACTTTATACGTGTCAGGTCCATATATTATTTTAGGCGTGTAACGTAATATCTTTAAATCTCAGCTGTAAAAATTACTGATCAACGATTTATATTTTCTTAGCGTATGTGGAAGAACGTGGTGTCTTATTTGACTTCTGTTTTAATTAAATAATAGATAATAGATTTGATTTACATATCAATGATAGAAAAGGAGCTGAGAACCCAGTAGCTGGTAATTTGTCTAGGCTTGAAAATTTGCCTGATGACCCACAACCCATTGATAATAGTTTTCCTGATGAGTAGTTAGCTGCAATAAACGTTGCTCATAATACTCCTTGGTATGCTGATTATGCTAACTACATTGTTGCTAAATATTTACCACCTAGCTTTACATACCAACAAAAGAAGAAATTATTCTATGATTTAAGGCATTACTTTTGGGATGACCCACATCTTTATAAAGAAGGAGTAGTTGGTATTATTAGACGTTGTGTACCTGAGCATGAACAGGGACAAATCCTACGAAAATGTCACTCCGAAGCTGATGGACGACATCATGCTGGAGATAGAACTCCTCACAAGGTTTTGCAATCTGGATTTTATTGGCCTACTCTCTTCAAGGATGCCCGTAAGTTCGTCTTATCTTGTGATGAATGCCAAAGATTAGGTAATATCGGTAAGCCTCAAGAAATGCCTATGAATTAATTATTCACTTGTTGTTGAACCATTTGATGTTTGGGGATTTGATTACATGGGACCTTTTCCTTCCTCTAATGGGTATACAGATATTTGGTTGCTGTTGATTCTGATACTAAATGGGTAGAAGCTATTCCAACCAGTAGTGCTGATCACAACACCTCTATCAAAATGCTTAAGGAAGTTATTTTCCAAAGGTTTGGAGTCCCTAGATATTTAATGACTGATGGTGGTTCACACTTTATTCATGGCGCTTTCCGTAAAATGCTTGCCAAGTATGATGTTAACCATGGAATTCCATCACCGTATCATCCCCAGTCTAGTGCTCAAGTTGAACTTAGCAATAGAGAAATAAAATTAATTTTGCAAAAGACTGTTAATAGGTCCAGGAAGAATTTGTCTAAGAAATTAGATGATGCACTTTGGGCTTATAGAACAGCGTATAAAAATCCTATGGGTATGTCTCCATATAAAATAGTTTATGGAAAAGCTTGTCATTTGCCTCTTGAGTTAGAGCATAAAGCATATTGGGCCGTCAAAGAGCTCAATTATGATTTCAAACTTGCTGGTGAAAAGAGGTTATTTGTTATCAACTCTTTAGATGAATGGAGAACCCAAGCTTATGAAAATGCAAAATTATTCAAAGAAAAAGTAAAAAGATGGCATGACAAAAGAATCCAAAAGTGTGAGTTTAAAGTCGAAGAATGTGTTCTTTTGTACAACTCTCATTTCAGATTCTTTGTAGGAAAACTCCTCTCAAAATGGGAAGGCCCCTACGTTATTGAGGAGGTTTACTGGTCTGGAGCCATCAAAATAAATAACTCCGAATGTACTAACCCGATGGTTGTTAATGGGCAACGAATAAAGCACTATATCTTAGGTACACCCATTAATGTTGAAAGTAATGTTATCCAAACTTTGACACCGGAAGAATACATAAACGAGTCCTTTCGAAACACTCGAGAATCATGAAAATAAGGAGGTATGTGATACGGTGATGTCTACTACACACATTTATTCTTGTAGACCCGTGTTGGGCCTCCAAGCGCAAAGTTTTGTAGGACAGTAGCAATTTTCCCTCAAGTGGATGACCTAAGGTTTATCAATCTGTGGGAGGTGTAGGATGAAGATAGTCTCTCTCAAGCAACCCTGCAACCAAATAACAAAGAGTCTCTTGTGTCCCCAACACACCAAATACAATGGTAATTTTTATAGGTGCACTAGTTCGGCGAAGAGATCTTAATACAAGTGCAATACGGATAGTAGATATTGATTTTTGTAATAAGAACAATAAAAACAGCAAGGTAGCATTTGATAAAACGGAGCACAAACGGTATTGCAATGCTTGAAAATGAGGTCTAGGGTCCGTACTTTCGCTAGTGCAATTTCTCAACAATGCTAATATAATTGGATCACATAACCATCCCTCAACATCCAACAAAGAACCACTCCAAAGTTCTTATCTAGCAGAGAACATAAGAAGAAATTATTTGTAGGGCACAAAACCACCCCAAAGCTATTATTTCCGATCGATCTATCCAAGAGTTTGTACTAAAATAACACCAAATAATTTCAGATTCATAATACTCAATCCAACACAAAGAACCTCAAAGAGTGCCCCAATATTTCTATTGGAGAAACAAAGACAAGAACGTGCATCAACCCCTATGCGTAGATTATCCCAATGTCACCTCGCGATTTCGCGAGTTGAGTGCCAAAACATATATCAAGTGAATCAATATGATACCTGATACGTCTCCAACGTATCTATAATTTTTGATTGCTCCATGCTATATTATCTACTGTTTTGGACTATATTAGGCTTTATTTTCCACTTTTATATTATTTTTGGGACTAACCTGTTAACCGGAGGCCCAGCCCAGAATTGCTATTTTTTTGCCTATTTCAGTGTTTCGAAGAAACAGAATATCAAACGGAGTCCAAATGGAATAAACTTTCGGGAACGTGATTTTCTCACCGAACATGATCCAAGAGACTTGGACCCTGCTCCAAGGAACAAAAGAGGCGGTCACGAGGGTGGGGGTGCGCCCCCCTAGGGCGCGCCCCCTGCCTCGTGGGCCCCTTGTTGCTCCTCCGGCGTACTTCTTCCTCCTATATATACACGTATACCCCAAACGATCATAACAGGAGCCAAAAACCTAATTCCACCACTGCAACTTTCTGTATCCACGAGATCCCATCTTGGGGCCTGTTCCGAAGCTCCGCTGGAAGAGGGCCGTCATCACGGAGGGCTTCTACATCATCCTAGTCTCTCCGATGAAGTGTGAGTAGTTTACCTCAGACCTTCGGGTCCATAGTTAGTAGCTAGATGGCTTCTTCTCTCTCTTTGAATCTCAATACAAAGTTCTCCACCTCTATTGTGGAGATCTATTCGATATAATCTTCTTTTTGTGGTGTGTTTGTTGAGACCGAGGAATTGTGGGTTTATGATCAAGTATATCTATGAATAATATTTGAATCTTCTCCGAATTCTTTTATGGATGATTGGTTATCTTTGCAAGTCTCTTCGAATTATCCGTTTGGTTTGGCCAACTAGATTGGTAGTTCTTGCCATGGGAGAAGTGCTTAGCTTTGGGTTCAATCTTGCGGTGTCCTTACCCAGTGACAGAAGGGGCAGCAAGGCACGTATTGTATCATTGCCATCGAGGATAACAAGATGGGGTTTATTTCATATTGCATGAATTTATCTCTCTACATCATGTCATCTTGCTTAATGTGTTACTCTGTTTTTAACTTAATACTCTAGATGCATGCTGGATAGCGGTCGATGAGTGGAGTAATAGTAGTAGATGAAGAATCGTTTCGATCTACTTGTCACGGACGTGATGCCTATATACATGATCATGCTTAGATATTCTCATAAGTATGCTCAATTCTGTCAATTGCTCAACAGTAATTTGTTCACCCACCGTAGAATACTTATGCTCTTGAGAGAAGCCACTAGTGAAACCTATGGCCCGGGTCTATTCTCATCATATCAATCTCCATCACTTTAATCTTGCTTTGCTTTTTTACTTTGCCTTTAATTTTTACTTTGCATCTTTATACCAAAAATACCAAAAATATTATATCTATCAGATCTCACTCTCGTAAGTGACTGTGAAGGGATTGACAACCCCTAATCGCGTTGGTTGCGAGTAGCTATCATTTTGTGCAGGTACGAGGGACTTGAGTGTGGCCTCCTGCTGGATTGATACCTTGGTTCTCAAAAACTGAGGGAAATACTTACGCTACTCTGCTGCATCATCCCTTCCTCTTCGGGGAAAACCAACACAAGCTCAAGACGTAGCAAGAAGGATTTCTAGCGCCGTTGCCGGGGAGTCTATGCAAAAAGTCAACATACCAAGTACTCATCACAATCCCTATCTCTCGCATTACATTATTTGCCATTTGACTCTCGTTTTCCTCTCCCCCCAATTCACCCTTGCCGTTTTATTCGCCCTCTCTCTCTATCCTCCCTCTCTATTTGCCTCTTTTGCCCTCTTGCCTTTTTTGTTTGCTCATGTGTTAGATTGCTTGTTTGTCGCGATGGCTCAACCGAGATTTGGTGATCTCCACCTCAAAAGGTTAGAGGAGATCAAAACCAACGTTAGGAAGTTTATGGTTTTGCAATTTGAGCATAATAATTTCTTTAGAAATGAGCTTAAGGAACAAAAAAATTTATGAGTTATATGAATAAAGAGCTAGATGATATGTCTAAAGAATTTGATGGTATAAGATCCCAAATTGCTCGTCTAGAAAAGATGACTGCTGAAATTTCGGATATGCAAGCCACCTTAGTTAATAAGATGGCTGCTAAACCGGATACCTATGAAAATCAAGATGAAGATATAAAAGTTATTGATGTGTCTCCTATTAAATATTTGTTTTGCAATATGAATCTTGATGAAACTGAATATGATCTTCCTTTACCTAGAAGGCGTTCTAAAAATTCGGAGTATTTAGATCTTAATGATGAAATTGATGAAAGTGGGATTGAAAGAAATAAAAATCTAGATATTGCTAAACCCACTATATTGGATTTCAAGGAATTTAATTATGAAATTTGCTCTTTAGTTGATTGTATTTCCTTGTTGCAATCCGTGCTAAATTCTCCACATGCTTATAGTCAGAATAAAGCCTTCACCAAACATATTGTTGATGCCTTGATGCAATCTTATGAAGAAAAACTTGAGTTGAAAGTTTCTATCCCTAGAAAACTCTATGATGAGTGGGAACCAACTATTAAAATTAAAATTAAAGATCATGAGTTTTATGCTTTGTGTGATTTGGGTGCTAGTGTCTCTACTATTCCCAAGACTTTGTGTGATTTGCTAGATTTCCGTAATTTTGATGATTGCTCTCTAAACTTGCATCTTGCGGATTCCACTATTAAGAAACCTATGGGAAGGATTAATGATGTTCTTATTGTTGCAAATAGGAATTATGTTCCCATAGATTTCATTGTTCTTGATATAGATTGCAATCCTTCTTGCCCTATTATTCTTGGTAGACCTTTCCTTAGAACGGTTGGTGCGATTATTGATATGAAGGAAGGGAATATTAGATTTCAATTTCCACTAAAAAAGGGCATGGAAGACTTTCCTAGAAATAAAATAAAATTACCATATGAAACTATCATGAGATCCACTTATGAATTGCCTACCAAAGATGGCAATACCTAGATCTATCCTCGCTTTTATGCCTAGCTAGGGGCGTTAAATGATAGCGCTTGTTGGGAGGCAACCCAATTTTATTTTTATTCCTTGCTTTTTGCTCCTTCTTAGTAATAAATAAATTATTTATACTCTGTTTTGGTTGTGTTTTTTGTGTTTAATTAGTGTTTGTGCCAAGTAGAACCGTTGGGAAGACTTGGGGAAAGTCTTGTTGAACTTGCTGTAAAAAACAGAAACTTTAGCGCTCACAAGAACTGCTTTCATTTTTATTTTAAGAGTGATATTTAGTTAATTCTTTTTTAAGATGATTAATAGATAAAGTCCTCACTTCCAGAAATTTATTTTAGAATTTTTGGAGTTCCAGATCTTGCGCTAGCTACAGATTACTACAGACTGTTCTGTTTTTTGACAGATTCTGTTTTTCATGTGTTGTTTGCTTATTTTGATGAATCTATGGGTAGTAAAATAGTTTATAATCCATAGAGAAGTTGGAATACTGTAGGTTTAACACCAATATAAATAAAAAATGAGTTCATTACATTACCTTGAAGTGTTCTTTTGTTTTCTTTCGCTAACGGAGCTCACGAGTTTTCTATTTTGAGTTTTGTGTTGTGAAGTTTTCAGGTTTTGGGTGAACTCTTTTGATGGATCATGGAACAAGGAGTGGCAAGAGCCTAAGCTTGGGGATGCCCATGGCACCCCCAAGATAATCCAAGGACACCAAGAAGTCAAAGCTTGGGGATGCCCCGGAAGGCATCCCCTCTTTCGTCCACTTGCATCGGTAATTTACTTGGAGCTATATTTTTATTCACCAACATGATATGTGTTTTGCTTGAAGCGTCTTGTATTATTTGTGTCTTTGTGTCTTAGTATGCCACAATCATCCTTGTTGTACACACCTTTTGAGAGAGCCATACATGAACTAAAATTTGATAGAATACTCTATGTGCTTCACTTATATCTTTTGAGCATAGTAGTTTTGCTCTATGTGCTTCACTTATATCTTTTGAGCTAGATAATTTTGCTCTACGTGCTTCACTTATATCTTTTGAGCGTTATAATTTTGCTCTATGTGCTTCACTTAGATCTTTTAGAGCACGGTGGTGGATTTGTTTTAAAGAAACTATTGATCTCTCATGCTTCACTTAAATTATTTTGAGAGTCTCTTAATAGCATGGTAATTTGCTTAATAATATGCTTGGTATTCAAGATTTGTGAAACTTGCTATTGAGTGTGTTGAATACTAAGAAAAGATTGAAGCATGATAATTGTTTTGAGATATGGAGGTGATAATATTAAAGTCATGCTAGTTGAGTAGTTGTGAATTTAAAGAATACTTGTGTTAAGGTTTGTGATTCCCGTAGCATGCACGTATGGTGAACCGTTATGTGACGAAGTCGGAGCATGATTTATTTATTGATTGTCTTCCTTATGAGTGGCGGTCAGGGACGAGCGATGGTCTTTTCCTACCAATCTATCCCCCTAGGAGCATGTGCATAATACTTTGCTTTGATAACTTCTAGATTTTTGCAATAAGTATATGAGTTCTTTATGACTAATGTTGAGTCCATGGATTATACGCACTCTCACCCTTCCACCTTTGCTAGCCTCTCTAATACCGCGCACCTTTCGCCGGTATCATACACCTACCATATACCTTCCTCAAAACAGCCACCATACCTACCTATTATGGCATTTCCATAGCCATTCCGAGATATATTGCCATGCAACTTTCCACCATCTAGTTCATCATGACACATTCATCATTGTCATATTGCTTAGCATGATCATGTACTTGACATAGTATTTGTGGCAAAGCCACCATTCATAATTTCTTCATACTTGTCACTCTTGATTCACTACATATCCCGGTACACCGTCGGAGGCATCCATATAGAGTCATACTTTGTTTTAGAATCGAGTTGTAATCATTGAGTTGTAAATAAATAAAAGTGTGATGATCATCATTCAATAGAGCATTGTCCCAATAAAAAAAAGAGAAAGGCCAAAGAAAAAAAGAAGGCCCAAAAAAAGAAAATAAATAAAAAGGGGCAATGCTACTATCCTTTTACCACACTTGTGCTTCAAAGTAGCACCTTGATATAGCGAGTCTCATATATTGTGCTTCAAAGTAGCACCATGTTCTTCATATAGAGAGTCTCATATGTTGTCACTTTCATATACTAGTGGGAATTTTACATTATAGAACTTGGCTTGTATATTCCAATGATGGGCTTCCTCAAAATTGCCCTAGGTCTTCATGAGCAAGCAAGTTGGATGCACACCCACTAGTTTCTTTTGTTGAGCTTTCATACATTTATAGCTCTAGTGCATCCGTTGCATGGCAATCCCTACTCACTCACATTGATATCTATTGATGGGCATCTCCATAGCCCGTTGATACACCTAGTTGATGTGAGACTATCTTCCCCTCTTTTTTGTCTTCTCCACAACCACCATTCTATTCCACCTATAGTGCTATATCCATGGCTCACGCTCATGTATTGCATGAAGATTGAAAAAGTTTTGAAAAAGTTAGAGAATGAAACAATTGCTTGGCTTGTCATCGGGGTTGTGCATGATTTAAATACCTTTTGTGGTGAATATGGAGCATAGCCAGACTATATGATTTTGTAGGGATAACTTTCTTTGGCCATGTTATTTTGAGAAGACATAATTGCTTTGTTAGTATGCTTGAAGTATTATTACTTTTATGTCAATATAAACTTTTGTCTTGAATCTTTCTAATCTGAATATTCATACCACAATTAAGAAGATTTGCATTGAAATTATGCCAAGTAGCACTCCGCATCAAAAATTCTCTTTTTATCATTTACCTACTCAAGGATGAGCAGGAATTAAGCTTGGGGATGCCTGATACGTCTCCAACGTATCTATAATTTTTGATTGCTCCATGCTATATTATCTACTGTTTTGGACTATATTGGGCTTTATTTTCCACTTTTATATTATTTTTTGGGACTAACCTATTAACCGGAGGCCCAGACCATAATTGTTGTTTTTTTGCCTATTTTAGTGTTTCGAAGAAACGGAATATCAAACGGAGTCCAAACAGACTAAAACTTTTGGGAACGTGATTTTCTCACCGAACATGATCCAGGAGACTTGGACCCTGCTCAAAGGAACAAAAGAGGCGGCCACGAGGGTGGGCCCCCCCTAGGGCGCGCCCCTGCCTCGTGGGCCCCTCGTTGCTCCTCCGGCGTGCTTCTTCCTCCTATATATACACACATACCCCCAAACGATCATAACAGGAGCCAAAAACCTAATTCCACCGCCGCAACTTTCTGTATCCATGAGATCCCATCTTGGGGCCTGTTCCGGAGCTCCGCTGGAAGAGGGCCGTCATCACGGAGGGCTTCTACATCATCCTAGCCACTCCGATGAAGTGTGAGTAGTTTACCTCAGACCTTCGAGTCCATAGTTAGTAGCTAGATGGCTTCTTCTCTCTCTTTGAATCTCAATACAAAGTTCTCCCCCTCTCTTGTGGAGATCTATTTGATGTAATCTTCTTTTTGCGGTGTGTTTGTTGAGACCGATGAATTGTGGGTTTATGATCAAGTCTATCTATGAATAATATTTGAATCTTCTCTGAATTATTTTATGTATGATTGGTTATCTTTGCAAGTCTCTTCGAATTATCCGTTTGGTTTGGCCAACTAGATTGGTAGTTCTTGCCATGGGAGAAGTGCTTAGCTTTGGGTTCGATCTTGCGGTGTCCTTACCCAGTGACAGAAGGGGCAGCAAGGCACGTATTGTATCGTTGCCATCGAGGATAACAATATGGGGTTTATTTCATATTGCATGAATTTATCTCTCTACATCATGTCATCTTGCTTAATGTGTTACTCTATTTTTAACTTAATACTCTAGATGCATGCTGGATAGCGGTCGATGAGTGGAGTAATAGTAGTAGATGCAGAATCGTTTCGATCTACTTATCACGGACATGATGCCTATATACATGATCATGCTTAGATATTCTCATAAGTATGCTCAATTCTGTCAATTGCTCAACAGTAATTTGTTCACCCACCGTAGAATACTTATGCTCTTGAGAGAAGCCACTAGTGAAACCTATGGCCCCGGGTCTATTCTCATCATATCAATCTCCATCACTTTAATCTTGCTTTGCTTTTTTACTTTGCCTTTAATTTTTACTTTGCATCTTTATACCAAAAATACCAAAAATATTATATCTATCAGATCTCACTCTCGTAAGTGACCGTGAAGGGATTGACAACCCCTAATCGCGTTGGTTGCGAGTAGCTATCGTTTTGTGCAGGTACGAGGGACTTGAGCGTGGCCTCCTACTGGATTGATAGTTTGGTTCTCAAAAACCGAGGGAAATACTTACGCTACTCTGTTGCATCATCCCTTCCTCTTCGAGGAAAACCAACGCAAGCTGAAGACGTAGCAATACCCCACTATCACCACAAGTATTCATATTCAAGACTTATGTCAAGTGCTCTGAAATGCATAAAAGTATTCAATCCGATAAAACGAAATCTCAAAGGGAAACTCAATTCATCACAAGATATAGAGGGGAAAACACCATATGATCCGACTATATTAACAAAGCCCGTGATACATCAAGATAATGACATCTCAAGAATGCGAGATAGAGAGAGATTAAACACAAAGCTACTGGTACAAACCCTCAGCCCCAAGGGTGGACTACTCCCTCCTCATTGTGGTGGCCGTCGGGATGATGAAGATGGCCACCGGAGATGATTTACCCCTCCGGCAGGGTGCCGAAATGGGGTCTAGATTGGTTTTTGGTGGCTATAGAGCCTTGCGGCAGTGGAACTTCTCATCTAGGTTAACCCTGAAGGGTTTTGGAATATTTGTGAATTTATAGGGTAAAGAGGGGGTGCGGGAGGCCACCGAGGTGGGCACAACCCACCTGGGCACGCCTGGGCCCCCAGGCGCGCACTGGTGGGTTGTGCCCCCCTCGGGGCACCCCCAGGTGCTGCTCTGGCCCATCATGGGTGTTCTGGTCCATCAAAATTCTTCAAAAAGTTTCGCGGTGTTTGGGCTCTGTTTGATATTGATTTTCCGCGATGTAAAAAAAAGAGAAAAACAACAACTGGCACTGGGCACTAGGTCAATAGGTTAGTCCCAAAAAATGATATGAAGTTGCTATAAAATGGTTGTAAAACATCCAAGAATGATAATATAACGGCATGCATACTTCATAAATTATAGATACGTTGGAGACGTATTAGCATCCCAAGCTTAATTCCTACTCGTCCTCGAGTAGGCAAATGATAAAACAAATAATTTATGAAGTGTGAATGCTAGCAAAGTGCACAAGTTTGATCAATGACAATTTCAGTCAATTTTCCTAGCATCATAACAACAATTCTTTCTTTATAAAACTTCTCATGTCATAGTAGCAACCAATTCACGTGCTAAGGTTCAAACAATGAATTCTCTTGAAACTCAACAACCTATGTTCTCAATCACCAAGCAATTGCAATTCAACTTATTCAACTGAGTTTAAGTATGAGCTCCACATACTCAACCACCATATAGTCTTCTATGATTTCTAACACTCACTGCATACACATGAGCAAAACATTTCAACCGAACACATAGAAAGATAGGGGCTTATAATTTTGCCTCCCAACATATTCACCTCAAGGGTGATGTCAACAATAATAACTCATGCTACCCATATTCAACTGGACATATGTGCCTAGATCTTTCCTCACCACATGATGCTTGCCAAAAGAGAAAAATAAAAAGGAATAGAGAGAAAAACTTTGACTCTTTGCATAAAAGTAAATACATAAAAGTAAAAGATAGGCCCTTCGCAGAGGGAAGCAGAGGTTGCCATGCACTTATTTGTCTGTATGCTCAACCCCTTAGTGCAAAAGAACGTCACGTTATATTTCCCCTTATGACAGCAACCTTTATTATGCAGTCCGTCGCTTTTATTACTTTGCCATCACAAGTTCGTACAACGCTTAATTTTCTCTCACACTAAATGATCTAACATTTTTAGAAGCAATTTTTATTGCCTTATTGCACCGATGACAACTTATTTGAAGGATCTTGCTCAATCCTTAGGTAGGTATGGTGGACTCTTGAAAATAAGATTTGGGTTTAAGGGTTTTTGGATGCACAAGTAGCATCTCTACTTGGTGAGGAATTTTTGGCTAGCAAAGATGGGGGGCAAGCAGCACATGTTGAAGGTTCTATGACAATATAACTTCTATGTGAATGTGAACAAACATAAACTATGACGTTGTCTTCCTTGGCCAACGTCAACAATTTTGGCATATAATACCTTGCCGCTCCCACCACCCCTCCGGCGATCTTCACCCCTCTCCATTGATTCCTTGATCCTTTCCGGCCATCTTGTCCGGCATCTTCTCTGGATCAAGGCAATACCCATCTCCTATGGGTTCGTCTGGTGGATCTACCCTTGGCTTGGATTTCTCCAAGGGTAGGGTTTTCTCTGATGAAGTTTTCAGATCTACTGGCCGTACAATTCATCCGATGGGAAGAGGGAGGGCTTTTATTGTGATCGTGTCTTTCAGTAGGAACGCCTTTCGCCTGTCAGAAGATTCTATGGGGGCGGCGCTGGAAGCTGCACTTGGTGGATCGGCAATTGATCTTCGGGTTAGTCATGTTAAGGAAAAAGTTTTTTCATTTCAAGTCTCTTGCAAGCAGGTTGGCTTCATTATTATGGATCTACGCTCTTTTACTTGTGATTTGTTCAAGTGTTACTTCCATCTTTGGGGTAATGGAGGCCCAATTGGGTTCGAGAACTTAAGATCTGGCGAAAGGAATGTGACGCTGAATGGATTCTGATTAGTCCATCTAAGCGTAGGTCCTTGTTAGGTCTAATGGCGACGCATAAGCCCCCGGTTCGATCATCTCTCAAATCTTCAAATTCTACAAGAAAGAAGCTATCTTTTGCCACGTTTGAAAAGTATTCCCTTGCAAGGGTTATAGATATCCAGCTACTCAGAATTGCATTGATACTATAGTTGATGGAGGGTATAATCTTTCTACTCATGAGCGTGTAGTCATTCGACAACCTCCTGCTCTTGACTTGCATTGGACGGTGGCTAGGCCACCCATCATGTTTGGTACAGTTAATTTGTCGCCGGAGTTACACCGACTGGCCGTTGTGCCTCCATCCGGTCCGGTTTCTGTGGATCCGCAGCCCGTGATTTCTGGTAATCTCTCGGCGCAATTTGAGGAAGCGGGAACTGCTCTAATTCAAAATGGGTGTTTAGAATCGGGCCCATCTTAGTTGGTCAGCCCACAATATGAGGGCTCAATGTCTCACGGTTCTCTTGCTTTTGGTGGGCTTGAAGCTGGCCCATCTGCTTCTGGGCCCTCGACCTTGGGCTGGTTTCTTCTGGGTGCCAGGGCCTGGAGGGCGATTCGATAGAAATTCCATCCACACAAGAGGCAGCCCGGCAGTTTGACGCCATGGTCGATGACATGGTGGACCGAGTATTAACATGTACTGTATGCGCTCAGAAGGGCCACATGGCAGCCTCTTGTGGAATGCGAGCGGTCTGCTCGGCTTGCTCCCGTGTGGGTCACTCTAGACATGAGTGTAATGATTTTGCTCGGTCTCATGGATTGGTTTGGAGGCATAGCTCGTTGCAACAAAGTACGAGTATTTCGGAAACCTCAGCTGATCAGGGGAAGGGAGCCGGAGTTATTGGGATATCTAGTCCTGTCACATCGCCACCGCCCACATTGCCCCAATCTTCTCCCCCTCCTACCAAAGAAACCCCCTGCTCTCCCAAAGAAACCCTCTGCTCGTCGCCGCTGCAGCCGGCCATGGCGAACTTTGAGCTCGACCTGCATTGCCTTGTGCCACCAGGGCATCACATCATTGATGGTGGGGATCAGCGTCTACCCCGCACCTTCT
The DNA here is from genome assembly GCF_002162155.2 of Triticum dicoccoides. Classification (NCBI taxonomy): domain Eukaryota; kingdom Viridiplantae; phylum Streptophyta; class Magnoliopsida; order Poales; family Poaceae; genus Triticum; species Triticum dicoccoides. Next base: position 741,534,343 of record NC_041382.1, on the reverse strand, counting down.
TCACGCCGGCGACTCGCCCCCCTCGACGCCATGAAGATTACATGGTTGCTGAGGTTATGCCTGCTCCGGAGGGACCCCTCAGGCCTGTCAGAGAGGAAGTGGTGCAGTTTCTTCAGAACAGAGGTACTTTTGTCCGTTCTTCTCAGCCATGGTTTCATGGGGTCGGTCTGTTTCAAGTTCGGGATCCGTCTGTCAGATACAGTTTGATCCAGCATCCGCCGTTTGCTTTGGGTAATGATCGGTTTGTTAGATTCATGAAGCATGATGAGGGGGAAAACTTTAAAGGAAATCATGGTTTTCGTAAGGGTTGGCTCAAGTTTGTTGGGATTCCCCTGGATTATCGCACGACAGAGTATATTTCGCAAGCAGTAGGTACTTTTGGAAAATTTCACTCTTGGGATAGTGAAGATCCGTACCTGGTCCGTACTGTTGTGGAGGCAAGCTTTCCAGATACGCCTCTGGTGATGTGGTTTTTGGGGATTATGCTGAATGGGGGGTGCTCAAGTTTCATGGACTGCTGCATGTTATGTTCTTGGGGCAGATTTTGCTGATCAGATGCCCAATGATGAGGATCCAATGCCTTTGGATGTGTGATGCCCGGATAATTAAGCTACAGTAACTCCACGCTAATGATGCCAAGTCATCATCATTATGAAAAAAAATCAATCAAGAAATATTTCAAACTCAATTCAAATTCAAGTTTCAAGATAAGTTTTCATTTCTCAAAACTGTCAAACAGAAATGTTCGTTGGGTTGCAAATATTCACTATTTAGTTTTCATGCATAAACATACATTATTTGAGTTAATAAATCGCCTCCAACCTATTTAAAACAGGACCAAAACAATCCCATTTAACCTATTTACTTTTAAGCAAAATTCAAGTGAGTTCAACTAAGCTCCAAACTTTTTATGGCAAGGCCAAATATTGCATTGCATTTATTGCCAAGTTACATTATCTGCAAAAGTCATTTGATGGTTTATTTAAATACAAAAACTGTTTCTGTAAAAGAAAAGGTAGAAAAACAAGAAAATAGAAGAAGGCCTAAAACTACTTTGCCGCTGGGCCTAGCCCAACAGGCCGATCCAGCCAGCCCAACCCCCACCCCAGTTGATCGCCCTGTTCCCCCGACTAGTCGCTACAGGGGCGAGCCCCGCCGGACCAGCTCGTCGGCATGGGCGAGGGGATAAGGACTGTCCCGCCTCCTCGGTCCTCTCCCCCTGCTCCACTCCCCCACTTCCCCCAGATCCGCCTTCCCTTCTCGTTCCTCACCCCTCCTTCCTCCCTTCCGCTCGGGACTCACCTTGCCGGGCGTGTCCGTCACCGGCCACCTCGCCCGGTCGCGCCCACCAAGGTCCCCAGCGCTTGAGGATGTGTCGAGAAGCCGCGTCGCCGTCGACTACGTCGGCTACATGGACGGGATCCACCCCGGAGCGCCTGCATCGCCGCCACGCCTCGTCTTCTTCTTCCTCGGCTCCGACGCACTCCGCGACGGTTCCGGAGCCAGCGAGCCTTCCTCGAGCTTCCTTTTGCACACCTACAGGCTCCCGGTGAGCCGCGCGTCCCCTCCTCCCGTTCTCCTCTACTCCCGTTGACGAACACCCCCCGTAGCCACCGTCCCTGAGCACACCCGAGCTCTCCCGTACGTGTACGCGTACGCATACGTGTGTGCCGCGCTGCTGCTCCTTGCTGATGCTGCTTTGCACCTGCTGCCGTCTCCGGCTACTGTCGCGCTATGCCGCCCCTTCCCATGCTCGGCTCGCCCCGCACGCGCGCCCACTGGTCGTTGCCTGCCGCTCCCCTTGCGCCCACGCGCGCACCCGCTCCGCCTGCTATAGTCGCGCTCACCATAACTGCAGCCATGTCGCGCGCGCTCCGTCACTGCGTGCACCACGCCGGCCGTGCCCGCTTTCGCCTGAACGCGCCCGCCTCCGCACGGCCTCGCCGGGTCCGTGCGTCGCCCGCTGCGCTGCAGCCGCCGCCGCCTACTGCACTCGCTAGCGCCGCGCAGCACCACTGCTTGCCCGAAGCTGCAGCTGCTCATGCCCGTCCCTGGCCACACGCGCAGTTGACTGCGCCATGGCCGGGCCGGCTTCGCCGGTAGCTACTCTGTTGCCGCTGCCTGCTGCTATGCAACACTGCTACAGTAACATTCAGTTACTGTAGCAGTAGCTAGCTTTACTGACTTTACGCTGACTAGCTCTCTAAACAGCCCCTAAACAGCATTAAGACAAGTCCTAAGATGGGTAAAAATTATATGAACGGAAAGTAGACGTAACAAGCTTCATTTTGTTCCATTGGACCTGTTTCAGATAATGCATGGATTAAACCCTACAAAAATCACAAAATGCTATCTTGTGTTAAAAGGAATAGAGTTACTCCCTAGCATAGTGTGTGTACATGAGTGTGTAGTGTGTAGGCACCACAGCCGTGTGTGGCCGGCTATGCCACACCCTGGCCAGCCTTTTAGTTAGTTTATAATTAGTAGTACTAGCTAATTTATCCAATATTAGATGACATGTGGACCCACTAATGGTTTAGAGAAAAACAAATTTAAAATAATTGTCTAAGTCAACGACATGTGGCCCCTTACACTGTTCATATATTGACTAGTTAATCTTTGACTAGGTCAACCCAATCCCTGGCCCCACTGTCATACACTATGCTAGAATAGCACTAGGAGACAAAATTATTTTACTGTGTAATTTCTAAATATAAGTAAATCAAAAAAATAATATAAATTAATCCATAACTCGGATGAAAATACTTTGTACGTGAAAGTTGCTCAGAACGACGAGAAGAATCCAGATACGCAGCCCGTTCGTCCGCCACGCATCCCTAGCATAGTGAACACACAACTTATCCCCTCCGGTTCATCTGTCCGAAAACGCGAAACGCCGGGAATACTTTTCCGGATGTTTCCCCCTTCACCGGTACCACCTCGTACCGCATTAGGGCACACCTAGCCGCACGCTTTGTCATGTCATGCATCGTCATGCATTTGTTTGTGTTATAATTATTGTTTCTTCCCCCTCTTCTCTCGCTAGACACCGAGACCGACGCTGCTGCTACCCAGTACGACTGTAGGATCGAAAGTATGTCTAGAGGGGGGGGGGGTGATTAGACTACTTCACCAAATAAAAACTTAACCTTTTCCCAATTTTAGTTCTTGGCAGATTTTAGCTATTTTAGGACAAGTCAAGCAATCATCACACAATTCAAGCAAGCATGCAAAGAGTATATTGGCAGCGGAAAGTAAAGCATGCAACTTGCAAGAATGTAAAGGGAAGGGTTTGGAGAATACAAACGCAATTGGAGACATGGATGTTTTTCCCGTGGTTCGGATAGGTGGTGCTATCCTACATCCACGTTGATGGAGACTTCAACCCACGAAGGGTAACGGTTGCGCGAGTCCACACAGGGCTTCACCCAAGGATAACGGTTGCGCGAGTCCACACAGGGCTCCACCCACGAAGGGTCCACGAAGAAGCAACCACCCACAAAGGGTCCACGAAGAAGCAACCTTGTCTATCCCACCATGGCCATCGCCCACACAGGACTTGCCTCACTAGCGGTAGATCTTCACGAAGTAGGCGATCTCCTTGCCCTTACAAACTCCTTGGTTCAACTCCACAATCTTGTCGGAGGATCCCAAGTGACACCTAGCCAATCTAGGAGACACCACTCTCCAAGAAGTAACAAATGGTGTGTAGGTAATGAACTCCTTGCTCTTGTGCTTCAAATGATAGTCTCCCCAACACTCAACTCTCTCTCATAGGATTTGGATTTCGTGGAAAGAAGATTTGAGTGGAAAGCAACTTGGGAAGGCTAGAGATCAAGATTCATATGGTAGGAATGGAATATCTTGGTCTCAACACATGAGTAGGTGGTTCTCTCTCAGAACATATGAGTTGGAATGGTGTGTGTGTTCTGATGGCTCTCTCTTCGAATGAGAAGGAGGTGGAGGGGTATATATAGCCTCCACACAAAATCCAACCGTTACACAGTTTTCCAATCTCGGTGGGACCGAATCAATAAACTCGATCGGACCAAAAATGTAAACCTAGTGACCGTTAGTGATTTTCGGTGGGACTGACATGCAACTCGGTAGGACCGATATGGTTAGGGTTTGGGCATAACGTAATCTCTGTGAGACCGATTACACAAACTCAGTGATACCGAATTTGGTAATTAGCTAACCAGAGAGTTGGTCAGGCAAACTCGGTGGGACCGATTTGCTCTTTCGGTGAGACCGAGTGGAACTCGGTGAGACCGAAAAGTTACAAAGGGGAAACACTGAGTTTACATTGCAATCTCGGTGGGACCGATTCACTCTTTCGGTGAGACCGAAAAGTTGCGAAAGGGAAACAGAGAGTTTGCAACCCCATCTCGGTGAGATCGAGATCCTTATCGGTAGAACCGAATTGCTAGGGTTTGGCAGTGGCTTATGACAAATCAAAACTCGGTGGCGCCGGATAGGAAGAATCGATAGGACCGAGTTTGGCTTAGGGTTTAGGTCATATGTGGATATGGGAAAGTAGTTGAGGGTTTTTGGAGCATATCATTAAGCACATGAAGCAAGAGGCTCATTAAGCAACACCTCATCCCTCCTTGATAGTATTGGCTTTTCCTAAAGACTCAATGTGATCTTGGATCACTAAAATATAAAATGAAGAGTCTTGAGCTTTTGAGCTTGAGCCAATCCTTTGTCCTTAGCATTTTGAGGGTTCCACTTTCACATCCATGCCATGCCAATCATTGAGCTTTCCTGAAATAATCATCTTGGAATAGCATTAGCTCAATGAGCTATATGTTGTTATGAATTACCAAAACCACCTAGGGATAGTTGCACTTTCAATCTCCCCCTTTTTGGTAATTGATGACAACATATAGATCAAAGCTTCGACAAATGATAATAAGCATGAAATATATCGTCGCTTTGAGAAGTATGTGATAAGTAAGAGCTCCCCCTAAATTTGTGCATATTTAAAATTTGCTTTGGACTGCAAATGCACAAGGAGTTAGAGTCATGGGTTACTCTTCCATGTCACATACATTTTGGTGGAGCGCTTAAAATGATAAGAATGAAATACATGCACTCATCACCAAGAATAGTGAATGATCACATAAGATAGATAGGATAATAGCATTAAGCAAACATTAAGTGTAGCTTATGATCAAACACATGATCATCAATGTCTCACAAGCATAGTATCTCAAGCACTCAAAAGCAAACAAGTTCGAAAAACCACCAAATAAAGCAAGAGAGAAAAGCAACACTCTCTCTCTCGAAGCCTATGATCTATACATCTTCTCCCCCTTTGGCAACAAGTTACCAAAAAGTTCCTAGAAAATGCATAGCACTAGATCGACGCTCAGGCTTGATCTTCTGGTGGTGGTGTAGTCCGGATCACTCCAAGGACGAAGGCTTTGGTAGATGCTGAAGTAGACGCTGGGGTTGGAGCTGAAGTAGATGCTGGAGCTGGTGGAACTGAGGCTGTGGCTGGTGCTGAGGTGGTGGCTCTTGTGTCAGCAACTGGCACGGCAGACGACCTCGGACCTCGTGGCACTCTGGTAAAGGCATGAGTAGTAGTCCTGCCTCTCCTCTCCTGCATGTCCTCCTGGAGCTGCTCCACTGCAGACTGAACTTCCGTTACTTTGACATCCAAGTCATAGAACTTCTGTTCCATGATTCTTTCTAGGCTCTGCTGATTTTGAGTGGGGGTGGCCAGCCTTTGCTCAATCCTCAGTGTGGATGCAATCAAGTAACCAAGCTGCTCTTGTTTGGTCTTCAAGAAGTATTCAGATGCCTCCTCTTGAGTTGGCATCTTGGCAGCTTTCTCCTTTCTTGCCTTCTCCTTTGCGTATGCTTGGGCAGATGATGGCTCGTTCTCAGTCATGACAACTTGATTGTCCTCAAAATCTGGATGGATGGGCAAATGTTCCTTGTCCAATAAATATATGCCCGTGCCCATCTTGGAGTTGATGAGCTCCTGAATCTGAGGGGCATATCCGCAACTCCTCTTCTGGTCTGCTGCAGTCCTCTTGATTGTTTCCACTATGAGGCTCATCACTTTGAACTTCTGGGGCACATCAAACACATGTAGCAAGTTGATAGCATGGCCTTTGATCATCTTGTGATCACCTGACTTAGGCAATAAGGTGTGCCTCAAGATCCAATTGATAGTTGGGAGCCCTGACAGAAGGTAATGTACTGAGCCAAACTTGAAGGTATCAAGTGCTTCATTTGGGATCTCCTTGTAAATATTTGACATTGAGTTGTGGTCCATCTTCTTCTTGGCATAGATATCCATGTCATCATCTTGCTCCTCTGGGGCATTAATCAATTTTGCCCATTCCTCAACAGTGGATTGGTACCTCGTACCCTCAGACATCCATGTGATCCTCCCATCTGGATAAAAATGTGTTGTGGAGTAGAACTGCATGATAAGCTCCTCGTTCCACTTTGTGAGCTTCTGCCCAACAAAGTCAGCTACTCCACAAGCTATGAAGTTGTCTTGCGCTCCAGGATAGTGCTCCTCATTGTCCTTGATGTATGTCCAATCAACCTATCGCATATCACAGACAATGGGCTTCTTATCTAGCAGCACTGTCTCATAAAAATCCTGCTGCTCCTTGGTGTGAAACCTGTAGTCAACTGCTGTCCTTCTCCTTGAAGCATACGGGTCTGCTTCTCTCCACTTCCTCAGCCCTGAATCCCTCCTAAGCTTCATGTCCTCAGCCACAGGATGAGCATCGTTGTGGTCTGGGATCTTGGGCTGTAGCTTTCTCAGAACTTGTTCTTCATCCTCTTCTTCAGCAATAGTCTCAGGCACTGAGGCCTTGTTTTTCTCAGCTGCAGGAATGCTTCTTGTGTTCCTCTTTGGCTTTGGCTTTGGAGCTGGCTTGGCCTTGGAGGCAGCTCCCCCTGATTTTATGGCATCTCCCATTAGCTTGGGTGCCTTGGGCGCTGGTGCAGCTACCTCTTCTTCTTCTTCCTTTTCCATGATGGAAGCTTTGCCAAGCACTCTAGCCACAGTCTTCTTCACCCTTTCCTTTCTTTTCTTGCCCTCAGCTGCAACTGGCTCTATGGGCTTCTCAATTGACATTCTGGCCTTTGACATTGGCTGCCTGCCTGCTGGCCTTTTGATTTTCAGCCCTGGCTTTGTGCCTTGAGCTGGCTCAACTCTCTTGGAAGTGGCCTCTTCCTCTGCCACATAGTCTTCATCTTCGGAATCTGAAGTCCTCTTCTTCCTCTGTCTCGTGGCAGCCTTTGGCAAGTTGCTAGGGGTGCTCCTTCTGCCGTCATCTGAAGAACTTGAGGGACTAGTGCCCTCACTCATCACCACTTGCTGTTCTGACACATTCTGGCTATCACTTTGATCAGACATGCTGCAAACTGACTGCTGACCCTGTGAACAGATTATAGATGAGGTAGAAAGGATGAGCATCACAAAATGCAGAGATTTTTGCAAAAAGAATGATCCAAAAACTTAGTTTTAGTTTCCCACTGAAATCATCTTGGATCTACCGATTTTCAAACTCGGTGATACCGAAGCAGTTTTGGAACCTAAACTAGTGAACTCGGTTGGACCGAGTCACAGTTCGGTGGCACCGAGACTGCTAGGGTTTCATAGAGTTCCAAAATCGGTCACACCGATAAGTAATTCTCGGTCAGACTGAGTCTCACTTGTGCAATGGCATAAGCCAAATCGGTGGGACCGAGTTTTTCAACTCGGTGGGTCCGAGATGGTTTCGGCGGAAACCTAAACCTAGAATTTTCGAATCAAACCTAATCTATGAGTGTTTTGACTAGATAGGGGTGTTTCAATCGTGGCAAGAATCATGAAGAACACAATGTGCTAGGAATCAGATTGGAGAATAGCACAAAGATCAAGTCCATACCCTAGTTCGGCGGGGACTTGCTACGGCGGCAACGGCGGGGCAGAATTCCCGTTGACGGCGACGGAGACCAGCGATTGGAGGCGGCTGGCGGCGAGAAGATGATCCGGAGACCACGTTGGCAGAGCAGGCTATCGCGCGGGCGAAGGGGTTCGGAGAAATTTCCAAAATTTTGCCTGTGACTATATATAGCCTGACCCTGTCGGTGTGACCGAGTGGAACAACTCGGTGGCACCGAGATTCATAACTGCGTGCAGTTACTGAAACTCGATGTGACCGAAATGTTCAAATCGGTTGCACCGAGATCAAAAACCTAGATCAACTTAATGATCTCGGTAGGACCGAAAGTGGAGTATTGGTCAGACCGAGAATCATAAAGAGGTTTTGGAAGTTTAAGTCTATGACGAATCGGGGACTCCGAGCGCTCCTCACACAGAGTGGTTCGAATCTGACTTGATCAAATTTTGTGATGCAGCATGAATAGAGTTTGAGATGAGAAAAGCATAGATAGCTAGAGGAGGTTCTTAGGCATTCTTGTCCATCCACTTGGCAAAAAGAAATAAAGCCTAACAATCAAAACAACAAGTGGATGTCCTCGAATGAGTAAAATATGCAACCAGCATGCTCACACAATAAGATGGCAAATGAAATATGTGACAAGGCATGCACAACCAATTCTAGCATCTATCAAGCAATTTGCGATGACTAGGTCATCTATATATGAGTATATTGACTTAGGAGTCAAGTGAGAGCACTTGATCATAGGTCATACTCATCGTTTAAGCTCAAGTGGGGTTACCACTTTTACATAAAGCATTGTTGTGTTCACATCTTTAGAGTTGCTTTAGCTCAAGTCTTAGAGTAAAGCTCCCCCTAGATGTGATATCCCCCCTAAGAGGGATGAACTAACCTTGGGTTTTGTCGATGATGACTTCATGTAGATGTTGAAGATGTGGATGCTCAATGTTGATGTAGATCACTTGGAGCTATCCGTTTGAGTGAATTGCACTTTCAATACCTACATGGGTTAGTCCCACAAGGAACAAACAAGGATATCCATAGACATAGAGTGATGCACACAAAAGATGATGTCCATGAAAACTTTTAGGTTACCTTGTCCCTTGTCTTACCAACAAGAGGGTTTGTGACTCCTTGAACTAGTGCACGATGTGGAAGTTGATTGCACTTGTTCTTGCCAAAATGATAAGAGTGAAGTATGTTGGCGGAGTCACCCTCAAGAACTCTCTAGTTCTTCTTCTTTTGGATCCACATCATCTTGATGGGAATCCTTGGAGTCGTAGTCGTACTTGATGAAGTGGAACTTGAAGTAGTCTTGGGAATCCACTTGACTAAGGTCTTAGGAGCTTCTTCAAATGCATCAATTTCCTCTTGAAGCTTGTCCTTGCCTTTTTGCTTGTAGTCTTGTGGTGGAAGATCATCTTGAGCTTGTGTCCCCTTGAAAGAAGCATCATACTTCTCTTGTTGAGGGACAAACTTTGTCTTGGGGTATTGATCTTCTTCCCACTCAACTCCATTGGCATTGAACTTTCGTTCAAAACCAACACCTTGATTCTTCCAGTGCATTCCTTGCTTGCGCACAATTTCCTCGAATTGCTTACTCCCGGCAAGGCTTTTGTACACTCCTTTCTCTATAATTCCCTTCAATAAACTATTTTCTTGCTCAAGTGTAACTTGGCTAAGAGAATCATTAGTGGAATCAAGAGAACTACTAGAAGCAACAATATTGGATTTAACATGATCATTGTTACTGCTAGAGGAAGAATCTTTCTTGTTACTAGACTTGACTTGAGGCATGTAAGTAGATAAGAGTAAACGCTTGGCAATGTAAGAAGAACTTTTCTTGCGGAGATCATTATTGATTGCCTTTAAGAACTCATGCTCTTGCTCAAGATTGAGCTTTTCAAAGCGTAATTTCTCATGAGCTCTTAAAAGTTCTCGATGATCTTCGAAGATAGTTTCATGAGCTAACTTAAGAGTGTTTAGTTCTTTAGTTAGAGCCTCAATCTTCTCCTTATCATTGTCATTCGTTTTATCTTGATTAGCATGTTTAATTGACGTTTCATCATAGTATTCATCACTAGAGTTGTCAACAAGCAAATCATCACCTAACAAGTCGTCTTCATCACTATTGAAATCAACATACTCGGGGTGTGTTACCTTAGGACCTTTGGCCATGAAGCATCTTCCAATTCCTTCATTTGGTGAGTCAAATATGTCGTAGGAGTTGGTTGACACAAGTGCTAGACCGGCAACACCTTCATCTTGAGTATCTTCAGAGTCGGAGTGATAACTTCTCTTGGAGTGGCTCTCGGAGTCGGAGCCGGATACCCATTCACCAACATAAGCTTGATGTCTTCGTCTTGTGTAGCTCCTTGATGATATTTCCTTCCTTTCCGAATCCTTGCTTCTCCGTGAGTATCTTCGTTCATAACGATCATCTCTACTCCTTCTCTCTCTTGGTGGTGATTCTTTGCTTCTTCTTCTTGGAAAATCTTCTCTTCTCTTGTAGGGAGCCGTACACTCATTGGAATAGTGTCCGGGTCTTCCACAATTGTAGCAGTTTCGCTCTCGACTACAAGATCTTTTGTCATTGTAGGACCTTGACTTGAAGCTTCTATCTTTGCTTCTACTCTTGTAGAACTTGTTGAAGTTCTTCACCATTAAGCTCAATTCTTCATTGAAGTCTTGTTTCTCACTTGATGATGTAGGGGCTTCACATGAGGCTTTATAGGCACCACTTGATTTGTTGTGAAGTTCCTCTTTATCCTTAAGTGACATCTCATGAGCAACAATTCTTCCAATCACCTCTGTTGGCTTGAGATCTTTGTAATTGGGCATCATTTGGATCAATGTGCACACGGTATCATATTTTCCATCCAAGGCTCTTAGAATCTTCTTGATGATGACTCTGTCGGTCATCTCTTCACTTCCTAAGCCGGCAATCTCATTTGTGATGAGAGCAAGCCTAGAGTACATTTCAGCGGCACCTTCACCATCCTTCATCTTGAACTTGTCAAGTTGGCTTTGAAGCACATCCAACTTGGATTCCTTGACGGAGTCGGTACCTTCGTGCATATCAATCAAAGTGTCCCAAATTTCCTTGCGCGAGTCCACACAGGGCTCCACCCAAGGGTAACGGTTGCGCGAGTCCACACAGGGCTCCACCCACGAAGGGTCCACGAAGAAGCAACCACCCACAAAGGGTCCACGAAGAAGCAACATTGTCTATCCCACCATGGCCATCGCCCACACAGGACTTGCCTCACTAGCGGTAGATCTTCACGAAGTAGGCGATCTCCTTGCCCTTACAAACTCCTTGGTTCAACTCCACAATCTTGTCGGAGGCTCCCAAGTGACACCTAGCCAATCTAGGAGACACCACTCTCCAAGAAGTAACAAATGGTGTGTAGGTAATGAACTCCTTGCTCTTGTGCTTCAAATGATAGTCTCCCCAACACTCAACTCTCTCTCATAGGATTTGGATTTGGTGGAAAGAAGATTTGAGTGGAAAGAAACTTGGGAAGGCTAGAGATCAAGATTCATATGGTAGGAATGGAATATCTTGGTCTCAACACATGAGTAGGTGGTTCTCTCTCAGAACATATGAGTTGGAATGGTGTGTGTGTTCTGATGGCTCTCTCTTCGAATGAGAAGGAGGTGGAGGGGTATATATAGCCTCCACACAAAATCCAACCGTTACACAGTTTTCCAATCTTGGTGGGACCGAATCAATAAACTCGGTCGGACCGAAAATGTAAACCTAGTGACCGTTAGTGATTTTCGGTGGGACTGACATGCAACTCGGTAGGACCGATATGGTTAGGGTTTGGGCATAACGTAATCTCGATGAGACCGATTACACAAACTCGGTGAGACCGAATTTGGTAATTAGCTAACCAGAGAGTTGGTCAGGCAAACTCGGTGGGACCGATTTGCTCTTTCGGTGAGACCGAGTGGAACTCGGTGAGACCGAAAAGTTACAAAGGGGAAACACTGAGTTTACATTGCAATCTGGGTGGGACCGATTCACTCTTTCGGTGAGACCGAAAAGTTACGAAAGGGAAACAGAGAGTTTGCAACCCCATCTCGATGAGACCGAGATCCTTATCGGTAGAACCGAATTGCTAGGGTTTGGCAGTGGCTTATGACAAATGAAAACTCGGTGGCGCCGGATAGGAAGAATCGGTAGGACCGAGTTTGGCTTAGGGTTTAGGTCATATGTGGATATGGGAAAGTAGTTGAGGGTTTTTGGAGCATATCATTAAGCACATGAAGCAAGAGGCTCATTAAGCAACACCTCATCCCTCCTTGATAGTACTGGCTTTTCCTAAAGACTCAATGTGATCTTGGATCACTAAAATATAAAATGAAGAGTCTTGAGCTTTTGAGCTTGAGCCAATCCTTTGTCCTTAGCATTTTGAGGGTTCCACTTTCACATCCATGCCATGCCAATCATTGAGCTTTCCTGAAATAATCATCTTGGAATAGCATTAGCTCAATGAGCTATATGTTGTTATGAATTACCAAAACCACCTAGGGATAGTTGCACTTTCAACGACTACGGTGTTGACAACCCCTCTCTCGTGCCAGAGCAACCAGGCAAGCCTCCCCCTTGATCACTAGATATCGCCTATTCTTCTCTATACTGCTTGCATTAGAGTAGTGTAGCATGTTACTGCTTTTAGTTAATCCTATACTGCTGCATAGCCTGCCCTTGCTACTACTGTTGTTACCTTTACCTGCTATCCTACTGCTTAGTATAGGATGCTAGTGTTCCATCAGTGGCCCTACATCTTGTCCGTCTGCCATGCTATACTACTGGGCCGTGATCACTTCGGGAGGTGATCACGGGCATATACTATATACTTTACACTGTTACATTACTGGTGATACTGTTTGGAGATGGGGGCTGAAGGGGCAGGTGGCTCCATCCAGGTAGTGGTGGGCCTGATTTCCCGACGGCCCCCGACTGTTACTTTGTGGCGGAGCGGCAGGGCAGGTTGAGACCACCTAGGAGAGAGGTGGGCCTGGCCCTGGTCGGCGTTCGCGAATACTTAAACACGCTTAACGAGATCTTGGTATTTGATCTGAGTCTGGCCACTGGCTTATACGCACTAACCATCTACGCGGGGATAGTTATGGGCACTCGACGTCGTGGTATCAGCCGAAGACTTCGTGATGTCAGCGACTGAGTGGCGCGCGCTGGATTGGACCGTAAGCCTGCTCTTGTATTAAGGGGGCTAGTTCTGCTTCCGGCCGCGTTCGCAACATGCAGGTGTGCAAAGGGCGATGGGCCCAGACCCCTGTGCCATAGGAATTAGACCGGCGTGCTGACCTCTCTGTTGTGCCTAGGTAGGGCTGCGACGTGTTGATCTTCCGAGGCCGGGCATGACCCAGGAAAGTGTGTCCGGCCAAATGGGATCGAGCGTGTTGGGTTATGTGGTGCACCCCTGCAGGGAAGTTAATCTATTCGAATAGCCATGATCTTCGGTAACAGGATGACTTGGAGTTGTACCTTGACCTTATGACAACTAGAACCGGATACTTAATAAAATACACCCTTCAAAGTGCCAGATACAACCGATGGTCGCTGTCTCACAGGGCGACGAGGGGAGGATCATCGGTTAGGATTATGCTATGCGATGCTACTTGGAGGACTTCAGTCTACTCTCTTCTACATGCTGCAAGATGGAGGTTGCCAGAAGCATAGTCTTCGATAGGACTAGCTATCCCCCTCTTATTCCGGCATTCTGCAGTTTAGTCCTCATATGATACCCTTATTTCATTTGATACCAATGCATACATATGTAGTGTAGCTCCTTGCTTGCGAGTACTTTGGATGAGTACTCACGGTTGCTTTGCTCCCTCTTTTCCCCCTTTCTATACCATATTGCTGCGAACAGACGTTGGAGTCCAGGAGCCAGACGCCACCGTTGATGATGACTCCTACTACTCGGGAGGTGCCTACTACTACGTGCAGCCCGCTGACGACGACCAGGAGTAGTTTAGGAGGACCCCAGGCAGGAGGCATGCGCCTCTTTCGATTTGTATCCCGGTTTCTGCTAGCCTTCTTAAGGCAAACTTGTTTAACCTATGTCTGTACTCAGATATTGTTGCTTCCGCTGACTCGTCTATGATCGAGCTCTTGTATTCGAGCCTCCGAGGCCCCTGGCTTGTAATATGATGCTTGTATGACTTATTTTATTTGTAGAGTTGTGTTGTGATGTCTTCCCGTGAGTCCCTGATCTTGATCGTACATGTTTGCGTATATGATTAGTGTATGATTGAATCGGGGGCGTCACAGGATGGTAATCCTCATCCAATGCCTGGACACCTAATTCTTGACAACCTACCATTTGTTCTCCCGCCCTACCCAATGATTGGATGGAATGACGCGCCACTTGCACCCCCTCACCCTCTTGATAACCCTGTGGAGGCTGGCTGGGGCAATGCTCATTGGGGAGAGGAAGAGGACAACAATCAGCTTCCGCAGCCCGCCGTGCCAGAACAAGATCAAGTCTCCATTGTCATTGATCAACCTAAGGAATCTGAGTCTGTTGAGCAGCTCCTGCAGGTCTTTGAGCCACATCCACCTCTGATTGCTCAAGTTCAAGATCAACCTGTAGATGTGGTGCAAAATCCTCTGGCGATTGTGCCATATCAACCACCAGTAATTCAGCACCACCAGATCTTTGTTGGGATGGCCCGGATTGTGGCTGGACCCCCTCTTCCGCCTGAAATGCTTTGGAAGCGTTCTTTTGAGAATTGGATGTTTCATTTTTCAGTGAAAGAGGTGCCCAGGTCCATTTTCTTCAAGCCCCTGGGGACAGTCACCTATTCCAAGCGTAAGTGGTCAATTGCCTTTGATGATTCTCAGAGGATGTCTATGTTGGTCTCTAGCTTGCCCATTACTCTGCCTAGCAATATTTCAATTGTCACTGGGCGCCCAGTTGCTCGATGCTTGTTTGGTGACTTGTCTGCTGTTAGTTCTTCTGTGTCAAGTGAGGGGCTCTCTGTTGTTGTTGGGTCTCAAGGGCAGAATTCTGAATCTTTGACAGCTACTGATTCTGGGACAGTGGGGCTTTCTAGTCAGGAGGAGATTTCCTCTCCTGTGGTTTTCGCTATGGAGTCCAAGCCTCAACAGAAAAACCAGCGTGGTCGACGGAAGACATCTGCTCCTTTGGTGGACACTTCAGTTAGAAGGTGTACGAGAAGCGCGGCAAAGTTGGATGGTTTCAAATCTGTGGTTTTCGAGCAACTTTCACTCCAGCCTGCTAAAAGACGCCCTAGGTCCAAGCCCATGGAAGAGAAGGCCCGGCCCAATCCGGAAGCTGATGCTGGCATGGACAATACTGAAGATGTGGGCAATGACAACTCTGCAGATGTCCCTCCGCAGACGCCGCTCGGGGTGCTACAGGCAATTGGTGCTGAGCTGGAAATTGATTCCAAGCTGCTGTCTCGGGAGAAGCTTATGGCTAATCCTAAGGACTCCTCCTCCAGCAGTGCTTAAATGTTAAAGTTTCATGTTTTGTCTAGGTGTAACGAGCCTGTCAAATTTGTTGTCTGTTATGTCCTATCTGAACCTATGCACTGCGGTCGAGACTTGGCACTTTTGGTTTTCTATGATCTGGGTTGTGTGGCACTAGGTGTCATACTGTTTCTGCTATGTTTTTATATATTATCCTATGAATCAAATGTCAATGCATAGCTGGAAGGTTCTTTGTTGGAATGTCCGTGGATTGAATTCTGAAACAAGGCAGCGTGCGGTTAGGCAGAAAGTAACTGAAAGTCAATGTGCGGTTGTGTGCCTGCAGGAGACTAAGCTCTCGGAGTGCCCTCGAAATTTAATTAAGAGCATTTGTCATGTGGGTTTTGACCATTTTATTGAATCTCCTTCAAGGGGAGCTTCTGGTGGTATTATAACTGTGTGGCAATCAGATGTTTTCTTAGGCACTTTAATTGAAGTTAAGCCCTACGGGGTTGTGATAAGTTTCAAGTCTGTGCATAACGATGACAAATGGTACCTGGTCAATGTTTATGGACCCTGGCAAGGTGTCCTAAGGGATGAATTTGTCAGTTGGCTTTATAATTTAAATGTGCAACCTGAGCAAAATTGGCTGTTGTTGGGAGATTTTAACTTCATAAGATCTCTGGATAATAGAAATCTTCCTGGTGGTGATGTCAATGATACTTTCATCTTCAATGAGGTCATAGGCCATTTGGGCCTGCTTGAACTGCCTTTTAAGGGAAGAAGGTTCACATGGTCTAATATGCAGGATTTCCCTCTTCTTGAGCAGTTGGATTGGTTTTTTTACCTCTGCCAGCTGGATCGATCAATACCCAAATACTCAAGTCACACCTCTTGCCAAAACTGCATCAGATCATGTTCCTTGTGTGGTTGCAATATGTACTAACATCCCAAAAGCTCGCATATTCAGATTTGAAAATTATTGGGTCCATCAACCTGGTTTCATGGAGTGTGTTCAAGAGGTTTGGCAAAAACATTCTCATAAAACACACATATCAGCAGTTATTATGGACAAACTCAAATCTTTGAGGTTTGCTCTTAAGAAATGCCAGAAGGGTTTATCACATATTAAAACTCTGATTGAGAAGTGTAACTGGGTGATCTTTTGGCTAGATGAATTGGAAGACTCTAGGCCTCTATTCATATCTGAATCCAATTTCAAAAAACTGGTGAAGTTGCACCATGAACATCTTCTCCACCTGCAATTTTTATACTGGAAGAAGAGATGCACTACTAGATATATCAAAGTGGGTGAAACTCAAAATTCTTCCAAGCCATGGCAACTGAGAGATATAGAAAAAATTCAATTTCCACCCTACAGTTGTCTGATGGAACAGTCTCTTCAGACCATGACATAATTGCAAAGGAATTTCTGGAGAATTTTAAGGGAAGAATGGGAACAGTGAAGCCAATCTTTCTGGGCAATGACATCCTCTCTATTATCCCTAGGGTGCAGGGGCTAGATGTGCTCACTAGGCCTTTTGAGTCCAAAGAAATTGAATAGGTTATCAAGGAATTGCCTACTGACAAGGCTCCTGTACCAGATGGATTTAATGGCCTTTTTATGAAGAAGTGTTGGCCGATTATTTCAGGCGATTTTGTAACACAGGTCAATGAATTCCATGCTGGAACTACTCAGCTTGAAAATCTCAGTGAGGCCTTCATAACTCTCATCCCTAAGAAGTTGTCACCTGAAACTGCTGGAGATTTTCGGCCAATTTCTTTGACAAGTGTGGGGTTGAAATTCCTCACTAAGCTTGCTGCTAACAGGTTCCAAGATGAAATAACCAAATGTGTGCATAAGAATCAATATGGCTTTATCAAGTCAAGAACCATTCAGGATTGTATAGCATGGACTTTTGAGTACATTCACCAGTGCAATCAGTCAAAAAAGCCAATCATGTTACTCAAGCTTGATTTTGGAAAAGCCTTCGATTCCATTCAGATGAGGCAATTATAAAGATCTTGGTGGCAAAGGGCTTTGATAATAAATGGATCTCCTGGATACAACAATTGTTGTCCTCAGCAACCTCCTCAATCTTACTCAATGGGGTACCAGGAAACCATTTTAAGTGCAAGTGTGGGGTAAAGCAAGGTGATCCTATTTCACCTTTGATGTTTGTGATTGTTGCTGATCTGTTGCAGACGATGATTAATGATCATCTCAGTAAAGGTCTTCTTTCCTTGCCTCTAGTAACTCATGACCCTGACTACCCAGTGGTTCAGTATGCTGATGGCACACTGCTATTTGTGACTGCTGACTCTGCTCAATTGGAGGTGCTTAAGTCTGTTCTAAACTCTTTCTCCCTGGCAACTGGTTTGCAGATTAACTACCACAAATCATCAATGTACCCAATCAATGTGGATGCTACTACTACCAATGCTCTAGCTGCATAGTTTGGGTGCCAACTAGGGGTTATGCCATTCACATATTTGGGTTTGCCAGTGGGCACAACTAGGCCCAAAATTGTGGATCTGCTTCCACTAGTTGATTGTATGGAAAGAAGATTAACTGCTAGTTCATGGTTTCTGCCCCAAGGTAGCAGGTTGCAACTAGTAAACTCTGTTATCTCTTCATTGCCAATCTTTTTCCTTTGTAGTTTATCAATACCACAAGGGATTTTAAAACAACTAGAAAGAATTCAGAGACAATGCCTCTGGAGAAAATATGGTCAGGAGAAGGGGAATTCTCTGGCTGCTTGGCCTTTGGTCTGTAGGCCCAAACTTAAGGGTGGGCTTGGCATACTCAACCTGGGTCTACAAAATGAAGCTTTGTTAATGAAATTCCTCAATAAATTCTATAACAAAGTGGATGTGCCATGGGTTCATTTGATCTAGGACAGTTACTATTATCAGAGAGTTCCTCATGACACTGTTTTGTGTGGCTCCTTTTGGTGGAGGGACATCTGTAAACTAATGGATAAGTTTAGGGCTGTCTCTTCAGTCACTGTTGGAAGAGGGGACTCTTTGCTTTTTTGGTCTGATTCTTAGGAAATAGATAACTCATGCATCCCACTCCAAGATAGATTCCCCAGGCTTTTTTCCTTCTGCTTACAAAAGAATTCCTCTATTATGGAAGTGTTGCAGACTGGTGAGTTGCAGAGCATGTTCTCATTGCCCTTATCTGAATTGGCCTATAGGGAGTTCAATCAACTGTCTAGAATTATGACTGGGATTTCCCTTGATGTTGCTTCTAATGACTCCTGGCAATGGAAACATGGGAAGAAAGCTGGGTTTACAGCAAAGAAATACTATGACTTTGTTCATGAGCCAATTCCTGCCAACCCTCTTCTCAGTTGGATATGGAAATCCTGTTGTACTATGACAATTAAAATGTTTGCCTGGCTTGTCATTATGGACAGAGTAAACACAAAGGATATGATTCAGCGCAGGAAGTGGAAGATTAATGATGGTCCTGAATGTGTACTTTGTCCCATAGGAGCACTTGAAGACAGGAATCATTTATTCTTTCAGTGCAACTTCAGCATGAGAGTGTGGAACTATCTACAAATTACATGGCTCAACAGTCAAGATATGGTACAGATTGCACATCACGTCAGGAGGGATTTCAACAAGCCTTTCTTCTCTGAGGTGGTCTTCCTCACTTGGTGGAATATATGGAAAGTAAGGAATGACAAAGTCTTCAGGTATCTCAGACCTACTTTCAGGCAGTGGAGGAATGGCTTTGTCCAAGACATCTCTCTCTTGGCTCACAGAATCAAGTCAAAACACAGAGATGCTTTAATCAAATGGATTGATTTCCTGCCTCCTTGAGGGGCCCTGCATTTGTAATCCTTTTCTCCTTTTCTAGTTAGATCTTTCTTTCTCTGTCTAGAATAGTTTGTACAGTTTTATTTTCCTTCCTTTTCTGCCCAGTCCCTTCTCTTAAGGAACTCTTTGCTGTATTTGCTATTTCAAGTTTTAATAAATTGATGTGGGGTGTAAACCCTGCAGTCTTCAAGGTCAATTTTTTTTGGCATATAATATTTTGTTGGGGGCTCACAATCACAAAAGATTTCCATGATAGTGTACATATATGTGAAATTTATCTTCCTTATACTAATTATTCATGAATTGCTTGTATGACCAATATTGTGATTATCAAGCCTCAAAATATTTCACTTTTTAAACCCAATGTGAAGCTACTACTAGGCATGATATGATTTCAACTTCATGGCATTCAATTTATTCAGCAATTTACTCATAGGATATGAGTGAAGCAGAAGAGTAAATGACATGGAAAAGAGCTTCGTTGACAGTATGTGAATGCCGCTTACCTAGCCTCCCTGGTAACTATTTGAGGACTCTATTTTATTTAAAAACTTTCAGATCTAACTATTTTATTAAAAAAACAAGCAAAATAAAAATAAAATGACATTCTAAGAATAGCACAACTCATGTGAAGAAGCAAAAACTTAGGCTCGACCGATACTAACCGATAATTGTTGAAGAAGAAAGGTGGGATGCCTCTTCTTCAAATATTATCTTGGGATGCCTTGATCATCCTCAAGCTTGAGCTTTTGTGTCTCCTTAATTCTTCTCATATCACGGTTTTCCTAAATCTCAAAAGCTTCATCCACACAAAACTCAACAAGGACTCGTGAGATAAGTTAGTATAAACCAATGCAAAAACCTTGTCATTCTCTACTGTAGAAAATCACTAAAATTATTATTCAACATTGCATACTAAATTCCTCTGCATATTTAATTCCTATCCTCAAATAGAATCATTAAACAAGCAAACATATGCAAACATAACAGCAATCTGCCAAAACAATACAGTCTATAAAGAATGCAAGAGTATCAATACTTCCCTAACTCCAAACATTATGAAAATTTGCCAAACTGTAGAAAATTTATCAGATCTTAATATGCAAAAAGTTTCAGCATTTTATCACATTCTGACTTTTCTAGAGAATTTTTGCAACAGCGGTAAACTTTCTGTTTTCAAACAGCAACATGTAGACTTGTAAAATAAGCATGGCAAAGGCTATCATTGCCAGTTTTATTGAAATAAAAGATGAAAAACATTATTCTAATTAACAGAAAGAAAATTCTAACAAAAGAAAATGACACTCCAAGTAAAACTCATATCATGTGACGAATGAAAACATAACTCCAAGTGAAGTTACCGATAATGTTGGAGACGAAAGAGGGGATGCCTTCCGGGGCATCCCCAAGCTTACTTGCTTGGATCTTCCTTTAATATTAACTTGGGGTGCCTTGGTCATCCCCAGGCTTAGGGTCTTGTCACTCCTTATTCTCCTCATATCGATGTCTCACCCAAAACTTGAAAACTTCAATCACACAAAATTTAACGAAACTTTGTGAGATAGGTTAGTATGATAAACAACAAACCATTTCACTTTTGGTATTGTCAAAGACAAGATTCATAATTTTTTCCACACAATGCCTACTATAGCATATCATTTCTACAATTTATATTGAGCAATATAAGCCATAGAAACTAGAAAACAAGCAAACTAAGCATTCAAAACAGAATCTGTCAAAAACAGAATAGTCTATAGGAATCTGTACTCAAACCTTATTTCTGCTACTCCAAAAATCCTGAACAATTAGGACAACCTGGGAAATTTCTCTATCGATCTTCTGCAGAAAGAATCAGCATTTTTATCGCGCTTCTGTTAAAAATGAGAATTATTTTCCTGAGCGCAAAAGTTTCTGTTTTTCAGCAAGATCAAATTAACTATCACCATAGACCATCCCAAAGGATTTACTTGGCACTTTAATGAAACGAAAGCAATAAAACATGATTACTACAGTAGCCTGATCATGTTAACACACAAAAATAGTAGGTAAAAGTGTTGGGTTGTCTCCGAACATGCGCTTTTCTTTAATGCCTTTTAGCTAGGCATGATGATTTCAATGATGCTCGCATAAAAGATAAGAATTGAAACATGAAGAGAGCATCATGAAGCATATGACTAGCACATTTAGGTTTAAACCACTTCCTATGCATAGGGATTTTGTGAGCAAAAAACTTATGGGAACAAAAATCAACTAGCATAGGAAGGCAAAACAAGTGCAACTTCAAAACAATCAACACATAGAGAAGAAACTTGATATTATTAAGATATCTAAGAGCATAAGTTCCTTCCTCATAATAATTTTCAGAAACATCACGAATGGATTCAACAATATAACTATCATATACAACACTCTTTTCATGATGCACAAGCATAGAAGCCTCTTTATGGGATACCTGTCATCATAATAAGCATCATAGATGGCAACTTTATTGTCATTGTCAATTGAAACCTCTTCCAAAATAGTGGATGTATCACTAAATAAAGTCACGACCTCTCCAAATCCACTTTCATCAATACTGTAATAAAATTCAACACCCTCCAAAATAGTGGGATCACTACTACCTGGAGTTGACACTCTTCCAAGCCCACTTTCATCATTGTAATCATCATAAATAGGAGGCATGCTATCATCATAATAAATTTTCTTATCGAATGTAGAAGGAATCAAAGGATCATATTCATTAAGAAAAGCATCCCCAAGCTTAGGACAAGCATTATTTCCAGCAAATAAATCTTGAAACATATCATACTCAATAAACATAACATCCCCAAGCTTGTGGTTTTGCATATCATCACAATCATTCTTATCAATAGCATGAATGGCACCAATTGTATAGCAAACATTATTATCATATTCTTCCAAGCAAGTGCTAAAAAGATTTTCAAGATCATTAGGGATATCGTTGCCTTCCCAATCATAATCATTACAACAAGTGGTAGGTATCACAAAATCATACTCAATATCATCATCCTCCGTCAACATATTTGATTCGCTTTCATGAGGCACAATGGTGATAGGAGAAACATTATTTGGGAGAGATACCTTTTTACCTTTATTCTTTCTTCTTTTCTTATTCTTCACCATATCATGTGTGAGTTTAATTAATTCTTTCAAGCTTCTTGTTGAAGAGATTGATTGGATAGCAAGCTCCTCCTCGTTACCTGATTCATCATAATAAACACTAGGAGGGTATTGGGAAATATTTTCCCTTTCATTGGTACTCTTTTCATATCCTATTTGTTTTCTTGTCTTTAGATAGTTGGCAATATAAGGATTCTCAATGCAATTTACCGCACAAAACATATAAATTTCCTACAGATCAAAATCAAGAAATCTCTCGGGATTTAGAAAACCCTTAGTTATATGTTTCATTTCTTCATACCCCAAAAGAAGACTAAGCTCTTTATGATGCTCAAGGGAAATCAAGTTATCACAATTTTTGGACACGATTTGATCATGAAACAATTTGCATTGGAGATTTAAATGCCCACGTTCATTACAAAGTTCACAAGGATGGCGAAAAAATTACATCTTTCAGCACAATCATCTAGCCTCTCTTGCAACTTTCTCGTTTCTAAATATTTATGCTTCTTACAAAATCTATCTTTCCTTTTTGGTGTGCAAATGCACTCCAAATTCACACCACAAAAATTGGCATGCTTATAAGAAACATTTTTCTCATGACTAATGCAATAACCATTAGCATTTTGGATATTAAAAGAATTCATACTAACAACATTGCAATCATGCTCATCTTTCAAATATTTTGTGCCAAACATTTTATTGACTTCTTCTTCTAACAATTGAGCACAATTTTCCGAACCATCATTTTCAAGAAGGATATTATAAAAGATGATAAATAATATGATGCAACCTCAATTCCATTTTTTATGTAGTTTTCTTTTTATAAACTAAACTAGTGATAAAACAAGAAACTAAAAGATTAAATTGCAAGATCTAAAGATATACCTTCATGCACTCACCTCCCCGGCAACGGCGCCAGAAAAGATCTTGATGTCTACTACACAACTTTATTCTTGTAGACTCGTGTTGGGCCTCCAAGCGCAGAGTTTTGTAGGACAGTAGAAATTTCCCCTCAAGTGGATGACCTAAGGTTTATCAATCCGTGGGAGGTGTAGGATGAAGATGGTCTCTCTCAAGCAACCCTGCAACCAAATAGCAAAGAGTCTCTTGTGTCCCCAACACACGAAATACAATGGTAATTTGTATAGTTGCACTAGTTCGGCGAAGAGATGTTGATACAAGTGCAATACAGATACTAGATATTGATATTTGCAATAAGAACAATAAAAAAATAGCAAGGTAACAATTCATGAAACTGAGCACAAACGGTATTGCAATGCTTGAAAAAGAGGCCTAGGATCCGCACTTTTGCTAGTGCAATCTCTCAACAATGCTAATATAATTGGATCACATAACCATCCCTTAACGTGGAACGAAGAATCACTTCAAAGTTCTTATCTAGCAGAGAACATAAGAAGAAATTATTTGTAGGGTACGAAATCACCTCGAAGCTATTCTTTCCGATCGATCTATCCAAGAGTTCGTACTAAAATAACACCAAATAATTTCAGATTCATAATACTCAATCCAACACAAAGAACCTCAAAGAGTGCCCCAAGATTTCTATCAGAGAAACAAAGACAAGAATGTGCATCAACCCCTATGCGTAGATTACCCCAATGTCACCTCGGGAATCCGCGAGTTGAGTGCCAAAACATATATCAAGTGAATCAATATGATACCCCATTATCACCACGAGTATTCATATGCAAGACATATATCAAGTGCTCTCAAATCCATAAAAGTATTCAATCCGATAAAAAAAATCTCAAAGGGCTCAATTCATCACAAGATAGAGAGGGGAAAACACCATATGATCCAACTATATTACCAAAGCCCGCGATACATCAAGATCATGACGTCTCAAGAACACAATGTAGACAAACCCTCAGCACCGAGGGTGGACTACTCCCTCATCATTGTGGTGGCCGCCGGGATGATGAAGATGGCCACCAAAGATGATTCCCCCCTCCGGCAGGGTGCCGAAATGGGGTCTAGATTTGTTTTCGGTGGCTACAGAGCCTTGCGGCGGTGGAACTTTCATCTAGGTTAATACCCCGAAGGGTTTTGAAATATCTGGGAATTTATAGGGTAAAGAGGGGGTGCGGGAGGCCACTGAGGAGGGCACAACCCACCTGGGCCCCCAGGCGCGCCCTGGTGGGTTGTGCCCCCCTCGGGGCACCCCTAGGTGCTGCTCTGGCCCATCCTGGGTGTTCTGGTGCATAAAAATACTCCAAAAAGTTTCGCGATGTTTGTACTCTGTTTGATATTGATTTTCTGCGATGTAAAAAACAAGCAAAAAACAGCAACTGACACTGGGCACTGGATCAATAGGTTAGTCCCAAAAAATGATATAAGTTGCTACAAAATGATTGTAAAACATCCAAGAATGACAATATACCAGCATGAATACTTCATAAACTAGATGATTCCCCGCGCGTTGCTGCGGGAATTATTGCCTAAATAGATAGTTTACTCCGCAAAAACAACTCTGCTAAAAGGACCATCACAATAATGAATAAATGATTCTCTGTCGACAACCATACTTCAGAATGATATGGTTGTAGTGGTACATATGCACTTAGGAAAGATCGGTCCTCGTACCATCTATCATTCAAAGTTTGAAGAATAGACGAACAATCAAATTAGAGGACTATATGGTCATTTACCCGCAGACCGAACTTTCAAGCTTCAACTAAAACATCACCACCTAGCTATAACTCGAGTCTTGATTGTGCAAACTCTCCATCAGAACTTCCATGTACATTTACTTTGATCCATCCAACAACAGGGGGTAAACAAATGTTATTAGTCATGATAGAATCGTAAGGTTTATCCTTTTAAACATACCACATCAAATGTGTAGTGAAGTGCACTTCCCAACAATTCTTCAATAGCAGAATTTGTAGTCGACACTTGAGCCAGAGTGAGAAAGAGAGAACATAATTAAAATATTGCATAGTAACATAGTAAGGGTAGATATTTTTCTCTAAAAAGTCAAATTTCTTAGTATGTGTAACTATTTCCATACAACATCATTCATCAAAGAACACTTCTGCACATTTACAAAGTAAATTCAATGGACATCTTCAGCAATGCACGATAGTAAAATATGTGCAAATGTGAACCCAAAAAGGGAATGCAAGAACAGAAGTTGCATCAACAGGATGATAGCATTGTCTTCATGAATGGTCTGGTAACATGGTTAATAAAATTTTATGTTCTGTGCAAACACAATGCACCAGGGAAAATTAGAGCATCAATAGAATGTTTGCAGGCCTTAATTGTTTTGGGATCTCTGGTGTTACCTAAATAGTCGTTACACCAGTATCTTTTCTGCAGTAGCTGACTGCATTGTAGATGTGTGAATCCCATTGCCATAATAGTGCTCCTTCTCTTGACCAAGCCGATGCTTCAACCAGCTGTTACAACTGCTAGACTTATCATGCAGAGCGATCATCAGATGGTGAGAGTACTACATGAGAATCATAGTCAAAATACAAATTAAGCAAATGAAATACCAATAGGGAGAAATATAGTTTGCAGAAGAATCATAACCCCATACCTCTTTTATTTGTCATCTTGTGAATCATACAACCTAAATTTTGTGAACTTTAAGTGAGAAAGTGACACCTGCAGGGAACTCTTGAGTGTGACTAAGCAAATAAAATGAGCAAAAATAGCACATGAGTGTCAAGAAACTTGAATCTTTGTCTTAAGAGGCCATAATTATCATATTTTCAGTTCTCACAAAATAAGTACATGATTTCTGGAACAATGTTCTCAGTTTCAGAGATCTGCCCTCGACCATGCAAATGATGAAACTTCAGAATAATCAATTTTATACATCCATGGTATATCCTCTTTACTTAAATCTACATGGAGCACTTGTATAGAGGAATTAATTATTGTGGAATTCCAGCAAAGAAAGGAAGCGAGCCATGATGATTACCGGTAAAACATGTATATGACTTGCCTTAGAAACATAAACTTACAGATACCTTCAAACTGTTGCACGTGTGGGATGTAATCTTCGGGAAGAAAAGGAAAATTAGAAAATGGTTCAGAGTTAGACACCACTAAGTATCATGTCACTTCAAAATTGGTTGATTTACTTCATTTACCAGGTAACACGTGATGTTTTATAATCTGTCCACCGGAAGCATGAAGAAACAGAAATAGTTGCAAAATTTCAGCCACTGCTTTTTTCTTGCCAATGGTTTCAGTGTCTTTAGTTCCCCTTTTTGTGTGTACACATCAAGATCTCGAGCAAAAATAGATTGAAATACTTACAGCAGGTGCCATATGAGGGCACATCGAAGTTAAAAAATTCAATGAAACAATGAATATATTCACAATGTTATCAGAATCAGTCAAATCTAGTAGCTGCATAATATTTTAGCACATCAAAAGGGAATGCATAGTACTGAAAACGCCAAAATTGTTCTATGAAAATCAATAGTTAAATCACCATAAATATACTACAAGGAGAGCAGGGAGTCAATGGAGGCGATGGTACCCACCTGGAAGTCAGGAACCCACCGCACCGCAGCAGCGTCTGTCTCTTCGGTGACAACCATGAGACCATGGCCAAGGAAGGAGCAGGAGGGATGTTCTTCAGAAAAAGACTTCCTACAACACCCAAATCAAAGCACCCAAACAAAGCTATAAATCAAAATAATTGCTCAGATCGGAGGACATATAAGAGGAAGGAGATCCATCTACCTTTTGGTGCAAGTGATGTTGGAGGAGGACGCCGATGGTGGCGCATGTGACTCATCGAGAGCTTTGGTGGACATCGGGGCGCGAGGCTTGGTCCAGCGTAGCTTGCGAGGCTCGATTCATGTGCAACAAGAATCAATTTAAGGGCAGTGATCACATGGACCGATCGGCAGTCAAGTTGAATCGGTAGCCGCGTGCGGCTCTGTCGGCGACGACCAACGAAGGCTTGTCCAGCAGCGGGACGACGCCATCAGCACCCCTGGTGCTTCTGAAGGTGAGGATCTTCCCGTAGCTGTGCAACGGAAGATGGTGATTTGTTTCCTGAGTGGAGCCGTACAGAGGAGAAGAAGATAAAGGGGAAATAACGCTGGTTGTGGGAGAGGATGAGATCTGCATGGAGGATAGGATGGAAGTGCGCTGTTCTGTTCCAGTGGGCTTATGTTACAAAGAGGAAACGGCAGGTCGCTTAAGTGACCAAGGCTGGTTGCGTACTAATGAAAATTAAATCCCACTTGTATAACTAAATGCAACACATGGCATTAGCTAGAAAAAAAATCGAGTTACTGATGTGGCAAGGCTGTTGAGGTGGATAGGCTGCATATCAAGATAAATCAAGTAGTGGGGGTGAACTTTTTAAGTATATAGGATTATAAATACGTTGGAGACGTATCATACGGTAAGTAATCGGACTCCGAAAAATACGCAAAAATACTTTCTATCAGTTTTGGAATATTTAGAAATTTTGGAAATAAAGAAACTTCCATGAAGCGTACCCTGGTGGGCACAAGACACCAAGGCGCGCCAGGCAAGCCTGCCTGGCGTGCCCAGGTGGGTTGTGCCCACCTGGGACACCTTCCGTACTCCGTTTATCTTCCGTATGCTTGTCCTCCAAGATAAAAAAATCTATATATACTTCCCAATCCTGTTGATCACCGTATCGCGGAGAAATCCTATGTTCTCTTTTCTTGCTGTTTTCTGACAGATTCAACTAGATCAACATCATGTCTTCCTCACCCTTCAACAATGTTGGAGACATAAGGTTGGTTCAGGAAGATCTAAGGAGGGATGAAGCTGAAGAGGTTGTTATGGAGGAAGAAGAGGAAAGTCCCTTCGGGATTCACCCCTCGGCCTCCGAGAGGGGTACACTAGCTGGCATCTCTACTCACCCTGACCCTCATCAAGCATGGGATCATAGAACAATCAAGCGAGCCTGGAAGCGGAAGAAGAGGTCCCACCGAGGAGGCCCTTACACAGGTGACATCATAACAATTTTCATAATTTGATTCATAATTATGGGTTCGAGAACACTCCTCGTAGGCACATACGGTCCAACTAGGACATATCCCGGCCAAGAGAAAATAGTGCAGGAACAAAATCGTGGGGCCTTGAGAATAAGCACATAATGGCTGAGGTGAAGAAAAACAGTGAATTAATTCATCAAGCCCTTCGAGAGATTCAAGGTTTGAAGGATTTACTCATGGTTATATTGGAAAATACTACTTCATCACCACCATCATCTTCTTCACCACCAAAAGAGAACTGAGTATCGGGTATGGGCACTCCCCTTGGCTTCCACCAAGCTTGGGGGAGGTGCCCCGGTATCGTATCATCCCACTATCTTTTTTCTTTTACTTATTTTAGTTCGATCTTTTTTCTTTTGATGAATAAAGTTTGGTTCGATCCTTTCTTCTTTGAGAGTTTGCTTAGTGATCTATCCTTGTAATCGTGTGTAAGTTATATAATAAAGTTAGTTTAAGTTTTTTTCTTTCTTTACTTTCCTGTTGCAAATTAAAGAAAAGAAATAAGAAAGAAAGGAGAAGAAAAAAATAAAAGAAAAGAGCATATACTAATCCTATGGTAGGTGATGACACCACATAAGGAAAAGTATAAGTAGAATATTTTATTAGAGATTGACAAACGTAGCATTAGTCAATGATGCAACTCATGAAAGAATAAATAAGGGAAGAGAAGATTCACATATAAATATACTATCCTAAATCTTTTGTGATTGTGAGCCCTCATCAAAATATTATATGTCAAAATTGTCGACGTTGGACAAGGAAGACAACTTAATGGTTTATGTTTGTTTATATTCACATAGAAGTCATATTGTCATAGATCCTTTAACATGTGGTACTTGCCCCCTATCTTTGCTAGCCAAAAATTCTGCACTAAGTAAAGATACTACTTGTGCATCCAAAAACCCTTAAACCCAAATCTTATTTTCAAGTGTCCACCATACCTACCTAGGGATTGAGCAAGATCTCTCAAGTAAGTTGTCATCGGTGCAAAAAGGCAATAAAAATTGCTTCTAAAAGAGTGAGATCATTTAGTGTAAGAGAAAATTGAGCGTTGCACGAACTTATGATCGTGAAGAATAAAAGCGACAGAATGCATAATAAAGGCCGCTACCACAAGGGACAATGCAACGTGATGTTGTTTTGCATTAAGGGGTTGAGCATACAAACAAATAAGCGCATGGCAACCTCTGCTTCCCTCTGCGAATGGCCTATCTTTTACTTTTAAGTATTTACTTTTATGCAAAGAGTCAAAGTTTTCCTTCTATTCCTTTTTATTTTTCTCCTTTGGAAAGCATCATGTGGTGAGGAAAGATCTAGGCACGTATGTCCAGTTGAAAATAGATAGCATGAGTTATTATTGTTAACATCACCCTTGAGGTGAATACATTGGGAGGTGAAACTATAAGCCCCTATCTTTCTATGTGTCTGGTTGAAACGTTTTGCTCATGTGTATGCGGTGAGTGTTAGCAATCATAGAAGACTATATGATGGTTTAGTATGTGGACTTGCCTAAAGGCTCCGATACGTGACCCTTCTCGAAAAGATGATGAATTGTAGTTGCAAACTTGACTGAGAACATAGTTTGTTGTTTTTTAATAGAGTTTTTGCTTTATACTTCGATTGTGTGATCAATTGTTACTTATTCATGGGAAGTATATGATAAAAGTTCCATGATAAAAGTCTTATGTTTAATTTTGCTCCTGCTATAATATTCAACATGATGCTTCTATGTTCGTATTTTGTTTTTATCAACATCTCTCTCTCAAAGCACGTGGACATATTTTTCAATTTCGGTTTTCTCTTGAGGTCTAAGCTTGGGGGAGTTGACACGTCCATTTTGCATCATGTTTTATTGCTGTTATTTATAATGTTTTTATTCATAATAATGCTTTTTCGAGTAACTCTAATGCCTTTTCTCTCATAATATGCAAGGTATACACAAAGAGGGAGAATTCCGGCAGCTGGAAATCTGGACCTGAAAAAGCTACGTCAGACTACCTATTCTGCACAACTCCAAAGGAGCTGAAACTTCACGAGGATTGTTTATGGATTATTTAAGAATTATTGAAGCAAATAACTACCAGAGGGGGCCCACCAGGTGGGCACAACCCACCTAAGCACGCTAGGGAGCCCAGGCGCGCCCTGGTGGGCTGTGCTCACCCAGGCCCACCTCCGGTGCCCATCTTCTGGTATATGGTATATAAGTCATTTTGACATAGAAAAAATAAGGAGAGGACTTCCGGGATGGAGCGTCGCCGCCTCGAGGCGGAACTTGGGCAGGAGCACTTTTGCCCTTCGTCGAAGCGATTCCACCGGGGAAACTCCCCCCCCCCCCCCGGAGGGGGAAATCATCGTCATCATCGTCACCAACAACTCTTCCATCTTGGGGACGACAATCTCCGTCAACATCTTCAACAACACCATCTCATCTTAAACCCTAGTTCATCTCTTGTGTTCAATCTTGTCACCGAAACTATAGATTGGTGCTTGTGGGTGACTAGTAGTGTTGATTACATCTTGTAGTTGATTACTATATGGTTTATTTGGTGGAAGATTATATGTTCAGATCCAATATGCTATTTAATACTTCTATGATCATGAGCATGTTTATCATTTGTGAGTAGTTACTTTTATTCTTGAGGTCACGAGAGAAATCATGTTGCAAGTAATCATGTGAACTTGATATGTGTTCGATATTTTGATAGTATGTATGTTGTGATTCCCTTAGTGGTGTCATGTGAACGTCGACTACATGACAATTCACCATATTTGGGCCTAAGAGAATGCATTGTGGATTAGCAATTAGATGATGGGTTGTGAAAGTGACAGAAGCTTAAACCCTAGTTTATGCGCTATTCCGCAAGGGACCGATTGGATCCAAAAGTTTAATGTTATGGTTAGAATTTATTCTTAATACTTTTCTCGTAGTTGCGGATGCTTGCGGGAAGGTTAATCATAAGTAGGAGGTTTGTTCAAGTAAGAACAGCACATAAGCACCGGTCCACCCACATATCAAATTATCAAAGTAGCGAACACAAATCGAACCAACATGATGAAAGTGACTAGATGAAATACCCGTGTACCCTCAAGAATACTTTGCTTATCATAAGAGACCGTTTTGGCCTGTCATTTGCCCCAAAAGGATTGGGCTACCTTGTTGCACTTTTGCTACTACTATTGTTACTTGCTTGTTATAAATTATATTGCTATCAAACTACTCCGCTACTTACAATTTTAGTACTTGCATACATTACCTTGCTGAAAACCACTTGTCATTTCCTTCTGCTCCTCGTTGGGTTCAACACTCTTACTTATCGAAAACAACTACAATTGATCCCCTATACTTGTGGGTCATCAGCAACGCAAGTGAAGGGAGGGATGGAGTGGCATCGATGAAGGGGAAGGTGGAGTAGCACCCACGAAGGGAAGATGGGTGCCACCCAGAGGAAGTGGGTCGGTTTATATACCGCAAACAGGCGTGTCCGGCTAAAATTGTGATGGAATTTTCACGCACAAGTGAGAAATTGGTGGAAAATGTGGCAACGACCATTAATATGAAAACTTCCCGATGGAAAGTGGTTGCGCCATTAGCATGAATGGAAGTGACAGTCGTACGAACAGCTGTGCCACTGACACGAGTGGGTGCGGGGGAAGAAATCGGGCTGAAATTTCGCACTTCTTGGGTGGTTGGGTTTGAATCACGCTCCATATCAGCGTCCCCTGACTCCAAATACGGCTCATGGGTTTGAAATACAGTGTGCTTCAAAAGTTATTCAAGGCCGAGGCAGGTACGACGACTCTGCTTGACTGACTTTTTCAAGGCCCCGTCGCTAAACTGGCAATTAGTTATTCTTATATTCCCGTACAAAAGTAAAGCGAGCAGTCACCTATACCATGTGAGATAGAATTAAAAAAAGTCCGAGACCCCAGAGATCTAGTCAGCTATAATAAAACCCAAATTAACAACATGTGGAGTTTCTAGTGTCCTTACACAGTGACACGGGCTACGGTTTCGGCTATGTTCATTCAGTGATAGGATATGTTCCCGTCGACTTCGAGGTTTATGTGGTGACTTCGTAAAATCTCAAGATGCTATACCGGTTCAGTCTCTTGAAAATGCTCATAGGGGTAAGGTATGCGTGTGTGCATTCATAGGGGCGAGTGTACGCTCATGTATGTGAGTGACTTTAATTGTATTGTGCTAAAAAACAGCAATTATTTTTAACTGCCCCTTGAGATTTGGTCCAGGGTTATTTTTTCTTGGACGCGTCTAGGGAGCAGCCGTTTGCTCCCTAGCGATCCCTGGCAGCGGGCCACAAAAGGAATGTTTTGGTCCGCCTGGCAAAAAAGGAAACCGGCCGGTCCACCACTGTATCACGCGAATTGCATGTCCACCCTCCCACAACCCAACTCCGCTTGGTCCCCCCGTCACGTGGTTCCAAGCCGTTCCCTTCTTCTGACCATACCCACCCACGCATCCCCATCTTCTTCTCCCCCAAGCTACGAAAAAGAGGTGTGCCTCCTTGCCCTGATCTAGAAACCTTGGTTCACCCTGCGATGGCGGCATAGGGAGGTTGTCAGCCAAAGGAAATTGACAAAAACTGAAAGGAAACTAAGCAAAAATACACAGGGAGATCAGCTTTGCCCATCTCTTCCATTTAATTTGCCAAACACCTACTCCTCTGTCTTATTGATTCTTCCTGGAATTTTTGGACTCTTTTGTGCAGTTTTTTACAAACTGCACACTCATCTAAATTGTCCTGCAACTTCTTTTTCAAGAGTGCTACTGAAAAGGATGAAAACAGTGCTATCATGCTCCGTTTACAACGTGTTACAATTCTGTTACTTGCTTATGAATTTGTTCTTGGCAAATTACACATTCTGTTTGAGCAAAAACAGTGCTATCATGAAGCCACTAAGTATAGGATATACACACAACTTTGGTATCTTATGACATGGCAAAACATGAACCTTTTTGTACCTTATAAGAGGACGAACAGTGAGCTCAGTATGGAAAAGAAGGGCAAAAACAAGGCTTTCTCCTAGCGGATCATTTGCTATATGTGGAGCAAAACAATGGCTGGTTGGAGCAACTTGCATTATAAGATTAAGCAAAAACATAATATTGTCCAAGCAACTCGTGAAGAAGCTAGAAAAACATTCCTCTTGGGCATTTGTTTCCATTGTTCTTTGGTTCAACAATGAAAATATGAGAAGAATATAAGTAAATGTGCAACTAAAAAACAAGAGAGACTGTCGTGCAGTTTAATTTACCTTGGTTATAGGATATCCTTCAGCATGATCTACCTCTTTTTCTCCTGTTCGGTCTCTTCAGATCTACCTCTTTTTCTGGATAGAGATAACACAAGTCTTAGGTATGAATGAACAAGAAAAACATCCAGGGGCAATGCATGCAACTTCATGTGCGTTGGAACAAAAAAGTAATCCAAAAGCTGTGTAATATGTATTCAACTAGCAACTGCGTGGGTGTTCCTAAGCAAGTTTGTGTTGAGATTTGGGCAAGTACATAAATGTTCTACAGGCAACTGATGGTTTTTGGGTAAGAATAGAACCTAAATTCTTAAAAAGTGCAGCCAACATAAAAACACAGGCAAGTCACATGCTTAGCATTAGCAAGTTTGTGGTAAGCTAGAAAGAAAAACAAAGAAGCCCTTGGAGAACATGTCTTAGGCTGTTTTTCCTTGGCGGTTTGGGGGCTAGTTTGTGTTTTGGGTTTGTAGGTTGTAGGGTGCATGAACAGCTGAGTTGGTGTTGTAGGTATTTTGATTTTGTAAGGCAAGTTGTGTTGAGATGTAGGCAAGTACATAATGCTTTGCAGGAAACTGATGGTTTTGTGGGGAAAACAATCACAGGTCCCTGGGGGAAGAAGGTACAAGTCATACCTTTTTTTATCCCCTGTTTAAGACAACAATCAGTTCCCCTATTTCCTCCTTTCTTGAGATCTTGGGCACCATTTGGTTAGATTCCGGCACATCTACTGCAAGGGCAAACAAAACGTAATTAGATGGGGAAAAAACTTGTTAAGCAACTGGGGAGCTTGGTTTGAGCAAGAAGAGTTCAGTTTGCAAGCAACTAGTGTATGTGTATGTATATGATGTTGTTCATAAAAGTTTTGGTAGTAATTGTTATCAGTATTGTGGGCAACTAACTGGGAAAAAGTAGGCAACTTCAGGCAATTGGTAGGCAACTAGTGTGTGTGTATGTGTTTGGTGTTGTTTATGGAAGTTTTGCAGCAACTGTTCCCATGATTGCGAGCAACTAATATGCTGAATAGTAAGCAGACAGTATGTAATTTGTAGGCAACTATTGTGTATGTATGTGTATGGTGCTATTTGTAAAAGTTGTGTAGCAACGGATGCCAAGATTGTAAGCAACTAACTTTGAAATAGTAAGCAATTGCAGGGGATTTGTAGGCAACTAGTGTGAAGAAGTGAACTTAAACATGCATGACTCTACACGTACTCGCGAGAAAAGGTGCCCTTCTACAACAATATATACTGTGTGTGTTGATAAAACTTTAGCAAAACAAGTTAGTGCACCCGTGATTTTAGGTGTGCCGGTTCTAGGTTACGTGTCAGACAAATTGTGTGTTTATGTTAGGCAACTTTGGACAACAAAAAACAAAGGAAAAAATGTTGGGAACTGTTGGCACACTAGAAATGTAGGAAAAAATTAGGCAACTGTTGGCAATATTGCAGGCAAGTACTACTTACTTTTGATCCCTAAACTTGCATGACTATATGCATGCTTGCTAAGAAAAAGGAGTCCCCTCCCCAACACTGGTTCTGTTTATGTATATGAAATTGTAGCAACTCTATGTCAACTTGTTAAGCAACTGTTTGAAATTCTTAGGCAACTACATCCTAACAAAAATGAAACATGTTGTAAATAACAGATTGTCAAAGAAAATTACCTTAATACTGTGGTTGATTCCTATTAAGTTGTTGTTAGTTAATACCTTGCTGGACTGCACCAGATCACACATACCCCTGCATAAATAAAAAATAAAAAATAGTAACAAAAAACCAAAGATGGTTTATACCAATGACAGATTGTCGGGTGTGAACCAACTTTTTTAATACCCCCACCACACATTGTTGCAAATGTTGTGCAAGTGGCACATATCAATAAAGAAACTTGTCCCTAAACAAGAAACATAGTTTCAACGCAAAGTAAAACATTGAACTAAAACAAATCACCATGTCTTTTAAAAGTAGTACTACAAAGTTTCACATATGTTCAAAAACCGCCTCCAAATTCAGAACAAAAAGTCTGCATCACATCATCTGCAACTGCTCTTTTCTGACTCTGATTTGTATCCTGCAAAATGTAAAAAAGAAAACCATGATGTTATAGACTATGTAGATTTCTAGCTTGGAACAAGAAAACTATGTTGATTGATGAATGAATCTATGGAAAAAGAAATCAAAAAAATTTGTTGTTTCATGTGACTGGATTTCTTTCATTCTTTTGTTCACTGATTGCTTCCCCTCCCGCTATTATGTGGATTATCCTTTATTTGACACTACAACAAGTTAACTTTGCGAAAAAATGTTTGTAAGTTGTGTGCCTTTTTCAATTTTTGAGCAAATTTATGCAGCAGGGGATGATCGACCTTAATGAATTGCCCGATGATGTTAATGATGAATTGCCACCTAATGTTGGAGTGGAAAATGGTGATCTCATGTCCTGCACACAACCTCCTGCTCATGGTGGTGAGGCAGTGAACAATCAAAAAGGACAACCCTAGCGACGACTCGTGGACCAGAAGCAGGACGACAAAGAGGAGAGAGCACCGAAACAAAATGAAAGAAAGAGGGGAGGAGAAAAGGCAGGCGGCAACACAGGATAAGGACAGTCCACCCACCCACCACCCTCCGCGCCATCGAACAGTGCGGTGCCGACGTGCCGTGCGAATGAATCGCAGCCGGGCAGCTTACCCGGCGGGCCACAACGTGTACCCGTTGACGAACGACAACCGGGCACGTCGATGAAGCGCACCCACCCCGCGCCTCCTCGCCCCGGCGCAGGAACCGCTCACACCCAAGCGGTCACCTACAGAGAGGAGAACCACCCGCGATGGCGTGTGCCAGCCCACCTGTAGATGAAATGGGCGAACGAGAGGAGAGGCGAAACGATCCAGAACCGGAGCCACTGAGCGGCCAGGATCACGACACGTCAGCAAGGCCGCACACAACGAACGGTCAGCAGGCAGATCGATCTGTGAGCTTCCTTATTCC
This sequence comes from Triticum dicoccoides, assembly GCF_002162155.2. Lineage (NCBI taxonomy): Eukaryota > Viridiplantae > Streptophyta > Magnoliopsida > Poales > Poaceae > Triticum > Triticum dicoccoides. The sequence continues at coordinate 741,497,694 of NC_041382.1, read as the reverse complement.
AGCACAAATCAAGAATTGAGATGTCAAGCAACAAAAAACTACACTATTGAATCAACTTTTCCAAAAAATCCCCCTCCACCCCCACCCCTAAAAAAACTGCTCACATGGTCGAAGCAACTCACGTAGTATGAATCAGACAAATCCTACAATATTGTGAGGCAATTCATAACATCGCAAAAAGCTACACCTGAATGTTGGATTGATTCCCTACCAAATCTCACAGCACATTAGTTTCAGGCAACTGCAACAAAAATACACTATTCAATCAACTTGCCCAAAAATCCCCCCCTACGTCCCCAAATCTCACAGCACATGAATTCCAGGCAACTCATAGATTAGAGCCAGGCAACTCAAATAGTATGATTCTGCCAACTCATACAGTATTGTGAGGATATTCCCAACCTCAAAGAACTACGGATCTGGCAAAACAAAACCATACATTGGGGATGTTGAATCCCTAACCACCAACCTCACCCGTGGATCTGAAAGGAAATGGAGACAGAGGGTGCAGTTGGACCTTACCTCGCGATTTCAGCAACAAGTCCACCGCAGCGTCACCGGCGACCTGCGTTCCGCACCAAGCTCCGCCCACTGGTAGAAAAAGGGCCTATAGTCCCGGTTCGTAAGGGCCTTTAGTCCCGGTTCCGAAACCGGGACTAAAGTGTCGGTACTAATACCTCCCCCCTTTAGTCCCGGTTCAATCCAGAACCGGGACTAAAGGCCCTCCACGTGGGCAGTGCGCAGAGCCCAGTCAGGAGACCCTTTGGTCCCGGTTGGTGGCACCAACCGGGACCAATAGGCATCCACGCGTCAGCACTTCTGTGGCT
>NC_041382.1:741493584-741496115 GCF_002162155.2 Triticum dicoccoides | reverse complement strand
ATTATCTCTTACAAATATAATCATACGGACTCAGGGTCCACATAGAATTCTCCGTCTTCAGGGATCACGTGGTCAAGAAAGAATGCCGCCAATTCCTCTTGAATTGCTCGCATGCAAGCTGGTGCTAGGAGTTCATCCCGTTTCCGAAACATCTAATTTGAAGAAGGGGGTCAATATATATATATATATATATATATATATATATATATATATATATATATATAAATGAATGAAACTCAACACAAATGATGGTAATAAAATAAAATTGTGAATGTTGTTATTTACGTACTTCATATTGTTCGTTAGAGTACCCGCCCCGCTCACAGGTCGTGTGGCGGATGGACTCGCAGATGTAGTATCCACAGAAATCATTCCCTTGTTCCTGCCACAACCACTTTACAAGAAATAGAGGTCAATCAAACTGATAAGCAAGAATGCTAAATGGTATTGATGAAACTAGCGCTTGAATCACTAGGAGATGCGCGAAACATGCTACTATAGTACTTACTTTCGGGTGTCTAAATTCCAGCTCCTTCGGCAGTCCCGGAACTGTTTTGGTGAATTTTCTCCAAACCCTGCCGGACAAAGAAAACAATTACTTGATATCAGGAAATGAACAAAGTTGCTGATATGGTGGATAATGATTGATTTAACTTACTTCTTGAGGATTTCAGTCATGTCCGCATACTCCTTGGGATCTTTTCGTTTAGAGTCCAAGACGGTTACTACTCCCTGCTCAAGCTTAATCTCTAGGAGAATATAGTGGAAACTGCACACACATGCATAACTCATGAATTACATTACTATAACCTTGACTAATATATAAGGGAAATCGAATACGCACAAGACAGTAACACTCACCTGAAGTTGTAAGGAAAGAGTATTATATCTTTGTTTTGATTTTTTACGAATGATCGTAGCAAGTTGGTCTCGGTAGCTGCGGCATGAAGTTTAACCTGAGTTGCATCTATGAGATATGTGTTAATGAACCCAATATCACCGACTTGTCTTTTCTTCAATTCGACGATCTTCAATCTGCATAATATAGTGAGGATGATTATAAATACATGCAATGAAAGAGCTAAGCTATATAGAGAAACTTAATGACAGAAGTAGTACTACTTACAGACAGTAGCAGGCGACCGTTGTTTTATCGAGGGCCAATTGATTGAAAAACTAATAGAACTCCTCAAATGGAACAGGCAACAAATCAATTCCAACAAGGTCATGCTCCTTTTTAACTTTCACATACAAAGTACTCCTCCCCCCAGAGTCTGCAGATTTTCAAGTACCAATCATGCAATCTTCGCATCATCGTTGATAGAGATCTTTCATCTTTGACGAGAGGCTTCCCGTACTCGTATCTTTGTATCTGCACGTCCATGGGTTCATAATGTACTTCGTCGGGCAGGTAATCTGCAAGATTGCTATAACCGGGCACCATCCTCGGATCATTAGCGACGTTGTGGCTAGGCACCTTGAGAGGGGGGCACGATTGCTTCGCTTGTTCGCCGAGCTGGGCAATTTGTTTCCCAGCTCGTCGTTCTTTCAGCCTTTGATCACTAACAGTACTTCCTAACCGCTCCGCTTCGGCAAATTCCTTTCCAATAATGCAGTCATAGTTTCCTTTCGGTGGATCAGACTTCGGTGGTTTTGTCAGGGCAGCCAGAGTGCGCTTCACTTTCACTCGATCTACCTTCTCCTCTGGAGGTGGATGTTTCTTTGCTTTCACCCCTTCAAAGAAGTTCCTCACTTCTTCTCGCGTGATCTCGGCGTTCTCCTCCAGGGTCCTCTCATATGGTAACTTCTCTGGAGTCTTCAGAGAAGGACCGAATCTGTATGTCCTCCCGCCTCTGGTTGTACTGCTAGACGCCGACCGAGCAGACGGAGCGGTTGTCTTCTTTACTTGCTTAAGAGGCGGAGGAGAAGGACTACCACGCGCCGGAGCAGCTGGAGCGGCGGCAGGTCTCTTCCGCCCTTGCTGACGAGGCGGAGAAGGAGGAGGCTGGTTGCTCGGGCGCGTCGGCGCAGGCGGAGAAGGAGGCGGAGTGCTGCCACGCGCCGGAGAAGGAGCCGGCCGAGGGCCCTGATCGTCACTCGCCGGAGGAGGAGGCGGTGGAGGCGGAGTGCCCTGACTCGCCGGAGGAGGAGGAGGAGGCGGTGGCGTCCAGTTCGGAAGGTTGATGGTACATGCACATGCTATGTGGGTGAAATTATGATACCATCCACGTCCCACAAGTGACGTGGGCGTCGAAGCCCGTGCCACTTGTGGGGTGTGCGTGTAGTGTCCGACACCGACGATACATGTATCTCACACTGACGATACTTTCTATTTAGGGTTTCTCCTCTACCGCTCCTCAACCTCTCGACGACCCTCGTTCCCGATAAAATAAAGAGGAAGAAGAAGAAGAAAAAAGAAGAGAAGAAAGAATAGAGGAGAAGACTTCCTCTTCTTCCTCTCCTCTTCTTCTCCCTCTTCTTCCCCTTCTTCCTCGCCTCTCTCATGAATGTCCGGCGTTCTCGACCCCCCC
>NC_041382.1:741492306-741493574 GCF_002162155.2 Triticum dicoccoides | reverse complement strand
AGAAGAAGAAGAAGAAGAAGAAGAAGAAGAAGAAGAAGAAGAAGAAGAAGAAGAAGAAGAAGAAGAAGAAGAAGAAGAAGAAGAAGAAGAAGAAGAAGAAGAAGAAGAAGAAGAAGAAGAAGAAGAAGAAGAAGAAGAAGAAGAAGAAGAAGAAGAAGAAGAAGAAGAAGAAGAAGAAGAAGAAGAATATATATTCTTCTATTTTCTCTTCTTCTCCACTATTCCTTTCTTCTTCTCCTCTTCTTTTTCTTCTTTTTTCTTCTTCTTATTTATTTCTCCTCTTCTTTTCGGTAGAGGAAACCCTAAATAGCTAGCAAGTATCGTGGGTGTGAGATACATGTGGCCTTCGGTGTCGGACACTACATCCACGTCCCACAAGTGACGTGGGCGTCGAAGCCCGCGCCACTTGTGGGATGTGGGTGTAGTGTCCGACACCGACGGTACATGTATCTCACACCGACGATACTTTCTATTTAGGGTTTCTCCTCTACCGCTCCTCGACCTCTCAACGACCCTCGTTCCCGATAAAATAAAGAGGAAGAAGAAGAAGAAAAAAGAAGAGAAGAAAGAATAGAGGAGAAGACTTCCTCTTCTTCCTCTCCTTTTCTTCTCCCTCTTCTTCCCCTTCTTCCTCGCCTCTCTCATGAATGTCCGGCGTTCTCGACCCCCCCCCCACGTGTCGAAGATAAAAAAGAAGAAAAAAAGAGAGGAGAAGAAGAAAGGAATAGAGGAGAAAAGAGAAAATAGAATTTTCTCTTTTCTCCTCTATTCCTTTCTTCTTCTCCTCTTCTTTTTCTTCTTTTTCTTCTTCTTATTTATTTCTCCTCTTCTTTTCGGTAGAGGAAAGAATAGAGGAGAAGACTTCCTCTTCTTCCTCTCCTCTTCTTCTCCCTCTTCTTCCCCTTCTTCCTCGCCTCTCTCATGAATACATATACATGTACAGTATATATGAACAAAAAAATATATCAATACATCCATCGATATCATTCCATACATACATATACATCTACATTATATATGAACAAAAAAATATCAAAATTCATCATACATACATGTACAGTATATATGAACAAAAATTATAAACTTTCTCCCCAACTCATACATACATACATACATACATCTACCTTATATCAATATTTTGCAAATTATGGAGCAGGGAAGGAAGGAAGGGGGGAGGATGGGGCGGTAGCTACCTCTCCCGGAGGGATCGAGGAGGAGACGCGGGCGGCCGGCGTCGGGGGCAACGGCGACGAGGACGGGCTCGGGGT
>NC_041382.1:741491208-741492155 GCF_002162155.2 Triticum dicoccoides | reverse complement strand
GGACTCGGGGGCGCAGGGGTGCTCGGGGGTGGCGGATGGGCTCGGCGGCGCAGGGGGTGCTCGGGGGCGGTGGACGGGCGGCCGGCGACGACGGCGAGGCAGGGGAAACGGCGGCGACGGCGAGGCGAGCAGAGGGGCAGCCTCGGGGCAACGTCGGGGCGGGATCGAAGAATCTGAACCAAAATTTTCACAAGTGTGGCTTATATAGACGGAGCATTGGTCTCGGTTGGTGGCACAAACCGGGACTAATGCCTCCTTTAGTCCCGGTTGGTGCCACGAACCGGGACCAAAGGCCAATTTTCAGCAGCCCAAAGGGCGGGAAGCGGCGGCCTTTGGTCCCGGTTGGTGGAACCAACCGGGACTAAAGGGGACCATTGGTCACGGTTGGTGCCACGAACCAGGACCAATGCCCCCTTTAGTCCCGGTTGGTGCCACCAACCGGGACCAATGGCCTTTGCTGCCCCGAGCCCAAAAGTTTAGTCCCACATCGCTAGCTGAAGGGCGCCGGCACTGGTTTATAAGCGCTGGTGTGCCCACCCATTCGAGCTCCTCTCTAATGCAGGCTTTCGGGCCTAAACTTGCTACTGCCTGTGGGCCTATTGGGCCTTCTGCGGGCATGAATCCTGGCCCATGTAGGGTTTCTAGTCGTATTCAGGCCGTGGAGGCCCAGTAGGAGGCATTTTTTTTGGTTTTTTCTTTTTTATTTCTATTTTTTTTTGGTTTTTTATTTTTTTATTTCTACTTAAAACTAAATACTTACAGTTTTTTAGTGATTTCTTTTTGCTTTTAGGTCACAAAAATTATAAACTTTCTGTTAGTGCCATTAGTTTTAAATTTTAAATAGTTTAAATTTGAATTTTTAAAAAATTGTGTGAATCACTAGTTTATGAATAACTTTACTATAAAAATAGATTTTTTTTCTATTTATTTTTTATTTCTACTTACAA
>NC_041382.1:741486437-741490901 GCF_002162155.2 Triticum dicoccoides | reverse complement strand
ATTATAAACTTTCTGTTAGTGCCATTAGTTTTAAATTTTAAATAGTTTAAATTTGAATTTTTAAAAATTTGTGTGAATCACTAGTTTATGAATAACTTTACTATAAAATTAGAATTTTTTTTCTTCTTTGCTATTTATTTTTTATTTATACTTACAATTAAATACTTATAGTTTGATTTTAGGTCACAAAAATTATATTCTTTTTGCTATTGAAGAATATTATAGTTTTATTTTAGTTGATCATAACATAATATTTTAATTGATTGTTTTTATTTTCATAAAAGTTTTGTAGTTTATTCTGTTTGCTATTAATTCATTCTTTGAGCTAAATGACTCTGAAATTGGAAAGCATTTCAAAATGAACTCTGAAAAGGTTGAAAGTTGGCATGGTATCATCATTTCACCCACATAGCATGTTCCAAAAAGTAGAGAGGGTTACGACAAAAACTTGATGCACTTCGTGTACAAAATGGACAATCACTTTCGAAGTATCAAAGTTTCAAACCATAAGACATGAAAGCATTTCAAATGAACTCTGAAAAAGTTGAAAGTTGGGATGGTATCATAATTTCACCCACATAGCATGTGCATGTACAAAACGGACAATGGTAGCATGTTCGTCTGTTACAAATTTGGCATGGTATCATCATAATAGTTGCAGGAGAAAGTATTCACGTTTTCTTCACTTGTGTCATTTGCTTATTGCGCCGTAACCATGGATAATCTTCATTGTTTATTAGGATGCTTGGGTCAGCCTTGACATTGAAGGGAGGAATTTCATGAAACTTTTCATAATCTTCAGACATGTCTGTCTTACCGTCCACTCCCAGGATGTCCCTTTTTCCTGAAAGAACTATGTGGCGCTTTGGCTCATCGTATGATGTATTCGCTTCCTTATCTTTTCTTTTTCTCGGTTTGGTAGACATGTCCTTCACATAGATAACCTGTGCCACATCATTGGCTAGGACGAACGGTTCGTTAGTGTACCCAAGATTTTTCAGATCCACTGTTGTCATTCCGTACTGTGGGTCTACCTGTACCCCGCCGCCTAACAGATTGACCCATTTGCACTTAAACAAAGGGACCTTAAAATCAGGTCCGTAGTCAAGTTCCCATATGTCCATTATGTAACCATAATATGTGTCCTTTCCGCTCTCGGTTGCTGCATCAAAGCTGACACCGCTGTTTTGGTTGGTGCTCTTTTGATCTTGGGCGATCGTGTAAAATGTATTCCCATTTATCTCGTATCCTTTGTAAGTCAATACAGTCAAAGATGGTCCCCTGGACAACAAGTAAAACTCATCACAAACTGTGTTGTCACCTCTAAGACGTGTTTCCAACCAACTGCTGAAAATCCTGATGTGTTCACATGTAATCCAGTTGTCGCACTGCTCCGGGTGTTTGGAGCGCAGACTGTTCTTGTGTTCATCGACATACGGGGTCACCAACGTAGAGTTCTGTAGAACTGTGTAGTGTGCTTGAGACCAAGAATATCCGTCCCTGCATATTATTGAGTCTCTTCCAAGAGTGCCTTTTCCAATCATCTCCCCTCATCATCACCAGGGTCATCTCGTCTGATCTTATACCACAACGCACCGCATACCGGGCATGCGTTCAGATCCTTGTATGCACCGCGGTAGAGGATGCAGTCATTAGGGCATGCATGTATCTTCTCCACCTCCAATCCTAGAGGGCATACGACCTTCTTTGCTGCGTATGTACTGTCGGGCAATTCATTATCCTTTGGAAGCTTCTTCTTCAATATTTTCAGTAGCTTCTCAAATCCTTTGTCAGCCATAGCATTCTCTGCCTTCCACTACAGCAATTCCAGTACGGTACCGAGCTTTGTGTTGCCATCTTCGCAATTGGGGTATAACCCTTTTTTGTGATCCTCTAACATGCGATCGAACTTCAGCTTCTCCTTTTGACTAATGCATTGCGTCCTTGCATCGACAATGACCCGGCGGAGATCATCATCATCGGGCACATCGTCTGGTTCCTCTTGATCTTTAGCAGCTTCACCTGTGGCAGCATCATTGGGCACATCGTCTGGTTCCTCTTGATCTTCACCAGCTCCCCCCGTTGCAGCATCACCATATTCAGGGGGCACATAGTTGTCGTCGTACTCTTCTTCTTCGCCGTCTTCCATCATAACTCCTATTTCTCCGTGCCTCGTCCAAACATTATAGTGTGGCATGAAACCCTTATAAAGCAGGTGGGAGTGAAGGATTTTCCGGTTAGAGTAAGACCTCGTATTCCCACATTCAGTGCATGGACAACACATAAAACCATTCTGCTTGTTTGCCTCAGCCGCATCGAGAAACTCATGCACACCCTTAATGTACTTGCAGGTGTGTCTATCACCATACATCCATTGCCGGTTCATCTGCGTGCATTATATATAATTAAGTGTCCAAATTAATAGAAGTTCATCATCACATTAAAACCAAAGTGCATACATAGTTCTCATCTAACAACATATAGCTCTCCAGAGCATCTAATTAATTAAACCATACATTGAAACTATGTAAAACATTTCAATGCGAAAACAAATGCGATCATAATCGCAACCAAGGTAACAATTGATCCAACGGCATAATGATACCAAGCCTCGGTATGAATGGCATATTTTCTAATCTTTCTAATCTTCAAGCGCATTGCATCCATCTTGATCTTGTGATCATCGACGACATCCGCAACATGCAACTCCAATATCATCTTCTCCTCCTCAATTTTTTTTATTTTTTCCTTCAACAAATTGTTTTCTTCTTCAACTAAATTTAACCTCTCGACAATAGGGTCGGTTGGCATTTCCGATTCACATACATCCTAGATAAATAAAATCTATGTCACGTTGGTCGGCATAATTTTCATAAACAATAAATGAACTAATAGTTATAAAGATAATATACATACCAAATCCGAATCATAGACAGGACGAGGGCCGACGGGGGCGGATACCAAAACCATCGCACTATATAAGATGCAATAATAAATGTAAAAAATGATACAAGTATCTATCTAAACATACAAGTAAGAATATTTTTCCTTTCAGAAAGAAGATAAGAACAAGAGGCTCACCACGGTGGTGTCGGTGATGAGATCGACGCGGGTGATCGACGGCGGTGAAGACGGGGACGGGGCATGACGGACCGCTAAATCTAGACAAATCTCGAGGAAAATGGAGCTTGGAGGTCGAGCTTCGAGAGGAGAAAACTTAAGTAGTGTGGCTCGGGCATTCCATCGAACACCTTGTGTGCATAGGAGGTGAGCTAGAGCACCACCAAGCCCTCTCCCCCTCGGCCAGAAAAAAACAGAGCAATGTGCTCTGCTCTTATGCGAGGGGGTATATATAGGCACCTCATTGGTCCCGGTTGGTGGCATGAACCGGGACTAAAGGGGCCTTTAGTCCCGGTTCATGCCACCAACCGGGACCAATGGTGGTGGGCCAGGAGCGAGGCCCATTGGTCCCGGTTCGTCCCACCAACCGGGACCAAAAGGTCCAGACGAACCGGGACCAATGGCCCACGTGGCCCGCCCGGCCCCCTGGGCTCACGAACCGGGACCAATGCCCACATTGGTCCCGGTTCTACACTGAACCGGGACTAATGGGCTGAGCCGGCCTGGACCATAGCCCTGTTTTCTACTAGTGGCCTTCCGCAGACACGCCGCACGCACCACCGCAGCCTCGCGCTCCTCCGACGCGCGGACCACCGCAGCCCAACACTCCTTCAGTCGCGCGTACACCGCAGCCCGGCGCTCCTTCAGCCGTGCACGTGCAGACAACCGAAAGCCAGTCCCTCCTCAACCGAGCGTGCGCGCACCACCGAAGCACCCGCCCTCCTCCGTCGCGCGCACACGAGGCCCGCACCACGACCTCCGCTTTCTCCGGTAGAGTGCAGATGCGGCGAGCGAGGAGGAGAGGATGTGGAGGGGATTAGGGAGAGAGCAAGGAGGGCGAGAGAGGATTGGGAGAGACAGCGGCGCTCTCCAGGGCAGTTTCGAGATGTCCGCTGAACGGGCGAGAAGTGGCGGCCCCACCCAGGTGATATCGTGTCGTGGGCGAACGACGAACGGTCCCGACAACAAAACACCTGGTCGTGATCGCGCGCCTACGCCTTGCATCGGACGGCTGTCCACGCGAGTGCTCGCGACGGCAAACGAGCACCCGACCACTTTTTAGGATTTAGGTTTTTTCTTTTCAGGGCGCAAGAATTAGCAAAACGATCGACCATCCAAATGCATTTGGGTTATCTCTCACAGAAAAGAAAAAACTGCATCTGTAAAACGACACGGAACCGGATTTGAGCTGGATTCGGACCTACTATCATCATCTATTCATCTGGTATTCGAGTCGGAATCAGATACCGTAGGGCGTAGCTGATCGGCCGATGGATCCATATATACGGGGACGTCGGCGGTCTCCTCCTCTGCATCCATCCATCATCCATTGTCGCCGAGACA
>NC_041382.1:741462409-741486427 GCF_002162155.2 Triticum dicoccoides | reverse complement strand
CCGCATACGATACACGTCGATCCCGCCGGGACAACCGCATACCAGCGTAAACTGCTTGCCGGGAGCCCGCGACACAGGACGAACACATTCACGATGTGTCCCGGCACCGGAAAGAGCCATATCGTTCTTCCTAGGGCAGCGCCGAGCTACGCAGGCTCCAAGCGGACGCTGGCTGTGTACGACCCTGCAGCGGCACAGCAACGGGCCGATGCGGCCAGACTCTCGGCGGACGCGGGTGCACTGGTGCCATCACTCGTGGGCGTGGCCGGTGAGCCCATCAAGGCCGTGCCGCTCGCTGCCAGCGCTCCTAAGGTCAGAGCTGAGCCGCCGGGGATACGCGCACCCAATGGCCTGCTTCCGTACCTGAGGCTCCGCGTCGACCTGCCCGTGCACTTCATCGACGAGAAGACCGTGACCGCCACCGACGTGGATCCGCAGCAGAACCGGTTCCGCCTCCCGATCGACGGCGTGATGCGCAACCTCCGCCCGGTCCTCTCCCACCTAGATCACCAGGCCGCCAACCTGGTGCACGTGGAACCCCCGAGACCAAGGCTGCCGAAGCTACCCAAGGTTCCTGGGGAGAAGACGAAGAAGAGAAGGGGAAGGGAGCACGGCGGCCTTCCCGTGCTCGTGATCGAGCGCGACGCCGGCATCAGGGAGCTGCAGCTGACGCGGTGGGAGAGCAGCGGCGTCTGCATCATCAAAGGAGAGGGGTACATGGACTTCATCAACAACTGCGGCTTCAGTGTGGGTGACGTGGTGGAGATATGGGCTTTCAAGCAGAAAGCCATGCGTTTGTTCGGCGTGGATATCTACGAGGAGGGGTACCAGGAGAGCCCTCTTTATGTTCTCTTCATCAAGAAAGGCCATATGCTACCAGCACCCCGTGCTCTAGTAGTTTCCGATGGAGGAGAGGAGGAAACAGCACAAGAACACGCGCCCTAGCTAGTTCCCTGGTGTTCTTGCATGTAGAATTGTACAAACTTGTTTGTTCTATGGTAGTGTTGCGACTTGAATCTTTTCTTTTTGTGAAGTCGTGGTGTTAAGACTTGCATGTAACTTGCGTTGATATAATACAGTCCTTGTTTTGTTCAAGTTACAAAAAATACATACCTCATTTAGTTTTTCTCTGGCGAAAGAGGTGACGACATTCAATAAATCAGGAAATCTATGAAACTTTATCTACATTTTGACGGCCTAGCCAAAGTGAAGAATATCGGAGCAAATGTTAACATTCCCTACACCAAACAAACTACCTATCATACATGTGTGCATGAGGACCAGCTTCATCCTCCTAGGGGAAGATTAAACCTCAGTCATCGCATGTCCACCACCATGAGGTGCTCCCTCCTTTCTTCGCTCCTCTCGTGCCTCAGAAGTGACAATAACATTTCTTTCTTTCTCGTGTTCCGCTTTCAAACTCTTTGAATAATGCTAATTCGTTATTATCGAATTCTCAGTTTCAATTTTTCAAATTTAAAATGTTTACTAGGCGACATCTCTAGTTTAGTGTTGTTGTGATACAAATTCAGTATGGGGTGTGTACGACGGTCTTATACCAAAGATCACCATACACTCATCAAAGTGACACTTTGACTGTTTTTAATATCTGAGGTCGTCTTTTTTATCGCAGCTTAATCCTATATTAGGAGCAGTATCGAGGGAAGATTGTTCCAAGACTTGGGGTCTTCAGAGACGTTGTGAGGTCAGCTCCAAACTTCTCTTCCTTGAAGTCGCCCCGATTCAACCGATTACATCTTCATGAAATCTCTCAACAATTGTGTCGTGCTCATCATCAATCTTATGAGCTTTTCTAGGATATCAATCGAATTCATGATGAGAAATACCATCATTGCCCCTCGATGAATTGTATTATCATCGACAACTTTATTGCCTTCCCTCCAACACAAACTTGTTCGTGTTCTGTGCTATACCTTGAGTTCCTTGCTATCCAACATTTGGTCTTGTTTACCTTGGAGTATTACCATCTTTTATATCAAGGATGTCGTGCTTAGCACACCCGGCCGGAGGCCCTATGGTTATAGATTCCTTTTCAGCAAGGTTATCCATTCTTCCATGAGGAAATTGTAAGACTTATTCTACAAGTTATTCCTGATGGATCCTTTGTGTTTCCAAAGTCTGACCTTTGCCTGAAGACCATGTCCATGCTATCTTGAAGCATATATATGGTACTTCTATTTTCAACAAGAACATTTAAAGCCTAATGTTAAATGTTTCCTGCTCAATTATCCAAACACCGATGTATGGGTAATGTCTTTAAAGTTCTCTCCCCTTTCCTAAATGGTTTTCTACCTTCTATCCTGTCATGGATATCATCTTCTTGTCCTTGGGAAGGATATACCCTTGAAATATGTGTTTAAACACATGTTCTTTTCCATTGTTCTGTTAATCTGATGATCACATTTTTCTTTCTATTGTTTTGTTTAACCTTTCTGGTGATCTATATGATCTAAGCAGTAATGTTCTTCTGCTTATGTAAACACCTTGGTGTACAACCGTGTCAGTAAGACCCTGTTGCTTTTGTTGATAGCATTCCGGTAACCACCGATGGACGAGAACTTTGCCTATTGGTCTGCCTCGTTCAACGAGCAGGAAAATGGTTCTCTTCATCCCTCGCCCTTGGTACCAATGTTATTGTTGACATAAATGACAGGCTATCCTCTGACATGCCTTGTTATCATGACTGTGCAAAATATCACCGCCCTTTCTACTTTTAACCCACATGGTGGGCCCATAACCCACAATTCCACATGATCGAAACCTGACTCTCCTGTACACCCCTTGTTCCCAAGGTTGTTCCTCGTGCGTGGCCTCGTATGTAATCCATGAGCCACCTTCCGAGAGATCATCAATTCTGGCATCAGACGCAATACTTATTCCCATTGCTCTGAACCCCTTTAACACTTCGTTTTGGGCAACGAACGATTGCCTATGTGCTTGAAACTTCTATTTTGCCCCTTCTTATTTTGCTCTCGAAAATTTCTTAAGTTTCAATTCGAAAGTTACTTTCCCCCACTTTCCCTGAGGTCATCTACCAGATAAGTAACCTTGTAGAGGTCGGTCCTTTCGAAGCTACCCCTTATAATTTTCGTACATACGATGGCGATCCAGAAGAAGGGATGCCGGCTTCATCATGATGACTGAAGCATAGGAATGAAGACATCAATGTTATGGATCGACCTCTTCGAGAAGAGCAACAAAGCTCAAGAAGCATCATTAGGATTCCGTATCATATTCTTCCCCCTTACTCCCCTCTTAAATCTCGGGACGAGATTTCTTGTAGTGGAGGAGAATTGTGACGCCCGGATAATTAAGCTACAGTAACTCCATGCTAATGATGCCAAGTCATCATCATTATGAAAAAAAATCAATCAAGAAATATTTCAAACTCAATTCAAATTCAAGTTTCAAGATAAGTTTTCATTTCTTAAAACTGTCAAACAGAAATGTCCGTTGGGTTGCAAATATTCACTATTTAGTTTTCATGCATAAACATACATTATTTGAGTTAATAAATCGCCTCCAACCTATTTAAAACAGGACCAAAACAATCTCATTTAACCTATTTACTTTTAAGCAACATTCAAGTGAGTTCAACTAAGCTCCAAACTTTTTATGGCAAGGCCAAATATTGCATTGCATTTATTGGCCAAGTTCCATTATCTGCAAAAGTCATTTGATGGTTTATTTAAATACAAAAACTGTTTCTGTAAAAGAAAAGGTAGAAAAACAAGAAAATAGAAGAAGGCCTAAAACTACTTTTCCGCTGGGCCTAGCCCAACAGGCCGATCCAGCCAGCCCAACCCCCACCCCAGTTGATCGCCCTGTTCCCCCGACTAGTCGCTACAGGTGCGAGCCCCGCCGGACCAGCTCGTCGGCATGGGCGAGGGGATAAGGACTGTCCCGCCTCCTCGGTCCTCTCCCCCTGCTCCACTCCCCCACTTCCCCCAGATCCGCCTTCCCTTCTCGTTCCTCACTCCTCCTTCCTCCCTTCCGCTCGGGACTCACCTTGCCGGGCGTGTCCGTCACCGGCCACCTCGTCCGGTCGCGCCCACCAAGGTCCCCAGCGCTTGAGGATGTGTCGAGCAGCCGCGTCGTCGTCGACTACGTCGGCTACATGGACGAGATCCACCCCGGAGCGCCTGCATCGCCGCCACGCCTCGTCTTCTTCTTCCTCGGCTCCGACGCACTCCGCGACGGTTCCGGAGCCAGCGAGCCTTCCCCGAGCTTCCTTTTGCACACCTACAGGCTCCCGGTGAGCCGCGCGTCCCCTCCTCCCGTTCTCCTCTACTCCCGTTGACGAACACCCCCCGTAGCCACCGTCCCCGAGCACACCCGAGCTCTCCCGTACGTGTACGCGTATGCATACGTGTGTGCCGCGCTGCTGCTCCTTGCTGATGCTGCTTTGCACCTGCTGCCGTCTCCGGCTACTGTCGCGCTATGCCGCGCCTGCCCATGCTCGGCTCGCCCCGCACGCGCGCCCACTGGTCGTTGCCTGCTGCTCCCCTTGCGCCCACGCGCGCACCCGCTCCGCCTGCTATAGTCGCGCTCACCATAACTGCAGCCATGTCGCGCGCGCTCCGTCACTGCGTGCACCACGCCGGCTGTGCCCGCTTTCGCCTGAACGCGCCCGCCTCCGCACGGCCTCGCCGGGTCCGTGCGTCGCCCGCTGCGCTGCAGCCGCCGCCGCCTACTGCGCTCGCTAGCGCCGCGAAGCACCACTGCTTGCCCGAAGCTGCAGCTGCTCATGCCCGTCCCTGGCCACACGCGCGGTTGACTGCGCCATGGCCGGGCCGGCTTCGCCGGTAGCTACTCTGTTGCCGCTGCCTGCTGCTATGCAACACTGCTACAGTAACATTCAGTTACTGTAGCGGTAGCTAGCTTTACTGACTTTACGCTGACTAGCTCTCTAAACAGCCCCTAAACAGCATTAATAAAAGTCCTAAGATGGGTAAAAATTATATGAACGGAAAGTAGACGTAACAAGCTTCATTTTGTTCCATTGGACCCGTTTCAAATAATGCATGGATTAAATCCTACCAAAATCACAAAATGCTATCTTGTGTTAAAAGGAATAGAGTTACTCCCTAGCATAGTGTGTGTGCGTGAGTGTGTAGTGTGTAGGCACCACAGCCGTGTGTGGCCGGCTATGCCACACCCTGGCCAGCCTTTTAGTTAGTTTATAATTAGTAGTACTAGCTAATTTATCCAATAGTAGATGACATGTGGACCCACTAATGGTTTAGAGAAAAACAAATTTAAAATAATTGTCTAAGTCAACAACATGTGGCCCCGTACACTGTTCATATGTTGACTAGTTAATCTTTGACTAGGTCAACCCAACCTCTGGCCCCACTGTCATACACTGCTAGAATAGCACTAGGAGACAAAATTATTTTATTGTGTAATTTCTAAATATAAGTAAATTCAAAAAAATAATATAAATTAATCCATAACTCGGATGAAAATACTTTGTAAATGAAAGTTGTTCAGAACGACGAGAAGAATCCGGATATGCAGCCCATTCGTCCGCCACGCATCCCTAGCATAGTGAACACACAACTTTCCCCCTCCGGTTCATCTGTCTGAAAACGCGAAACGCCGGGAATACTTTTTCGGATGTTTTCCCCCTTCACCGGTACCACCTCGTACCGCGTTAGGGCACACCTAGCCTCACTCTTTGTCATGTCATGCATCGTCATGCATTTGTTTGTGTTATAATTATTGTTTCTTCCCCCTCTTCTCTCGCTAGACACCGAGACCGACGCCGCTGCTACCCAGTACGACTACGGTATTGACGACCCCTCTCTCTTGCTAGAGCAACCAGGCAAGCCTCCCCCTTGATCACTAGATATCACCTATTCTTCTCTATACTGCTTGCATTAGAGTAGTGTAGCATGTTACTGCTTTTAGTTAATCCTATACTGCTGCATAGCCTGCCCTTGCTACTACTGTTGTTACCTTTACCTGCTATCCTACTGCTTAGTATAGGATGCTAGTGTTCCATCAGTGGCCCTACATCTTGTCCGTCTGCCATGCTATACTACTGGGCCGTGATCACTTCGGGAGGTGATCACGGGCATATACTATATACTTTACACTGTTACATTACCGGTGATACTGTTTGGAGATGGGGGCTGAAGGGGCAGGTGGCTCCATCCAGGTAGTGGTGGGCCTGAGTTCCCGACGGCCCCCGACTGTTACTTTGTGGCGGAGCGGCAGGGCAGGTTGAGACCACCTAGGAGAGAGGTGGGCCTGGCCCTGGTCGGCGTTCGCGAATACTTAAACACGCTTAACGAGATCTTGGTATTTGATCTGAGTCTGGCGACTGGCTTATACGCACTAACCATCTACGCGGGGATAGTTATGGGCACTCGACGTCGTGGTATCAGCCGAAGACTTCGTGACGTCAGCGACTGAGTGGCGCGCGCTGGATTGGACCGTAAGCCTGCTCTTGTATTAAGGGGGCTAGTTCTGCTTCCGGCCGCGTTCGCAACATGCAGGTGTGCAAAGGGCGATGGGCCCAGACCCCTGTGCCATAGGAATTAGACCGGCGTGCTGACCTCTCTGTTGTGCCTAGGTAGGGCTGCGACGTGTTGATCTTCCGAGGCCGGGCATGACCCAGGAAAGTGTGTCCGGCCAAATGGGATCGAGCGTGTTGGGTTATGTGGTGCACCCCTGCAGGGAAGTTAATCTATTCGAATAGCCGTGATCTTCGGTAACAGGACGACTTGGAGTTGTACCTTGACCTTATGACAACTAGAACCGGATACTTAATAAAATACACCCTTCAAAGTGCCAGATACAACCGATGGTCGCTGTCTCACAGGGCGACGAGGGGAGGATCATCGGTTAGGATTATGCTATGCGATGCTACTTGGAGGACTTCAGTCTACTCTCTTCTACATGCTGCAAGATGGAAGTTGCCAGAAGCGTAGTCTTCGACAGGACTAGCTATCCCCCTCTTATTCCGGCATTCTGCAGTTTAGTCCTCATGTGATACCCTTATTTCATTTGATACCAATGCATACATATGTAGTGTAGCTCCTTGCTTGCGGGTACTTTGGATGAGTACTCACGGTTGCTTTGCTCCCTCTTTTCCCACTTTCTATACCCGATTGCTGCGAACAGACGTTGGAGTCCAGGAGCCAGACGCCACCGTTGATGATGACTCCTACTACTCGGGAGGTGCCTACTACTACGTGCAGCCCGCGGACGACGACCAGGAGTAGTTTAGGAGGACCCCAGGCAGGAGGCATGCGCCTCTTTCGATTTGTATCCCGGTTTGTGCTAGCCTTCTTAAGGCAAACTTGTTTAACCTATGTCTGTACTCAGATATTGTTGCTTCCGCTGACTCGTCTATGATCGAGCTCTTGTATTCGAGCCTTCGAGGCCCCTGGCTTGTAATATGATGCTTGTATGACTTATTTTATTTGTAGAGTTGTGTTGTGATATCTTCCCGTGAGTCCCTGATCTTGATCGTACATGTTTGCGTATATGATTAGTGTATGATTGAATCGGGGGCGTCACAGGATGGTAATCCTCATCCAATGCCTGGACACCTAATTCCTGACAACCTACCATTTGTTCTCCCGCCCTACCCAATGATTGGATGGAATGACGCGCCACTTGCACCCTCTCACCCTCTTGATAACCCTGTGGAGGCTGGCTGGGGCAATGCTCATTGGGGAGAGGAAGAGGACAACAATCAGCTTCCGCAGCCCGCCGTGCCAGAACAAGATCAAGTCTCCATTGTCATTGATCAACCTGAGGAATCTGAGTCTGTTGAGCAGCTCCTGCAGGTCTTTGAGCCACAACATCCACCTCTGATTGCTCAAGTTCAAGATCAACCTGTAGATGTGGTGCAAAATCCTCTGGCGATTGTGCCATATCAACCACTAGTAATTCAGCACCACCAGATCTTCGTTGGGATGGCCCGGATTGTGGCTGGACCCCCTCTTCCGCCTGAAATGCTTTGGAAGCGTTCTTTTGAGAATTGGATGTTTCATTTTTCAGTGAAAGAGGTGCCCAGGTCCATTTTCTTCAAGCCCCTGGGGACAGTCACCTATTCCAAGCGTAAGTGGTCAATTGCCTTTGATGATTCTCAGAGGATGTCTATGTTGGTCTCTAGCTTGCCCAGTACTCTGCCTAGCAATATTTCAATTGTCACTGGGCGCCCAGTTGCTCGATGCTTGTTTGGTGACTTGTCTGTTGTTAGTTCTTCTGTGTCAAGTGAGGGGCTCTCTGTTGTTGTTGGGTCTCAAGGGCAGAATTCTGAATCTTTGACAGCTACTGATTCTGGGAAAGTGGGGCTTTCTAGTCAGGAGGAGATTTCCTCTCCTTTGGTTTTCGCTATGGAGTCCAAGCCTCAACAGAAAAACCAGCGTGGTCGACGGAAGACATCTGCTCCTTTGGTGGACACTTCAGTTAGAAGGTGTACGAGAAGCGCGGCAAAGTTGGATGGTTTCAAATCTGTGGTTTTCGAGCAACTTTCACTCCAGCCTGCTAAAAGACGCCCTATGTCCAAGCCCATGGAAGAGAAGGCCCGGCCCAATCCGGAAGCTGATGCTGGCATGGACAATACTGAAGATGTGGGCAATGACAACTCTGAAGATGTCCCTCCGCAGATGCCGCTCGCGGTGCTACAGGCAATTGGTGCTGAGCTGGAAATTGATTCCAAGCTGCTGTCTCGGGAGAAGCTTATGGCTAATCCTAAGGACTCCTCCTCCAACAGTGCTTAAATGTTAAAGTTTCATGTTTTGTCTAGGTGTAACGAGCCTGTCAAATTTGTTGTCTGTTATGTCCTATCTGAACTTATGCACTGCGGTCGAGACTTGGCACTTTTGGTTTTCTATGATCTGGGTTGTGTGGCACTAGGTGTCATACTGTTTCTGCTATGTTTTTATATATTATCCTATGAATCAAATGTCAATGCGTAGCTGGAAGGTTCTTTGTTGGAATGTCCGTGGATTGAATTCTGAAACAAGGCAGCGTGCGGTTAGGCAGAAAGTAACTGAAAGTCAATGTGCGGTTGTGTGCCTGCAGGAGACTAAGCTCTCGGAGTGCCCTCGAAATTTAATTAAGAGCATTTGTCATGTGGGTTTTGACCATTTTATTGAATCTCCTTCAAGGGGAGCTTCTGGTGGTATTTTAATTGTGTGGCAATCAGATGTTTTCTTAGGCACTTTAATTGAAGTTAAGCCCTACGGGGTTGTGATCAGTTTCAAGTCTGTGCATAACGATGACAAATGGTACCTGGTCAATGTTTATGGACCTTGGCAAGGTGTCCTAAGGGATGAATTTGTCAGTTGGCTTTATAATTTAAATGTGCAACCTGAGCAAAATTGGCTGTTGTTGGGAGATTTTAACTTCATAAGATCTCTGGATAATAGAAATCTTCCTGGTGGTGATGTCAATGATACTTTCATCTTCAATGAGGTCATAGGCCATTTGGGCCTGCTTGAACTGCCTTTTAAGGGAAGAAGGTTCACATGGTCTAATATGCAGGATTCCCCTCTTCTTGAGCAGTTGGATTGGTTTTTTACCTCTGCCAGCTGGATCGATCAATACCCAAATACTCAAGTCACACCTCTTGCCAAAACTTCATCAGATCATGTTCCTTGTGTGGTTGCAATATGTACTAACATCCCAAAAGCTCGCATATTCAGATTCGAAAATTATTGGGTCCATCAACCTGGTTTCATGGAGTGTGTTCAAGAGGTTTGGCAAAAACATTCTCATAAAACACACATATCAGCAGTTATTATGGACAAACTCAAATCTTTGAGGTTTGCTCTTAAGAAATGCTAGAAGGGTTTATCACATATTAAAACTCTGATTGAGAAGTGTAACTGGGTGATCTTTTGGCTAGATGAATTGGAAGACTCTAGGCCTCTATTCATATCTGAATCCAATTTCAGAAAATTGGTGAAGTTGCACCATGAACATCTTCTCCACCTGCAATTTTTATACTGGAAGAAGAGATGCACTACTAGATATATCAAAGTGGGTGAGGAAAACTCAAAATTCTTCCAAGCCATGGCAACTAAGAGATATAGAAAAAATTCAATTGCCACCCTACAGTTGTCTGATGGAACAGTCTCTTCAGACCATGACATAATTGCAAAGGAATTTCTGGAGATTTTTAAGGGAAGAATGGGAACAGTGAAGCCAATCTTTCTGGGCAATGACATCCTCTCTATTATCCCTAGGGTGCAGGGGCTAGATGTGCTCACTAGGCCTTTTGAGGCCAAAGAAATTGAACAGGTTATCAAGGAATTGCCTACTGACAAGGCTCCTGGACCAGATGGATTTAATGGCCTTTTTATGAAGAAGTGTTGGCCCATTATTTCAGGCGATTTCGTAACACAGATCAATGAATTCCATGCTGGAACTACTCAGCATGAAAATCTCAGTGAGGCCTTCATAACTCTCATCCCTAAGAAGTTGTCTCCTGAAACTGCTGGAGATTTTCGGCCAATTTCTTTGACAAGTGTGGGGTTGAAATTCCTCACTAAGCTTGCTGCTAACAGGTTCCAAGATGAAATAACCAAATGTGTGCATAAGAATCAATATGGCTTTATCAAGTCAAGAACCATTCAGGATTGTATAGCATGGACTTTTGAGTACATTCACCAGTGCAATCAGTCAAAAAAGCCAATCATGTTACTCAAGCTTGATTTTGAAAAAGCCTTCGATTCCATTCAGATGAAGCAATTATAAAGATCTTGGTGGCAAAGGGCTTTGATAATAAATGGATCTCCTGGATACAACAATCGTTGTCCTCAGCAACCTCCTCAATCTTACTCAATGGGGTACCAGGAAACCATTTTAAGTGCAAGTGTGGGGTAAAGCAAGGTGATCCTATTTCACCTTTGATGTTTGTGATTGTTGCTGATCTGTTGCAGACGATGATTAATGATCATCTCAGTAAAGGTCTTCTTTCCTTGCCTCTAGTAACTCATGACCCTGACTACCCAGTGGTTCAGTATGCTGATGGCACACTGCTGTTTGTGACTGCTGACTCTGCTCAATTGGAGGTGCTTAAGTCTGTTCTAAACTCTTTCTCCCTGGCAACTGGTTTGCAGATTAACTACCACAAATCATCAATGTACCCAATCAATGTGGATGCTACTACTGCCAATGCTCTAGCTGCATAGTTTGGGTGCCAACTGGGGGTTATGCCATTCACATATTTGGGTTTGCTAGTGGGCACAACTAGGCCCAAAATTGTGGATCTGCTTCCACTAGTTGATTGTATGGAAAGAAGATTAACTGCTAGTTCATGGTTTCTGCCCCAAGGTAGCAGGTTGCAACTAGTAAACTCTGTTATCTCTTCATTGCCAATCTTTTTCCTTTGTAGTTCATCAATACCACAAGGGATTTTAAAACAACTAGAAAGAATTCAGAGACAATGCCTCTGGAGAAAATATGGTCAGGAGAAGGGGAATTCTCTGGCTGCTTGGCCTTTGGTCTGTAGGCCCAAACTTAAGGGTGGGCTTGGCATACTCAACCTGGGTCTACAAAATGAAGCTTTGTTAATGAAATTCCTCAATAAATTCTATAACAAAGTGGATGTGCCATGGGTTCATTTGATCTGGGACAGTTACTATTATCAGAGAGTTCCTCATGACACTATTTTGTGTGGCTCCTTTTGGTGGAGGGACATTTGTAAACTAATGGATAAGTTTAGGGCTATCTCTTCAGTCACTGTTGGAAGAGGGGACTCTTTGCTTTTTTGGTCTGATTCTTAGGAAATAGATAACTCATGCATCCCACTCCAAGATAGATTCCCCATGCTTTTTTCCTTCTGCTTACAAAAGAATTCCTCTATTATGGAAGTGTTGCAGACTGGTGAGTTGCAGAGCATGTTCTCATTGCCCTTATCTGAATTGGCCTATAGGGAGTTCAATCAACTGTCTAGAATTATGACTGGGATTTCCCTTGATGTTGCTTCTAATGACTCCTGGCAATGGAAACATGGGAAGAAAGCTGGGTTTACAGCAAAGAAATACTATGACTTTGTTCATGAGCCAATTCCTGCCAACCCTCTTCTCAGTTGGATATGGAAATCCTGTTGTACTATGACAATTAAAATGTTTGCCTGGCTTGTCATTATGGACAGAGTAAACACAAAGGATATGATTCAGCGCAGGAAGTGGAAGATTAATGATGGTCCTGAATGTGTACTTTGTCCCACAGGAGCACTTGAAGACATGAATCATTTATTCTTTAAGTGCAACTTCAGCATGAGAGTGTGGAACTATCTACAAATTACATGGCTCAACAGTCAAGATATGGTACAGATTGCACATCACGCCAGGAGGGATTTCAACAAGCCTTTCTTCTCTGAGGTGGTCTTCCTCACTTGGTGGAATATATGGAAAGTCAGGAATGACAAAGTCTTCAGGTATCTCAGACCTACTTTCAGGCAGTGGAGGAATGGCTTTGTCCAAGACATCTCTCTCTTGGCTCACAGAATCAAGTCAAAACACAGAGATGCTTTGATCAAATGGATTGATTTCCTGCCTCCTTGAGGGGCCCTGCATTTGTAATCTTTTTCTCCTTTTCTAGTTAGATCTTTCTTTCTCTGTCTAGAATAGTTTGTACAGTTTTATTTTCCTTCCTTTTCTGCCCAGTCCCTTCTCTTAAGGAACTCTTTGTTGTATTTGCTATTTCAAGTTTTAATAAATTGATGTGGGGTGTAAACCCTGCAGTCTTCAAGGTCAAATTTTTTTGGCATATAATATTTTGTTGGGGGCTCACAATCACAAAAGATTTCCATGATAGTGTACATATATGTGAAATTTCTCTTCCTTATACTAATTATTCATGAATTGCTTGTATGACCAATATTGTGATTATCAAGCCTCAAAATATTTCACTTTCTAAACCCAATGTGAAGCTACTACTAGGCATGATATGATTTCAACTTCATGACATTCAATTTATTCAGCAATTTACTCATAGGATATAAGTGAAGCAGAAGAGTAAATGACATGGAAAAGAGCTTCGTTGACGGTATGTGAATGTCGCTTACCTAGCCTCCCTGGTAACTATTTGAGGACTCTATTTTATTTAAAAACTTTCAGATCTAAGTATTTTATTAAAAAAAAGCAAAATAAAAATAAAATGACATTCTAAGAATAGCACAACTCATGTGAAGAAGCAAAAACTTAGGCTCGACCGATACTAACCGATAATTGTTGAAGAAGAAAGGTGGGATGCCTCTTCTTCAAATATTATCTTGGGATGCCTTGATCATCCTCAAGCTTGAGCTTTTGTGTCTCCTTAATTCTTCTCATATCACGGTTTTCCTAAATCTCAAAAGCTTCATCCACACAAAACTCAACAAGGACTCGTGAGATAAGTTAGTATAAACCAATGCAAAAACCTTGTCATTCTCTACTGTAGAAAATCACTAAAATTATTATTCAACATTGCATACTAAATTCCTCTGCATATTTAATTCCTATCCTCAAATAGAATCATTAAACAAGCAAACATATGCAAACATAACAGCAATCTGCCAAAACAATACAGTCTATAAAGAATGCAAGAGTATCAATACTTCCCTAACTCCAAACATTATGAAAATTTGCCAAACTGTAGAAAATTTATCAGATCTTAATATGCAAAAAGTTTCAGCATTTTATCACATTCTGACTTTTCTAGAGAATTTTTGCAACAGCGGTAAACTTTCTGTTTTCAAACAGCAACATGTAGACTTGTAAAATAAGCATGGCAAAGGCTATCATTGCCAGTTTTATTGAAATAAAAGAAGAAAAACATTATTCTAATTAACAGAAAGAAAATTCTAACAAAAGAAAATGACGCTCCAAGTAAAACTCATATCATGTGACGAATGAAAACATAACTCCAAGTGAAGTTACCGATAATGTTGGAGACGAAAGAGGGGATGCCTTCCGGGGCATCCCCAAGCTTACTTGCTTGGATCTTCCTTTAATATTAACTTGGGGTGCCTTGGTCATCCCCGGGCTTAGGGTCTTGTCACTCCTTATTCTCCTCATATCGATGTCTCACCCAAAACTTGAAAACTTCAATCACACAAAATTTAACGAAACTTTGTGAGATAGGTTAGTATGATAAACAACAAACCATTTCACTTTTGGTATTGTCAAAGACAAGATTCATAATTTTTTCCACACAATGCCTACTGTAGCATATCATTTATACAATTTATATTGAGCAATATAAGCCATAGAAACTAGAAAACAAGCAAACTAAGCATTCAAAACAGAATCTGTCAAAAACAGAATAGTCTATAGGAATCTGTACTCAAACCTTATTTCTGCTACTCCAAAAATTCTGAACAATTAGGACAACCTGGGAAATTTCTCTATCGATCTTCTGCAGAAAGAATCAGCATTTTTATCGCGCTTCTGTTAAAAATGAGAATTATTTTCCTGAGCGCAAAAGTTTCTGTTTTTCAGCAAGATCAAATTAACTATCACCATAGACCATCCCAAAGGATTTACTTGGCACTTTAATGAAACGAAAGCAATAAAACATGATTACTACAGTAGCCTAATCATGTTAACACACAAAAATAGTAGGTAAAAGTGTTGGGTTGTCTCCGAACATGCGCTTTTCTTTAATGCCTTTTAGCTAGGCATGATGATTTCAATGATGCTCGCATAAAAGATAAGAATTGAAACATGAAGAGAGCATCATGAAGCATATGACTAGCACATTTAGGTTTAAACCACTTCCTATGCATAGGGATTTTGTGGGCAAAAAACTTATGGGAACAAGAATCAACTAGCATAGGAAGGCAAAACAAGTGCAACTTCAAAACAATCAACACATAGAGAAGAAACTTGATATTATTAAGATATCTAAGAGCATAAGTTCCTTCCTCATAATAATTTTCAAAAACATCACGAATGGATTCAACAATATAACTATCATATACAACACTCTTTTCATGATGCACAAGCATAGAAGCCTCTTTATGGGATACCTGTCATCATAATAAGCATCATAGATGGCAACTTTATTGTCATTGTCAATTGAAACCTCTTCCAAAATAGTGGATGTATCACTAAATAAAGTCACGACCTCTCCAAATCCACTTTCATCAATACTGTAATAAAATTCAACACCCTCCAAAATAGTGGGATCACTACTACCTAGAGTTGACACTCTTCCAAGCCCACTTTCATCATTGTAATCATCATAAATAGGAGGCATGCTATAATCATAATAAATTTTCTTATCAAATGTAGAAGGAATCAAAGGATCATATTCATTAAGAAAAGCATCCCCAAGCTTAGGACAAGCATTATTTCCAGCAAATAAATCTTGAAACATATCATACTCAATAAACATAACATCCCCAAGCTTGTGGTTTTGCATATCATCACAATCATTCTTATCAATAGCATGAATGGCACCAATTGTATAGCAAACATTATTATCATATTCTTCCAAGCAAGTGCTAAAAAGATTTTCAAGATCATTAGGGATATCGTTGCCTTCCCAATCGTAATCATTACAACAAGTGGTAGGTATCACAAAATCATACTCAATATCATCATCCTCCGTCAACATATTTGATTCGCTTTCATGAGGCACAATGGTGATAGGAGAAACATTATTTGGGAGAGATACCTTTTTACCTTTATTCTTTCTTCTTTTCTTATTCTTCACCACATCATGTGTGAGTTTAATTAATTCTTTCAAGCTTCTGGTTGAAGAGATTGATTGGATAGCAAGCTCCTCCTCGTTACCTGATTCATCATAATAAACACTAGGAGGGTATTGGGAAATATTTTCCCTTTCATTAGTACTCTTTTCATATCCTATTTTTTTTCTTGTCTTTAGATAGTTGGCAATATAAGGATTCTCAATGCAATTTACCGCACAAAACATATAAATTTCCTACAGATCAAAATCAAGAAATCTCTCGGGATTTAGAAAACCCTTAGTTATATGTTTCATTTCTTCATACCCCAAAAGAAGACTAAGCTCTTTATGATGCTCAAGGGAAATCAAGTTATCACAATTTTTGGACACGATTTGATCATGAAACAATTTGCATTGGAGATTTAAATGCCCACGTTCATTACAAAGTTTACAAGGATGGCGAAAAAATTACATCTTTCAGCACAATCATCTAGCCTCTGTTGAAACTTTCTCGTTTCTAAATATTTATGCTTCTTACAAAATCTATCTTTCCTTTTTGGTGTGCAAATGCACTTCAAATTCACACCACAAAAATTGACATGCTTATAAGAAACATTTTTCTCATGACTAGTGCAATAACCATTAGCATTTTGGATATTAAAAGAATTCATACTAACAACATTGCAATCATGCTCATCTTTCAAATATTTTGTGCCAAACATTTTATTGACTTCTTCTAACAATTGAGCACAATTTTCCGAACCATCATTTTCAAGAAGGATATTATAAAAGATGATAAATAATATGATGCAACCTCAATTCCATTTTTACGTAGTTTTATTTTTATAAACTAAACTAGTGATAAAACAAGAAACTAAAAGATTAAATTGCAAGATCTAAAGATATACCTTCATGCACTCACCTCCCCGGCAACGGCGCCAGAAAAGAGCTTGATGTCTACTACACAACTTTATTCTTGTAGACTCGTGTTGGGCCTCCAAGCGCAGAGTTTTGTAGGACAGTAGAAATTTCCCCTCAAGTGGATGACCTAAGGTTTATCAATCCGTGGGAGGTGTAGGATGAAGATGGTCTCTCTCAAGCAACCCTGCAACCAAATAGCAAAGAGTCTCTTGTGTCCCCAACACACGAAATACAATGGTAATTTGTATAGGTGCACTAGTTCGGCGAAGAGATGTTGATACAAGTGCAATACAGATACTAGATATTGATATTTGCAATAAGAACAATAAAAAATAGCAAGGTAACAATTCATGAAATTGAGCACAAACGGTATTGCAATGCTTGAAAAAGAGGCCTAGGATCCGCACTTTCGCTAGTGCAATCTCTCAACAATGCTAATATAATTGGATCACATAACCATCCCTTAACGTGGAACGAAGAATCACTTCAAAGTTCTTATCTGGCAGAGAACATAAGAAGAAATTATTTGTAGGGTACGAAATCACCTCGAAGCTATTCTTTCCGATCGATCTATCCAAGAGCTCGTACTAAAATAACACCAAATAATTTCAGATTCATAATACTCAATCCAACACAAAGAACCTCAAAGAGTGCCCCAAGATTTCTATCAGAGAAACAAAGACAAGAACGTGCATCAACCCCTATGCGTAGATTACCCCAATGTCACCTCGGGAATCCACGAATTGAGTGCCAAAACATATATCAAGTGAATCAATATGATACCCCATTATCACCACGAGTATTCATATGCAAGACATATATCAAGTGCTCTCAAATCCATAAAAGTATTCAATCCGATAAAAAAAATCTCAAAGGGAAAACTCAATTCATCACAAGATAGAGAGGGGAAAACACCATATGATCCAACTATATTAACAAAGCCCGCGATACATCAAGATCATGACGTCTCAAGAACACGATGTGGACAAACCCTCAGCATCGAGGGTGGACTACTCCCTCATCATTGTGGTGGCCGCCGGGATGATGAAGATGGCCACCAAAGATGATTCCCCCCTCCGGCAGGGTGCCGAAATGGGGTCTAGATTTGTTTTCGGTGACTACAGAGCCTTGCGGCGGCGGAACTTTCATCTAGGTTAATACCCCGAAGGGTTTTGAAATATCTGGGAATTTATAGGGTAAAGAGGGGGTGCGGGAGGCCACTGAGGAGGGCACAACCCACCTGGGCCCCCAGGCGCGCCCTGGTGGGCTGTGCCCCCCTCGGGGCACCCCCTAGGTGCTGCTCTGGCCCATCCTGGGTGTTCTGGTGCATAAAAATACTCCAAAAAGTTTCGCGATGTTTGTACTCCGTTTGATATTGATTTTCTGCGATGTAAAAAACAAGCAAAAAACAACAACTGACACTGGGCACTGGGTCAATAGGTTAGTCCCAAAAAATGATATAAGTTGCTATAAAATGATTGTAAAACATCCAAGAATGATAATATACCGGCATGAATACTTCATAAACTAGATGATTCCCCGCGCGTTGCTGCGGGAATTATTGCCTAAATAGATAGTTTACTCCGCAAAAACAACTCTGCTAAAAGGACCATCACAATAATGAATAAATGATTCTCTGTTGACAACCATACTTCAGAATGATATGGTTGTAGTGGTACATATGCACTTAGGCAAGATCGATCCTCGTACCATCTATCATTCAAAGTTTGAAGAATAGACGAACAATCAAATTAGAGGAGTATATGGTCATTTACCCGCAGACCGAACTTTCAAGCTTCAACTAAAACATCACCACCTAGCTATAACTCGAGTCTTGATTGTGCAAACTCTCCATCAGAACTTCCATGTACATTTACTTTGATCCATCCAACAACAGGGGGTAAACAAATGTTATTAGTCATGACAGAATCGTAAGGTTTATCCTTCTAAACATACCACATCAAATGTGTAGTGAAGTGCACTTCCCAACAATTCTTCAATAGCAGAATTTGTAGTCGACACTTGAGCCAGAGTGAGAAAGAGAGAACATAATTAAAATATTGCATAGTAACATAGTAAGGGTAGATATTTTTCTCTAAAAAGTCAAATTTCTTAGTATGTGTAACTATTTCCATACAACATCATTCATCAAAGAACACTTCTGCACATTTACAAAGTAAATTCAATGGACATCTTCAGCAATGCACGATAGTAAAATATGTGCAAATGTGAACCCAAAAAGGGAATGCAAGAACAGAAGTTGCATCAACAGGATGATAGCATTGTCTTCATGAATGGCCTGGTAACATGGTTAATAAAATTTTATGTTCTGTGCAAACACAATGCACCAGGGAAAATTAGAGCATCAATAGAATGTTTGCAGGCCTTAATTGTTTTGGGATCTCTGGTGTTA
This sequence comes from Triticum dicoccoides, assembly GCF_002162155.2. Lineage (NCBI taxonomy): Eukaryota > Viridiplantae > Streptophyta > Magnoliopsida > Poales > Poaceae > Triticum > Triticum dicoccoides. Next base: position 741,467,424 of record NC_041382.1, on the reverse strand, counting down.
CCTAAATAGTCGTTACACCAGAATCTTTTCTGCAGTAGCTGACTGCATTGTAGATGTGTGAATCCCATTGCCATAATAGTGCTCCTTCTCTTGACCAAGCCGATGCTTCAACCAGCTGTTACAACTGCTAGACTTATCATGCAGAGCGATCATCAGATGATGAGAGTACTACATGAGAATCATAGTCAAAATACAAATTAAGCAAATGAAATACCAATAGGGAGATATAGTTTGCAGAAGAATCATAACCCCATACCTCTTTTATTTGTCATCTTGTGAATCATACAACCTAAATTTTGTGAACTTTAAGTGAGCATGTGACACCTGCAGGGAACTCTTGAGTGTGACTAAGCAAATAAAATGAGCAAAAATAGCACATGAGTGTCAAGAAACTTGAATCTTTGTCTTAAGAGGCCATAATTATCATATTTTTAGTTCTCACAAAATAAGTACATGATTTCTGGAACAATGTTCTCAGTTTCAGAGATCTGCCCTCGAGCATGCAAATGATGAAACTCCAGAATAATCAATTTTATACATCCATGGTATATCCTCTTTACTTAAATCTACATGGAGCACTTGTATAGAGGAATTAATTATTGTGGAATTCCAGCGAAGAAAGGAAGCGAGCCATGATGATTACCGGTAAAACATGTATATGACTTGCCTTAGAAACATAAACTTACAGATACCTTCAAACTGTTGCACGTGTGGGATGTAATCTTCGGGAAGAAAAGGAAAATTAGAAAATGGTTCAGAGTTAGACACCACTAAGTATCATGTCACTTCAAAATTGGTTGATTTACTTCATTTACCAGGTAACACGTGATGTTTTATAATCTGTCCACCGGAAGCATGAAGAAACAGAAATAGTTGCAAAATTTCAGCCACTGCTTTTTTCTTGCCAATGGTTTCAGTGTCTTTAGTTCCCCTTTTTGTGTGTACACATCAAGATCTCGAGCAAAAATAGATTGAAATACTTACAGTAGGTGCCATATGAGGGCACATCGAAGTTAAAAAAATTCAATGAAACAATGAATATATTCACAATGTTATCAGAATCAGTCAAATCTAGTAGCTGCATAATATTTTAGCACATCAAACGGGAATGCATAGTACTGAAAACGCTAAAATTGTTCTATGAAAATCAATAGTTAAATCACCATAAATATACTACAAGGAGAGCAGGGAGTCAATGGAGGCGATGGTACCCACCTGGAAGTCAGGAACCCACCGCACCGGCAGCAGCGTCTGTCTCTCCGGTGACAACCATGAGACCATGGCCAAGGAAGGAGCAGGAGGGATGTTCTTCAGAAAAAGGCTTCCTACAACACCCAAATCAGAGCACCCAAACAAAGCTATAAATCAAAATAATTGCTCAGATCGGAGGACATATAAGAGGAAGGAGATCCATCTACCTTTTGGTGCAGGTGATGTTGGAGGAGGACGCCGATGGTGGCGCATGTGACTCATCGAGAGCTTTGGTGGACATCGGGGTGCGAGGCTTGGTCCAGCATAGCTTGCGGGGTTCGATTCATGTGCAACAAGAATCAATTTAAGGGTAGTGATCACATGGACCGATCGGCAGTCAAGTTGAATCGGCAGCCGCATGCGGCTCTGTCGGCGACTACCAATGAAGGCTTGTCCAGCAGCGGGACGACGCCATCAGCACCCCTGGTGCTTCTGAAGGTGAGGATCTTCCCGTAGCTGTGCAACGGAAGATGGTGATTTGTTTCCTGAGTGGAGCCGTACAGAGGAGAAGAAGATAAAGGGGAAATAACGCTGGTTGTGGGAGAGGATGAGATCTGCATGGAGGATAGGATGGATGTGCGCTGTTCTGTTCCAGTGGGCTTATGTTACAAAGAGGAAACGGTAGGTCGCTTAAGTGACCAGGGCTGGTTGCGTACTAATGAAAATTAAATCCCACTTGTATAACTAAATGCAACACATGGCATTAGCTAGAAAAAAAATCGAGTTACTGATGTGGCAAGGCTGTTGAGGTGGATAGGCTGCATGTCAAGATAAATCAAGTAGTGGGGGTGAACTTTTTAAGTATATAGGATTATAAATACGTTGGAGACGTATCATACGCTAAGTAATCGGACTCCGAAAAATACGCAAAAATACTTTCTATCAGTTTTGGAATATTTAGAAATTTTGGAAATAAAGAAACTTCCATGAAGCGTACCCTGGTGGGCACAAGACACCAAGGCGCGCCAGGCAAGCCTGCCTGGCGTGCCCAGGTGGGTTGTGCCCACCTGGGACACCTTCCGTACTCCGTTTATCTTCCGTATGCTTGTCCTCCAAGATAAAAAAATCTATATATACTTCCCAATCCTGTTGATCACCATATTGCGGAGAAATCCTATGTTCTCTTTTCTTGCTGTTTTCTGACAGATTCAACTAGATCAACATCATGTCTTCCTCACCCTTCAACAATGTAGGAGACATAAGGTTGGTTCAGGAAGATCTAAGGAGGGATGGAGCTGAAGAGGTTGTTATGGAGGAAGAAGAGGAAAGTCCCTTCGGGATTCACCCCTCGGCCTCCGAGAGGGGTACACTAGCTGGCATCTCTACTCACCCTGACCCTCATCAAGCCATGGGATCATAGAACAATCAAGCGAGCCTGGAAGCGGAAGAAGAGGTCCCACCGAGGAGGCCCTTACACAGGTGACATCATAACAATTTTCATAATTTGATTCATAATTATGGGTTCGAGAACACTCCTCGTAGGCACATACGGTCCAACTAGGACATATCCCGGCCAAGAGAAAATAGTGCAGGAACAAAATCGTGGGGCCTTGAGAATAAACACATAATGGCTGAGGTGAAGAAAAACAGTGAATTAATTCATCAAGCCCTCCGAGAGATTCAAGGTTTGAAGGATTTACTCATGGTTATATTGGAAAATACTACTTCATCACCACCATCATCTTCTTCACCACCAAAAGAGAACTGAGTATCGGGTATGGGCACTCCCCTTGGCTTCCACCAAGCTTGGGGGAGGTGCCCCGGTATCGTATCATCCCACTATCTTTTTTCTTTTACTTATTTTAGTTCGATCTTTTTTCTTTTGATGAATAAAAGTTTGGTTCGATCCTTTCTTCTTTGAGAGTTTGCTTAGTGATCTATCCTTGTAATCGTGTGTAAGTTATATAATAAAGTTAGTTTAAGTTTTTTTCTTTCTTTACTTTCCTGTTGCAAATTAAAGAAAAGAAATAAGAAAGAAAGGAGAAGAAAAAAAATAAAAGAAAAGAGCATATACTAATCCTATGGTAGGTGATGACACCACATAAGGAAAAGTATAAGTAGAATATTTTATTAGAGATTGACAAACGTAGCATTAGTCAATGATGCAACTCATGAAAGAATAAATAAGGGAAGAGAAGATTCACATATAAATATACTATCCTAAATCTTTTGTGATTGTGAGCCCTCATCAAAATATTATATGTCAAAATTGTCGACGTTGGACAAGGAAGACAACTTAATGGTTTATGTTTGTTTATATTCACATAGAAGTCATATTGTCATAGATCCTTTAACATGTGGTACTTGCCCCCTATCTTTGCTAGCCAAAAATTATGCACTAAGTAAAGATACTACTTGTGCATCCAAAAACCCTTAAACCCAAATCTTATTTTCAAGTGTCCACCATACCTACCTAGGGATTGAGCAAGATCTCTCAAGTAAGTTGTCATCGGTGCAAAAAGGCAATAAAAATTGCTTCTAAAAGAGTGAGATCATTTAGTGTAAGAGAAAATTGAGCGTTGCACGAACTTATGATGGTGAAGAATAAAAGCGACAGAATGCATAATAAAGGCCGCTACCACAAGGGACAATGCAACGTGACGTTGTTTTGCATTAAGGGGTTGAGCATACAAACAAATAAGCGCATGGCAACCTCTGCTTCCCTCTGTGAATGGCCTATCTTTTACTTTTAAGTATTTACTTTTATGCAAAGAGTCAAAGTTTTCCTTCTATTCCTTTTTATTTTTCTCCTTTGGAAAGCATCATGTGGTGAGGAAAGATCTAGGCACGTATGTCCAGTTGAAAATAGATAGCATGAGTTATTATTGTTGACATCACCCTTGAGGTGAATATGTTGGGAGGTGAAACTATAAGCCCCTATCTTTCTATGTGTCTGGTTGAAATGTTTTGCTCATGTGTATGCGGTGAGTGTTAGCAATCATAGAAGACTATATGATGGTTTAGTATGTGGACTTGCCTAAAGGCTCCGATACGTGATCCTTCTCGAAAAGATGATGAATTGTAGTTGCAAACTTGACTGAGAACATAGTTTGTTGTTTTTTAATAGAGTTTTTGCTTTATACTTCGATTGTGTGATCAATTATTACTTATTCATGGGAAGTATATGATAAAAGTTCCATGATAAAAGTCTTATGTTTAATTTTGCTCCTGCTATAATATTCAACATGATGCTTCTATGTTCGTATTTTGTTTTTATCAACATCTCTCTCTCAAAGCACGTGGACATATTTTTCAATTTCGGTTTTCTCTTGAGGTCTAAGCTTGGGGGAGTTGATACGTCCATTTTGCATCATGTTTTCTTGCTGTTATTTATAATGTTTTTATTCATAGTAATGCTTTTTCGAGTAACTCTAATGCCTTTTCTCTCATAATATGCAAGGTATACACAAAGAGGGAGAATTCCGGCAGCTGGAAATCTGGACCTGAAAAAGCTACGTCAGACTACCTATTCTGCACAACTCCAAAGGAGCTGAAACTTCACGAGGATTTTTTATGGATTATTTAAGAATTATTGAAGCAAATAACTACCAGAGGGGGCCCACCAGGTGGGCACAACCCACCTAAGCGCGCTAGGGAGCCCAGGCGCGCCCTGGTGGGCTGTGCTCACCCAGGCCCACCTCCGGTGCCCATCTTCTGGTATATGGTATATAAGTCATTTTGACATAGAAAAAATAAGGAGAGGACTTCCGGGATGGAGCGTCGCCGCCTCGAGGCGGAACTTGGGCAGGAGCACTTTTGCCCTT